>NC_057804.1:248896606-249228072 GCF_018294505.1 Triticum aestivum | reverse complement strand
ACCTCCCACTTGGAGGCTTAGCTGCAGCCCAGGGCTTGCCTAAGTTTTTGAAAATCCTACCGAGTGGAGAGCAAACCTCCCACTCAGGGGCTTAGCTGCAGCCCAGTGCTCGCGTAAGATTTTGAAAATCCTACCAAGTGGAGAGCAAACCTCCCACTCGGGGGCTTAGCTGCAGCCCAGTGCTCGCCTAAGTTTGAAATCCATTTCGACTCACAAGGATGACGAGTTCAGGTCGACTGATACCTTCTCCTTCCGAGCTTCGCCGCAAATACAATGTGTGCTATGTCCCAACCCGCAAGGATGCAGGTCGACTACAACCTGTACTCCAGCCTGCAAGATTACGTCACTAGCACTAAAATATATACCGAGTGAAGAGCAATGTTCACTCGAAAGCAGATGCAAACATATTCAACGGCAAAACCATGTTCAGATAGCATCCGACGGATCCAGAAGTGCTCAGGCATCGAGCCTGTTAAGGTTTATCGGTTACAAAAACCACTCGGCATTCCGAGGTAAATTTAAGGCATCAAGAATAGAAGTTTTTTACTCCTCCGGTGGAGTACTGGAAGGCATGACAAACTCGTCCAGGTCGATTCCATCTGCAATCCGAGTGGCAGCAGCAATGAAGGTCTCATTGAAAGATTGGAAATCATGCTTCTTAGTATTGGACACCTTGAGGGACGCCAACTTGTCCTCTCGCGCGTCCTTGAAGTGAACCCAAACCAGAGACAGAGCAAGAACAGCACCACACCTGGCAGAAGACTTCTTCCATTCTTGAACTCGACTTGGAACTTCGTTCAGTTGAGTCATTAGAGACTCAAGGTCATTCTGAAGTGTTTCCCCCGGCGAGAGTGATTTGTCGATGCATGACGTTGCAACCTTCAGCCTAGCAAGATAGTCGACCACAGCAGCAACACGAGACTCCAGTCGGAGCACGTTCATGGCAGTTTCATCCTTCACAAATGAGTTGATGGGGTCCAAGCTCGTCTCCACTCGACTAGTCTCCTCTTCAAAGTTTTGGCAGAATTCTGTAAACACAACCCAAATATAAGCTAGCAGTCCTAAAATGAGTCAATGATTCCAAGTCAGTTGGATATAAGAGATTACCTTCGAGAATGAGGAATAACTTCTTGGCGAGCCCTCCCAGATAAGCCTCTAAGTCGTTCTTCTTTCCCACTAGTTCGCTAGACTTGTCACTCAGGGCTATCTTGTCATTCTTCAGTCGACTGACCTCCTTGTTGGCCGCATCGAGAGAAGCTTTCAGATTGGTATTCTCCTCTTCAAGTTTGCTGATTGATGCCAACTTTTCTTCTGCGAGTTTCGTCTTGTCCGAAGTTGCTTTCTGCACCTCGGCGAGGTCAAGGTCGTTCTTCTTCAGAGCATCCTTCAGTTTATCTGCAAAATGATAGTGAGATCAGACTCAGGAATGGACAGAAAAAAGGGCAGTCGTCAAGGTTCTCACCAAACATACCTTTTGCCTCCTCCTTTGCCTTCGTGAAGTTCTCCTGGACAAGCTTCAGATCAAGTTCGAGCTGGATATGCTTGTTATCCAACTCAGTATAACGAGCCACAAGCTCGCAAGATTTCTGTGAAAGATCAGTCTACAGACATCAAAAATAGATCACTTCCGAGTGACTAAAAGGAAAAATCATAGCATTTCTAAGACTACAGCCGAATCAAAATATTCAACAGTTGTCACACCCTAGCTAGTCATGCATTAGAGTGTTGCATCATGTTTACTTTTCATCAGAAACTTGAAATGGGGATGACAGAACCCCCAGTCCCCTCTGAAACCAACTAGGGTTACTAAAATAATTTTTCAATGAACCTGAAATGCCCTTCTAAAATGTCCATCATTTTAGCCTTGGTTCAGAACCTCTGACAAAAGTGGTGCACATTTTTCTAGGCCATCATAGGGTCTTTGAATTAAATCATAGCTATTTGAATTTGGGCATTTAAAATAATATAAAATATTTAAATGCTCAAATATCTCCAAACTAAAATGTTTCATGTTGGAAATAATCCAACTATGAGCCAGGAGTAGTTTGGTGATTTTTGGAGATGGCTAGGTATTTTAATTAATTCAACAAAGTTGCAGTTATATTAAATAAAACAGAAAACAGAAAAAAACTAAAAGGGGGAAGCTTACCTGGGCTCCTCCCTGTTCAGCCCAGCCAGCTGGCCGGCCCAGCCAGCAGCCGGCCCAGCCCACCTCCCTCCTCTGTCGTCTTCGTCCCGACAGAGGGAGGGGAGTGTGGCCGGCGCGCGCGCACGGCCACCGCGCCACGCCACCTGCTCGCCTGCCTGCCTGCCCTCCCCTCCTCGCTCGACGCCCTGGACGACGCCACGCCTCTCCCCCTGCTCCCTCTCACTCTCCCCCGTTTCTCCCTCGCTCTCTCTCGCTCTCGGCCGAAGCACACCGTCGCCGCCGTTCGCCGTAGCCACTGCCTCCGACCACCCCTCGCTCCCCCGAGTAGCTCAAAAGCTCCGCCACAACTCCCTCTTCCTCCCCACCGCTCCACGAGTCCCCGGAAGCCCTGCATCACCGGCACGTCGCCGTTCCCCTCTTCGGACTCCGACCACCGTCGCCGTCAAATTCGTCGTCTTCGACGCGTCCCCGAGCCCGCTTCGACGCCCACTGCAACCGCGGTGAGCCCCGAGTCGTTTCCCCCTCTCCTTCCCCTCGTTCCCTCACCGTAGCTGCATCTCCACCACGGCCGAACCTCCGCCGTCGCCGAGCTCACCATCGACGCAGCTCCGGTGACCATTTGGTCACCCCGGCGAGTCCAACACGTTCGCAAGAACCAGTAGAGCATCCCTAGCGCCTCACTCTGCTCGACTTCGAGCTCCAGCACCACTCCCGTGCACGACCGAACCCCGGCGGCCGCAACCGAGCTCGCCGCCGTCGACTCCGGCCACCCCGACCCCAACGGACTCCGCCAAGAGCCGCGGGTCGTCCTCAGCTTCACTCCGGTGGTCGCCGCGTTCCATTTGGTGGCCGAAACGGCCAAAACCACTATCGCCGCCGCACTGTTGGTCGCCGCCGGCCAGAACTCCGGCGAGCTGACGTGGCCTAGTTGATTAACCACTAATCCACCACCTACTGACGCTGACAAGTGGGCCCCAGGGCTTAGTCAAAGCTAACCAGCCCGGGGTCAACGCGGGATTAGCCCCTGTGACACTGACGTGTGGACCCCACACGTCAGGTTTGACCCGAGCCAGCCCTGTTGACCTACTGATGTCACTGTGATGTCAGGCTGACACAGTAATTGAATTTCTGGATTTAAATTAAATCAGGAAATTCCAGAATATTATTTAAACTTCAAAAATTCATAACTTTTATTCTGTAACTCCAAATTGGACAAATAATATATGAAAAATGATCAGAAAAATCCAATCTATCCATCTGTACTATTTTCATGCATGATCAAACAAGTTAACTTGATGTTTTAATCAGAACAAGAAAAGGCACTTTAAAAGGCCATATTTGAATTTGGAATTTGAATCTTTGATTCAAATTTGCTCAAACACATCTGGTTTTAGTTGCATTAGCCCAACACACTCATATTGCCATGTTTCATGCATGCATCATATTGTTGCACATTGTTTGGTGATGCCTGTGTATCGTTACCCTTTGCGACAGGATCTGTCCCCGAGGAGTACCGTGATTACCCTAACAAAGAATCGTATCCGTGCAACGAACCATCAGGCAAGCAACCAACCATTTGATCATATCGATACAATCCCATGTTCTCGCTCCTGCTCTCTTTTACTGCATTAAGACAACGCGATTCAAACTGCTGTGTGCTACGGTAGTTGAACCCATTTCCTCTGCATGACCTGTCATTGCCACAGTAACTAGATGAAACCCACTAGCATGTGTAGGAGTTGATTGAGCCATATGTATGTGTTGTTCCTACCTTGCTATGCCTGCTATGCTTAGAGTCGTGTCAGGTCTGGTTCATCTGGGTGATGGGCTAGAGTGAAATGTTAATGTCGGTAATGAGAGTGGTGTGGTGAACACGATTTGGTAAAGGTATCGATGAGAGGCCATGTAGGAGTACATGGTGGGTTGTTTCATTGAAGCCGACCTTAAGCATTGAGATCTGTATGTGTGATTTAAGAATCAGCTACTACCATGCATTGGGCCCTGAAATATGACCCCGCTCGACTTCTTATTCACCTTAGCTCTCTGTCCAGGAGTTGCAAGTAGTTTCTGGTGTTTGTAGCCTACTGGAGGCCGTGGACAGCGCTGACCGTAGGGGTGGGCTGTGATGCGGTAGGTACGTGGCACGGTGTACCGAATACCCGTTAGGTATCTCGGGAACCCTGTTCACATCGTTCGGGGCCGTATGGGAAACCTCGGCCGGACTCCCTGCGGATGGAACCTGAATAGGCGATAAACCTGGACTAGAGGCTTAAGTGTTTAGGTAGGTCGTGGTCTACACCCACGTCGGCTTTCGCTTGAAGTCTGCCGAGCACATATCGTGTGCAGACGCTAAGTGGTGGAAACATGTATGAAGAAGTACACCCCTGCAGGGTTAACATGATCTATTCGAATAGCCGCGTCCGCGGTAAAGGACTACTTGGTTGCCTATACAGTTCATAGACAAGTAAATGGAAACTACTAAAAGCCTCAAGATAAGTGTGAGTGCCGAGGATGGCTCTTCCTTAGGAAGACGGAGGTGGATCCTCGGTAGTGTATTGAAGTGGTGAATAGTGGACTCGTGTGCGCAAAACTATTTCAAACTGGAGTATCGTAGGATAGTCTAGCCAAGAGTCAAAGCTGGCTTGCTGCAATAACTCCACCAACCCTTCTTGATACTATGCATGTATGTAGGATCCGATGTAAGTCTTGCTGAGTACCTTTGTACTCATGTTGCTATAATCTACATTTTTACAGAAGACGCTGCAACCCCTTCTGATGGGTTCTATGTAGACGTTGACATCAACGAGTAGGCTAAAAGACCCAGGTGGTGACCCTGAGCTTGTGAAGGACCACATAGGATAGCCAGGCTTTCCAAGCCTCTTTTATTTTACTAGTTGTCTGTACTCAGACAAGTTACTTCCGCTGTTGGCTTGTATGATTGTATGACTTGTATGTTGGGTCGTGAGACCCGTATCTTTGTGTGTATGTTATGTATGGCTCACTGAGCCTTAAATAAAGTACTTGTGTCGTAGAGTCATGTCGTGATGCTTCGTTGTATTTGCACATATCGAGCATATTGTGTGTATGATTGAAATGCTTGGTATGTGTGGGATCTGACTATCTAGTTGTTTATCTTTAGTAGCCTCTCTTACCGGGAAATGTCTCCTAGTGTTACCGCTGAGCCATGGTAGCTTGCTACTGCTCTGGAACACTTAGGCTGGCCGGCATGTGTCCTTCTTCGTTCCTGTGTCTGTCCCTTCGGGGAAATGTCACGCTTTGAGTACCGGAGTCCTGTTAGCCCGCTACAGCCCGGTTTACCGGAGTCCTGCTAGCCCAGTGCTACAGCCCGGACCCACTTGCTGATGACCGACACGTTCGAAGCTGGGTCATGGATGCCTGTCCCTGTAAGTCTGTGCCACTTTGGGTTTACGACTAGTCATGTCAGCCCGGGCTCTTTATCATATGGATGCTAGCGACACTATCATATACGTGAGCCAAAAGGCGCAAACGGTCCCGGGAAAAGGGTAAGACGACACCCGTGGGGATACCGTGCGTGAGGCCGCAAAGTGATATGAGGTGTTACCAGCTAGATCGATGTGACATCGAGTCGGGGTCCTGACAGCGTTGGCATCAGAGCCGGACTGCCTGTAGGTTCTCCAAGCCAAACTGGTCGATGTTGAGTCTAGAAATTCTTAGTTATATGTAGGGGAATTGTTTGTGGGATGGAACGTAAGGCTCTTTTTACTCCTTATACCTTATGACATTCTGATCTGAGTCAGTCCATTCTTCCACCGGGGGTTAAGGAATTAGGATCTGTTCTCTCTATCAGGATCACGTGTTACTAATCAGTAGTACCTTATAAGTTTGATGGTTATCAGCCTAGTTCAGTTCTACTACCACATTATGTTGTAGGAATGGTTTCAGAACTTGATATGATGATGTTGAGTGTGTACGAAATCCTTTGTCAAATGTCTCAATATCCTTTTTGAGCATTTACAGCTGTTATGCTGCCGAAATTTTGCTAGAAATTCTAATGCCTTTGCATTATGATTATGCTTTCAGATGGCCACTCGCGACCTCAATCAAGTGGTTCGCCTGACTCGATGCCTAGATGTACCCGGCCATACTGCTAAGTTGGTCAGGGTAATGACTGAGGCTGGATACCGCTGGTATCCTGAGTACACGGTCGAAGAGCAATTCCGAGACTTTAATCAAAGCCAGTATCTCTGCACTGTCAGGATATTTCCATCTTATCCTGGATCCACTGAGCCTCTTCACTGCTCCTATGGACTCGGGGTTACTATCGAGATGGCTGTGCAGGATGCCGCCTACTCTATGATGACCATTATGCGAGTCAGATCTGGGTTATTTCGGGACTCTGATTTCCGGTATATGCCAGGATCACTTCCGGGAGCACAAGGGTATCTCCAGGCTATCTACGCTGACTCCACTCAGGAGGATTCACGGACTCGCACCACTGCTGAAATGCTCGAGGATAAGGACCGTGAAAATCGGGCCTTAAGGTTAGAGCTCTTCAATACCCGTGCTGACCACTGGGCCACTTTGACTCGGTTCGCACCGGCGGTGCAAGCTGGATTTTCAGATATGCGTGATCTCTATCCTGTGAGATCTGCTCTGCCAGACGTGATGGTTTGGCGTGATGTAGGAGGCATCACCCCACCTCGCGGTCCCCGTAGGCCACCGTTTGTTGGTCCAAGGCCTCATCCTAGCCCCTATGGTCCACAAGCTCCGCGAGATCGTCTGTTTCCGGATGAACATGTTGAGCTTCCAGGCTATGGAGGTGACTTCTACGAGGACTACTACGGATCGGTCTGAGTTAGTAGTAGTATCACTAGTTCGCACTAGCTGTGTCGTCTGTTGTCCTGCGTGTCTCGTGGGATATGACCTAGTTTGTACTCTTTCCGGAGACGTAGAAAAATAATGTATAGGAGCTTGAGATGCCTCCGATGAGATGTAATCCTCTTTTCACTGTTTTAGTACTTTGCTTGGTCTTGTACTAAACCTGTATGGTGTGTATGACGATGGAATAAAGAAGCAGTTTTCTGTATCTACCATGTCATACGGATGATCATCTTGCATCTCGAGTTATTCCTTACATTCTATATCCTATGTCGGAATTTTATCATTCTGACTAAATCATTGTCTTGTTTACCTAGGATGGTCAACACACACGCTAATCCTGCTTCCCAAGAGCAGGCCGAAGGCAGTGAAGCCAGGAATGAAAATCTGCCTCATCCTCCTTCACTAGCCGAGGTTATGATGGAAGCTGAGAGAAACAAGCGGGAGACAAACCGTTTGTTGGAGCGTATAGAACAGAATACAGCACACCATCAGAGGACTAACGTGGTGTCACTCAGTGATTTTATCAAATTGCATCCACCCACGTTCCACCACTCCGTCGAGCCTCTCGACGCTGATGACTGGCTTCGCAGTATCTCTCACAAACTGCGTTCCGCGCTGGTAGCGGAGGCTGACAAGGTCACCTTTGCTGCATATCATCTTGAAGGCCCCGCCAGTCTATGGTGGGAGAATTATGGAGCTATGCGCCCCGCAGGCCATGTCACAACTTGGGCTGAATTCAGCGACGCTTTCCGTGAGCATCACATTCCGGAGGGTCTCATGGACCGTAAGCGTGAAGAATTTTGCAATTTCACCCAAGGCCGACTTTCTGTGGATGTCTATAGCAGGGAGTTTGGTAATCTTGCACGATATGCAACCTAGGAAGTTTCTACTGACGCCAAGAAGCAAGCAAGGTTCCGCAAGGGCCTTAGCCCTGAGCTTCGCCGCGACCTCCGTCTGCATGAGTGCACATCCTTTTCGAAACTTGTCAACAAAGCCATCAGTGCTGAAACTGGTCAGACTGACTATGACGCAACACGCAAGCATGGACGTGACACGGGTTCCTCATCCGGTGCTGGTCCTCAGAAGCGCCGCGTGTGGGTACCCAACACCGCCCTGCCACCCAGGTTCACACCGAGGCCATCTTTCCAGGCGCCTCGCCCTGTTCAACAGTCTGCTCCAGCTAAGCCCTATGGGGGTCCAACCAATAATGCTCCTCCACGTACCAGTTCCGTGACTTGTTTCAAGTGTGGGGAATCTGGTCACTATATGCGTGAGTGCCCCCAGACCAACCCCAATCAATCTGCTAAAGCTGTTGGCCGTGGCAAGCCGACAGGAAAAGTGTTTCATGCCAAACCGGTCACCGCTTCACGTGGCCATGTCAACTGTGTCTCTGCCGAAGAAGCTCAAGAAGATCCCAACGTCGTTCTCGGTACGCTTCTTGTTAATTGCCACCCGGCATCCGTTCTTTTCGATACAGGAGCCTCTCATTCTTTTATATCGGAAAATTATGCTCGTTTGCATAACGTTGCATTCTGTGACTTGCCATCCTCTATGGTAATTCAAACTCCGGGATCCAAATGGCAAACTTCTAGAGTAAGCCATGGAAATGAAATCCAAGTCGACAGACTTGTTTTTCTTGCATCTTTGATAGCCCTTAAATCTTCAGATATTAATATCATTTTGGGTATGGACTGGATGTCAGCTCATCATGCCCAAATCGATTGCTTTTCTAGGACTGTTCAACTCACCCATCCTTCGGGGAAGATAGTCAATGTTTTGACTCGAATAGCCAAGCGACAATTATATTCTCTTAACGCCAACCCTTTGCCAGACCTTGAGGACGTTCCGGTAGTCTGTGACTTTCCGGATGTCTTTCCAGAGGAATTGCCAGGTGTTCCACCTGACCGGGATGTTGAGTTCGTAATTGACCTCATTCCAGGAACCGTTCCGATTGCTAGAAGACCTTATAAGATGGCACCATTAGAACTAGCCGAGCTTAAGAAACAACTCGATGAATCCTTAAAAAAGGGTTTCATTCGCCCTAGTTCATCTCCGTGGGCCTGCCCCGTCCTATTCGTCAAGAAGAAGGATGGTACGGACCGCATGGTTGTAGATTACCGACCTGTCAATTTGGTCACAATCAAGAACAAATATCCACTTCCCAGGATCAACGATCTGTATGATCAGCTCGCTGGATCCTCAGTCTTCTCCAAAATGGATCTGAGGTTGGGATACCATCAAATCAAAATCAGGAACGGGGACATTCCTAAAACGGCCTTTGTTACTCGTTATGGCCAATACGAGTACACCGTCATGTCCTTCGGTTTGACCAACGCTCCAGCCACTTTTTCTCGGTTAATGAACTCAATCTTCATGGAGTATTTGGATAAATTCGTCGTAGTTTATCTCGATGATATACTCATCTACTCCAAGAACGAGGAAGAACACGCCGAACATCTAAGGCTAGTGTTGCAGAAACTTCGAGAGCATCGCCTTTATGCCAAATTTTCAAAATGTGAATTCTGGTTGCCAGAAGTGACCTATCTGGGTCATGTAATATCTGGTAAAGGTATCGCTGTTAACCCTGAGCGAGTTCAAGCCGTCCTTGACTGGACTCCACCTGAATCTGTCAAGCAAGTTCGGAGTTTTCTAGGCTTAGCGAGCTATTGCCGTCGCTTTGTCGAGAACTTCTCCAAAGTTGCTAAACCCCTAACCGAACTCCTCAAGAAAGATAAGAAGTTCGAATGGACTCCACAATGTGAGCACAGCTTTCAGGAACTGAAAAGACGCCTGACTTCTGCTCCCGTGCTGGTACCGCCAGACTTCTCCAAAGATTTTGTTATCTACTGCGACGCCTCGCGACAAGGACTAGGTTGCATTCTCATGCAAGATCGACACGTAATTGCCTATGCTTCACGGCAATTGCACCCACATGAGGAGAATTATCCTACCCATGATCTAGAACTTGCAGCCGTAGTCTATGCACTTAAGACCTGGCGACATTACCTCCTCGGTAATCGTTGCGAAATATTCACTGATCACCAAAGCCTGAAGTACATCTTCACCCAACCGGATCTGAATCTCAGGCAAAGACGTTGGGTTGAATTGATCACAGACTTCGACTTAGGAATAACCTATACCCCAGGGAAAGCCAACGTCATGGCTGATGCGCTAAGTCGTAAATCTTATTGTAACAACCTGATGTTACAACAAAGTCAACCGCTTCTCCATGAGGAATTTCGGAAGCTTAACCTTCACATTGTACCTCAAGGTTTTCTTTCCACCTTGGTGGCAAAACCTACACTTACGGATCAAATCATCGCTGCCCAAAAGCGAGATAAGGGAATCTCTAAAATCAAAGAGAACATTGCTAGCGGAGGTGCTAGTTGCTTCTCCACTAATGATCATGGTGTTGTGTATTTTGAGAACCGTCTAGTGGTTCCCAAGAACCAGCATCTACGGCAG
Organism: Triticum aestivum; assembly: GCF_018294505.1. Lineage (NCBI taxonomy): Eukaryota > Viridiplantae > Streptophyta > Magnoliopsida > Poales > Poaceae > Triticum > Triticum aestivum. The sequence goes on along the minus strand of NC_057804.1, from coordinate 249,217,595 downwards.
TTGATCCTTAAGGAGGCCCATGAATCTCCTCTCACCATTCAACCCGGTAGTACTAAAATGTATCAGGACCTACGCCAGAGGTTCTGGTGGACTAGGATGAAGAGAGAAATTGCTCAGTATATTGCCAATTGCGACGTCTGCCGTCGTGTAAAAGCAGAGCATCAACGACCTGCTGGCACCCTTCAACCCTTAGCTATTCCTGAATGGAAATGGGATAAAATTGGTATGGATTTCATTACCGGCTTTCCCAGGACCAAAAGAGGGAATAATGCTATCTTCGTCGTGGTCGATCGTCTTTCCAAAGTAGCTCATTTCTTACCTGTTCGTGATAGTATAACCGCTAGCCAGCTGGCAGACTTATACATCTCCCGAATAGTGTCCCTTCATGGTGTTCCTTTGGAAATCAATTCGGATCGAGGAAGTCTTTTCACCTCTCGATTTTGGGAAAGTTTCCAAAATGCTATGGGAACCCGTCTCTCCTTTAGCACCGCTTTCCACCCTCAGTCAAGTGGTCAAGTGGAACGCGTCAATCAGATTCTAGAAGACATGCTTCGAGCCTCCGTTATCTCTTTCGGAATGGACTGGGAGAAGTGCCTTCCATTTGCCGAATTCGCTTACAACAACAGCTATCAATCTAGCTTGGGTAAAGCCCCTTTTGAAGTTCTCTATGGACGACGATGTCGAACACCCCTTAACTGGTCAGAGACCGGGGAAAGACAATTCTTTGGCCCGGATATGATTCAGGAAGCAGAAGAACAAGTTCGTATCGTTCGTGAAAAATTGAAAACAGCCCAATCCCGTCAAAAGAGTCAATATGACCGAAAACATAAGGCTATGACTTTCGAGGTTGACGAGAAGGCTTATCTTCGGGTCACCCCTCTGAAGGGAACCCATCGTTTCGGTATCAAAGGCAAATTGGCTCCTCGTTACATTGGACCTTTTCGCATTCTTGCCAAACGAGGAGAAGTTGCCTACCAGTTGGAACTACCTCCGCACCTCTCCAGAGTTCACGATGTCTTCCACGTTTCTCAACTCAGGCGTTGCTTCTCGGATCCTATCCGTGAAGTGGACCACGAAACGCTTGATCTCCAAGATAATCTTACATATCGAGAGTACCCCATTCGTATCCTCGATCAAACCGAACGTACCACGCGACGTCATAATATCAAGTTTCTCAAGGTTCAATGGTCGCACCATTCTGAAGATGAAGCAACTTGGGAAAGGGAGGATCGTCTTCGACTCGAATATCCCGCCTTCTTCTCGGAGGAACCCAAATCTCGGGACGAGATTCTTTTGAGTGGGGGTGAGTTGTCACACCCTAGCTAGTCATGCATTAGAGTGTTGCATCATGTTTACTTTTTCATCAGAAACTTGAAATGGGGATGACAGAACCCCCAGTCCCCTCTGAAACCAACTAGGGTTACTAAAATAATTTTTCAATGAACCTGAAATGCCCTTCTAAAATGTCCATCATTTTAGCCTTGGTTCAGAACCTCTGACAAAAGTGGTGCACATTTTTCTAGGCCATCATAGGGTCTTTGAATTAAATCATAGCTATTTGAATTTGGGCATTTAAAATAATATAAAATATTTAAATGCTCAAATATCTCCAAACTAAAATGTTTCATGTTGGAAATAATCCAACTATGAGCCAGGAGTAGTTTGGTGATTTTTGGAGATGGCTAGGTATTTTAATTAATTCAACAAAGTTGCAGTTATATTAAATAAAACAGAAAACAGAAAAAAACTAAAATGGGGAAGCTTACCTGGGCTCCTCCCTGTTCAGCCCAGCCAGCTGGCCGGCCCAGCCAGCAGCCGGCCCAGCCCACCTCCCTCCTCTGTCGTCTTTGTCCCGACAGAGGGAGGGGAGTGTGGCCGGCGCGCGCGCACGGCCACCGCGCCACGCCACCTGCTCGCCTGCCTGCCTGCCCTCCCCTCCTCGCTCGACGCCCTGGACGACGCCACGCCTCTCCCCCTGCTCCCTCTCACTCTCCCCCGTTTCTCCCTCGCTCTCTCTCGCTCTCGGCCGAAGCACACCGTCGCCGCCGTTCGCCGTAGCCACTGCCTCCGACCACCCCTCGCTCCCCCGAGTAGCTCAGAAGCTCCGCCACAACTCCCTCTTCCTCCCCACCGCTCCACGAGTCCCCGGAAGCCCTGCATCGCCGGCACGTCACCGTTCCCCTCTTCGGACTCCGACCACCGTCGCCGTCAAATTCGTCGTCTTCGACGCGTCCCCGAGCCCGCTTCGACGCCCACTGCAACCGCGGTGAGCCCCCGAGTCATTTCCCCCTCTCCTTCCCCTCGTTCCCTCACCGTAGCTGCATCTCCACCACGGCCGAACCTCCGCCGTCGCCGAGCTCGCCGTCGACGCAGCTCCGGTGACCATTTGGTCACACCGGCGAGTCCAACACGTTCGCAAGAACCAGTAGAGCATCCCTAGCGCCTCACTCTGCTCGACTTCGAGCACCAGCACCACTCCCGTGCACGACCGAACCCCGGCGGCCGCAACCGAGCTCGCCGCCGTCGACTCCGGCCACCCCGACCCCAACGGACTCCGCCAAGAGCCGCGGGTCGTCCTTAGCTTCACTCCGGTGGTCGCCGCGTTCCATTTGGTGGCCGAAACGGCCAAAACCACTATCGCCGCCGCACTGTTGGTCGCCGCCGGCCAGAACTCCGGCGAGCTGACGTGGCCTAGTTGATTAACCACTAATCCACCACCAACTGACGCTGACAAGTGGGCCCCAGGGCTTAGTCAAAGCTAACCAGCCCGGGGTCAACGCGGGATTAGCCCCTGTGACACTGACGTGTGGACCCCACACGTCAGGTTTGACCCGAGCCAGCCCTGTTGACCTGCTGATGTCACTGTGATGTCAGGCTGACACAGTAATTGAATTTCTGGATTTAAATTAAATCAGGAAATTCCAGAATATTATTTAAACTTCAAAAATTCATAACTTTTATTCTGTAACTCCAAATTGGACAAATAATATATGAAAAATGATCAGAAAAATCCAATCTATCCATCTGTACTATTTTCATGCATGATCAAACAAGTTAACTTGATGTTTTAATCAGAACAAGAAAAGGCACTTTAAAAGGCCATATTTGAATTTGGAATTTGAATCTTTGATTCAAATTTGCTCAAACACATCTGGTTTTAGTTGCATTAGCCCAACACACTCATATTTCCATGTTTCATGCATGCATCATATTGTTGCACATTGTTTGGTGATGCCTGTGTATCGTTACCCTTTGCGACAGGATCTGTCCCCGAGGAGTACCGTGATTACCCTAACGAAGAATCGTATCCGTGCAACGAACCATCAGGCAAGCAACCAACCATTTGATCATATCGATACAATCCCATGTTCTCGCTCCTGCTCTCTTTTACTGCATTAAGACAACGCGATTCAAACTGCTGTGTGCTACGGTAGTTGAACCCATTTCCTCTGCATGACCTGTCATTGCCACAGTAACTAGATGAAACCCACTAGCATGTGTAGGAGTTGATTGAGCCATATGTATGTGTTGTTCCTACCTTGCTATGCCTGCTATGCTTAGAGTCGTGTCAGGTCTGGTTCATCTGGGTGATGGGCTAGAGTGAAATGTTAATGTCGGTAATGAGAGTGGTGTGGTGAACACGATTTGGTAAAGGTATCGATGAGAGGCCATGTAGGAGTACATGGTGGGTTGTTTCATTGAAGCCGACCTTAAGCACTGAGATCTGTATGTGTGATTTAAGAATCAGCTACTACCATACATTGGGCCTTGAAATATGACCCCGCTCGACTTCTTATTCACCCTAGCTCTCTGTCCAGGAGTTGCAAGTAGTTTCTGGTGTTTGTAGCCTACTGGAGGCCGTGGACAGCGCTGACCGTAGGGGTGGGTTGTGATGCGGTAGGTACGTGGCACGGTGTACCGAATACCCGTTAGGTATCTCGGGAACCCTGTTCACATCGTTCGGGGCCGTATGGGAAACCTCGGCCGGACTCCCTGCGGATGGAACCTGAATAGGCGATAAACCTGGACTAGAGGCTTAAGTGTTTAGGTAGGTCGTGGTCTACACCCACGTCGGCTTTCGCTTGAAGTCTGCCGAGCACATGTCGTGTGCAGACGCTAAGTGGTGGAAACATGTATGAAGAAGTACACCCCTGCAGGGTTAACATGATCTATTCGAATAGCCGCGTCCGCGGTAAAGGACTACTTGGTTGCCTATACAGTTCATAGACAAGTAAATGGAAACTACTAAAAGCCTCAAGATAAGTGTGAGTGCCGAGGATGGCTCTTCCGTAGGAAGACGGAGGTGGATCCTCGGTAGTGTATTGAAGTGGTGAATAGTGGACTCGTGTGCGCAAAACTATTTCAAACTGGAGTATCGTAGGATAGTCTAGCCAAGAGTCAAAGCTGGCTTGCTGCAATAACTCCACCAACCCTTCTTGATACTATGCATGTATGTAGGATCTGATGTAAGTCTTGCTGAGTACCTTTGTACTCATGTTGCCATAATCTACATTTTTACAGAAGACGCTGCAACCCCTTCTGATGGGTTCTATGTAGACGTTGACATCAACGAGTAGGCTAAAAGACCCAGGTGGTGACCCTGAGCTTGTGAAGGACCACATAGTATAGCCAGGCTTTCCAAGCCTCTTTTATTTTACTAGCTGTCTGTACTCAGACAAGTTACTTCCGCTGTTGGCTTGTATGATTGTATGACTTGTATGTTGGGTCGTGAGACCCGTATCTTTGTGTGTATGTTATGTATGGCTCACTGAGCCTTAAATAAAGTACTTGTGTCGTAGAGTCATGTTGTGATGCTTCGTTGTATTTGCACATATCGAGCATATTGTGTGTATGATTGAAATGCTTGGTATGTGTGGGATCTGACTATCTAGTTGTTTATCTTTAGTAGCCTCTCTTACCGGGAAATGTCTCCTAGTGTTGCCGCTGAGCCATGGTAGCTTGCTACTGCTCTGGAACACTTAGGCTGGCCGGCATGTGTCCTTCTTCGTTCCTGTGTCTGTCCCTTCGGGGAAATGTCACGCTTTGAGTACCGGAGTCCTGTTAGCCCGCTACAGCCCGGTTTACCGGAGTCCTGCTAGCCCAGTGCTACAGCCCGGACCCACTTGCTGATGACCGACATGTTCGAAGCTGGGTCATGGATGCCTGTCCCTGTAAGTCTGTGCCACTTTGGGTTTACGACTAGTCATGTCAGCCCGGGCTCTTTATCATATGGATGCTAGCGACACTATCATATACGTGAGCCAAAAGGCGCAAACGGTCCCGGGAAAAGGTAAGACGACACCCGTGGGGATACCGTGCGTGAGGCCGCAAAGTGATATGAGGTGTTACCAGCTAGATCGATGTGGCATCGAGTCGGGGTCCTGACAACAGTAGTCTCGGGGACTACACCCAGTTGGTGCACTCAGCGTGCCCCCACTGGTTCTACCGGCTCGGATCGATCAGTCGACCGAAAGAGACAAAAAGGTTATGATCCCAAATCATAGCTAACTGCCAGCAGTCAGCTAAAGTTTCAAAAAAGAAGTTCTTCACACCATAGTCGACTGCCAGCAGTCGACCACGGTCTTGGGGACTACACCCAGTGGGTGCACTCAGCGTGCCCCCACTGGTTCCATGATTCCATTCGACCAGACCGAGTGGAAAAAGTAAAGAGAAAAAGTTCAAGGTATAAAGACTATAGTCGACTGCCAGCAGTCCACCATAATCTTGGGAACTACACTCAGTGGGTGCACTCAGCGTGCCCCCACCAGTCCAGATATTCAGTCGACACACCCAGTGGGTGTACAGATTCTAAGATCTTCAGAAAGAAAAGTTTTCAGGTACCATATCCTAGCAGAACAGGCAGTGATCAACTAACCTGGACGTTGCTCTAAAGGGCTGAGCTCGCATCATAAGCTGCTTGGCTGGCGTCTCGAATCGCCTTCACCTGCTCCATCATGACCCCCGCCTGGCGTATAGCTTCCTTGGCAGCACCTGCTTGGTCCTCTGGGACGTGGTGTGTGGAGAAGAGGGAAGGCGGATCAGCACTTGACGATGAAGGGCGGGCACTCGTCAGCAGCACCGCAAAGGACACGGTAGCCCGAGTGACGTTGCCTCCCTCCGGAACAACATCTCAGGCGCTGATACAACCTGAGCAGTCTTGCCGGCAGACATCTTCATGTTCCTCCTTTGCCTCAGCGGCTCCTCATCGTCATCATCGGGGAGATCGATGACATGAGGTGGGGCTACAAGAAAGATTCAAAGTTAAAAATGAAGATCCAATCGACTTAAAGTGAAACCACAGAGATCATACCACGGTTGGAGGTAGCAGCATCTTCCGTTTCATGGTCCTCGTTCCTGGCTAAGGTCTCAGAGGTAGCAGCACTGCAGATTCCGAAAATCAGTCGGTTAGCTAACGAGTCGACCAAGAGTTTACTCATGCCAAACGAGAAAACACAAGTTCTACTATTACCCAAAAATAGTAGGGATCGCCATCCTCATCTTCGGCAGGGCCTTCGTCGGCTTTGACGGTGCCGCTCGGGGTTGCTTCGACGCTTTCTCAGTCGGCGCCAGAGAGGTCGTCCGAGGACGTTTAGTCGACTGCCCAGTAGGCACAGTCGCTTTGCCACGCTCGACTGCAGGGTCATGGGCGAGCTTGGATCGCCTTTCAGTGCAAGGAGGGTCGACCTCTTCCTCCTCTTCCTCCTCAACCTCTTCACCAGAATCGTCGTCTTCTTCATCCTCCTGACCGTCAGATTGCCACTCCTCTTGACTTTCACCTCCACTCCCCTCCTCCTCCTCGACCTGTTCTTGCGCCCCATTGGGCATTGAGTACATCTCGGTAGTGACCTGGAAGAGAACAAACATGACGAGAATCAGTCGACTGAATTCTAACAACACGGAATAAAGGAAGCTGGATCAGAGTCGGGGGTATGTAATTGGCCATTGTCTGGCTGGTACGAATGGTCGAGTGGAGGGATACTCCTGGCTCCTTGGGAGTTGTCTGTGTTCCTTGTTATGGCAATCATCCACCTCTCCAACGTGGCATCCTCGGCCTCCTCCGGGTGGACCCGAGTGGTGTCTTCAGTGCCAGAGTACATCCACAACGGATGGTCTCTATATTGGAGCGGTTGGATGCACCGTTGAAGGAAAACCTCCAGCAGGTCCATGCCAGTCACCCCATCATGGATAAGTTGAACTGCATGCTCGACCAACACCTTAACCTGAGCCTTCTCCTCCGGGACCACCTTCAGAGAGGACGGCTTGCTCACTCGATCCATGGAGAAAGGAGGGAGTCCAGTCGACTGCCCTGGCATCGGCTCGTCTTGGCAGTAGAACCAGGTCGACTGCCACCCTCGAACCGACTCAAGAAGGACCATGGCTAGAAAATCGCTTTTACCCCACATTTGGACCCTGAGACCCCCACACATTTGAATCACTTGGGTTCTCTCGTCACTCGGATTGGCTTTCTTCACCGTCTGAGAGCGATAGGTGAAGATGTGTTTGAAAAGGCCCCAATGCGGCCGGCAACCTAAGAAATTCTCACACAAAGACACGAAAGCTGCGAGATACACTATGGAGTTGGGTGTGAAGTGGTGGAGTTGATCCCCAAAGAAGTTCAGAAATCCCCGAAAGAAAGGGTGGGACCATTCTTGTAATGGCCCGTGAATGACTTTAAGGCACGGGCGGGTAACCGCCAATTCACTCTTCACACCTTGCCCTTATCCTCTGCCACGTATGCCGCGTGCATCAAGTGGGGTAGGTAACCGAGGCCCGTTGTGTGGAGGGGCATCAAGGCAGGGGCCCCAGTCTTTTGGGATTGGTGGAGGAGGACAGTGGTTACTCGTTGGGGAATCAGCCCCAAGCCCCCAGATCGCCTATAAAAAGGAGGAGCGGGGGAGGAGTGGAGGCATTAATCTACATCCCTCTCGTCCTCCATTTTGCTTTGTCTTGATTATGCTGGAAGGGAGAGCCCGGGGCCAGGCCCCGGGCCCTAGCTTGGGGCGATGATGCCAAGTAATGGTGCTGGCACTCGGGGAGTGGGTCTAGTCCAAGTCCAAGGAGAAGTGCTTGGGATCATCAGAAATCCTAGTATTGCCCCTTTCCTTGGAACTGGGGTTGATGTTGATGAGGAGGGCGCCTTCCTGCCCGCCAAGGTGAGGTGCAGTGCGCCTCGGGCATCCTAGCTATCTTGGCCGCATGCAGTCTCTCCGGGAGGAGTACCGGACCGCGAGGCCGGCGTTTCCACAGAGAGGTGTTGATGAAGATGAAGCCAGGGAAGACGGAGAAGGCGGGAGGCAAGTCGTCAAGTCGGAGTATGATCGCACCGCGCGTTTGTCTCATACTGGCGACCTATTGCCTCGTCTTTTCGTTCTTCCCCTCCCTCCCGGCACCGTCATCACTATCCTTCTGGTCGCCGGGGAGGGGGCCGCTCTTTTGCTGCCTTCGCCTCCTCCAACAGTCTTCCAGCTGAGCTTTGGTGGTTGATTCCACTGTCGCTCGAGCTAGGGCTTCTTGCTGGTCCTGGAGGTGGTGACTGATGAAGCCATGTACCTAGGGTAGGGTCATGGACCTATCCAAAGTACCCTCCCCAATGACATCTCTCAAAGAAACTACCTTTCAGTCGACCTGAAAGGATTCCACTCGGCGGACTCGAAGACACTCGACCATGATGCCACTCACTCGACCGCGAGGAGATCTAGAGTCACTTTGCACACAAACGGTATGTCATTAAGTAGTCTTTAGATAGCACTTTATGTGGGCGTTACCAGTAACCCCCTGTGTTAATGTACTTTAAACCCTGCATAACTGAGGGCTGGAGAGGGCTGGCAAACTCTATATAAGCCACCCCCCTCCTCAGTGTAAAGGGTTCGCACCCTGTAACTCATACACATATAATCCAGTTGACTGCCTCCGGGCTCCGAGATGTAGGGCTGTTACTTCCTCCTAGAAGGGCCTGAACTCGTAAATCTCTTGCATATACAACTACTCCATAGCTAGGATCTTGCCTCTCCATACCTACCCCCCTTTCTACTGTCAGACTTATAACCACGACAGTTGGCGCCCACCGTGGGGCGGGTGTCTTAGCAACTTATTAGAGAAGTTGCAATTTTTTTCGATCTCCTTCACCATGGTTTCACGCGGAGTTTTGGTCGAGGGCTGTGAGATCCGTCTCGGCGCGCTCACGTTCATCGCCGACGACTCTGCTTGGCTTCAAGAGGCTCCACTCGACATCGACGCGCTCCCGGTCCGCGGAGCGACACACTTTCGTGCGTGTGTTCGCATCGTCCTCCTGCGGCAACCGTCGACCCAGTATTGGTTGGTCGTTGTGTCCTCCTCCCTCCCTGCTTCCCGCCGGCGCAAGCGCTCCGGTCGGTCGAGGCTTCAGCGGTAGGTGAGGCACGCGGTGGCCCTCCAGTCAGCTATCCCCTATGTCGCGGTAATCGAGCCCGACGAATCTCTCTACAGCCTGTTCGACTGGCTCCGCAGAGACTGCATCCGAGTGCGACAGTAGTGATCCAGCGGCGGAGGTCCTGATGGTCAATGGACCGCGCAGTCCTCCTGGCTTCCCCTGCACCGACGGAGGCGACGGTGGAGGCGACCCAGCGCAGGTCCATGAAGAGTATCAACCCGATCCACTCACTTCGCTGCAAAGGGAAGATCTTCGCCGCCGGAACATGGATGCGCTGCATACTCCTATCATTGGAGAAACCCCCGAGGCTCGCGCCTTAGAGGACGCGCATTTGGCCAACTTGGCTGAGCGCACTCGACTGGAGAACCTCCAGCAAGCACTCGACGAGCGTGCACGGCAACGGGTCCCGGACTCCAGTCGACGTCAGCTCTTTCCACCACCAACTCAGGTATATCGAACTCCGATTCAGAATTTAGCAGCTGCAACCCGTATAGCAGAGTCAATTCAGCCTTCCCAGTCAGAGGCTGGCAGAGGCTTGATGCAGATCGGAGATTTGCTCCGGGTAGCAGGAGATAAAAATTCAGCCGTATCACAGTCACAGAACAGGATTCACAGCAGATCCGTCGCTGTGAATTCAGTCCAGTCGGCCCATAGCCCTAGATCGCCCCCAATGCGTGAGGGACGTGGAGGTCGGTGTGATTAGTATGATGATCGATTCAATCGTGATGATCAGCGTCGAGTGCCCACTCCACCCCCAAGAGGTGGGTCGTACGCTCCTCGACAGCAAGATGACGGACGCCAGCACAGTGTTGGGCGAAGGGTTCCAGTCGACCCCAGAGAACCAGGCTTTGATGCGAGATCCATCATCGTTCAAGGTTTGGTCGATCGGAACAGAGCTCACCAAGAAGGCCATGACCGAGATGTGCCCACCAGCAGCAGAGTTCACGTCTCAGGACCATAGTGTTTTAGCAGAGCCATCAGGGCCGCGGTGATCCCTCCCAATTTTAGATTGGCGACTAGAGTCAGTAAGTTCACCAGCGAGTCCAAGCCCGATACTTGGCTTGAAGACTACCGAGTGGCTGTTCAGATTGTTGGCGGCAATGATGAGGTAGCCATGAAACACCTGCCTCTTATGTTGGAAGGCTCAGGCAGAGCGTGGCTGAATCAGTTGGCACCTGGCAGCATTTACACTTGGGAAGATCTTGCCCGAGTGTTTGTTAGGACATTTGAAGGAACTTGCAAGCGACCAGCAGGGTTGACAGAGCTGCAGGTTTGTGTGCAAAAGTCGAATGACACTCTGAGGGATTACATCCAGAGGTGGATCACATTGCATCACACCGTGGAAAATGTATCTGACCACCAAGTAGTCAGTGCCTTCAAAGAAGGCGTTAAGAACAGGGAGTTAAGTTTGAAATTTGGTCGGACCAGAGACATGACCCTGAGTCGGATGATGGAGATTGCCACCAAGTATGCCAACGGTGAAGAAGAAGACCGACTCAGGAGTGGCAAGTACAAGCCAACCGGTCATGAAACTGGGGGAGGGAACTCCAGTCGGAAACAGAAGCGGAAAGCCGAGCCAGCTGCTCCTGGAGAAGCCTTGGCCGTGGCTCAAGGAAAGTTTAAAGGGAAGCCCAAAGCCCCTTGGAACCCTAAGAAGGTGAAAGACAGGGAGGGAAATGACGTGATGGATTTGCCATGCCACATCCACACGAAGAAAGATGAGGAGGGTAATTTCATTTACCCGAAGCATACCACTCGACAGTGTCGGCTCTAGATACATCAATTCCAAGGGAAACAACCCAAAGATAAGGAAAAGGAGTTGCACAAAATTGAGGACAAGGGGGATAGTGATGAGGAATATCCCCAGGTGAATTCCACTCTGGTGATTTTTGCTGGCATTGAGAGCAAAAGTCGATAGAAAGTTATCAAATGAGAAGTGAATATGGTTGCTCCAGAGAATCCCAATTATCTGAAATGGTCTCAGACTGCCATCACCTTCGACCAGTCCGATCACCCGACACACATAGCCACCCCTGGGAGGCAAGCTCTAGTGGTCGACCCAGTCGTCGAAGGCACTCGACTGACTAAAGTGTTGATGGATGGTGGCAGTAGCTTGAATATATTATACGCGGAGACACTGAAAGGGATGGGCATTTCGATGTCCACACTCAGTACCAGCAACATGAGTTTTTATGGAGTCGTTCCTGGCAAGAAGGTTGCGTCACTCGGCCAGATTGCTATTGATGTAGTTTTCGGAGATTCCAAACATTTCCACAAAGAAAAGTTGACATTTGAGGTTGTGGATTTCCAGAGTGCCTATCATGCTATTTTGGGCAGGCCAGCTTGCGCATGTTTTATGGCTCGACCATGTTACGTGTACCTCAAATTGAAGATGCCTGGCCCCAAAGGTATGATCACTATTACTGGTAATCGCAAGAAGGTGGAAGAATGCTTTCAGAAAGGCTCAAAGATTGCCGATGCTTAGATGGTAGCAGAAGAGTGGCAGGAACACCAGAAAAATGCAGACCCGAGTGATTTGTTGCGAGCTAAGAAGCCTGCTACAGAATCAGTGTTTCAATCGTCCGGTGAGACAAAGCCAGTTCACGTCCACCCGACCGACCCCAACGCTGCTCCGACTAATATCTCCACAACACTCGACCCCAAATAGGAAGAAGCGCTCATCTAGTTCCTCCGTGAGAACTGGACATCTTTGCATGGAAACCTTCTGACATGCCAGGTGTGCCTAGGGGGCTGGCTGAGCACTGTCTGCGAGTTGACTCAAAGGCAAAACCTGTCAAGGAACATCTGCGACGGTCTGCTGTCCAGAAAAGGAAAGCCATTGGCGAAGAGGTGGCTTGGCTCTTAGCTGCAGAGTTTATCCGAGAGATCTACCACTCCGAGTGGCTCGCCAATGTAGTCATGGTCCCCAAGAAGGACAAGTCACTTCGCATGTGCATTGACTTTAAACATATCAATCGGGCCTGCCCGAAGGATCATTTTCCTCTCCCCCGCATCGACCAAATAGTCGACTCGACTGCGGGATGTGAGTGACTGTCTTTTTTAGACGCCTATTCCGGGTACCATCAGATCCGTCTGTATGGACCTGATGAGATTAAAACAGCTTTCATCACCCCATTCGGGTGCTTCTGTTATGTCACCATGCCATTCGGACTCAAAAATGACGGAGGCACGTTCATGAGGATGATTCAGAAGTGTTTACTCACTCAAATCAGTTGGAATGTAGAAGCGTACATGGATGATATTGTGGTCAAGTCACGCAAAGGTTCCGACCTGCTGACTGACCTTGCTGAAACATTTGCCAACCTCAGGAGGTTTGATATCAAGCTTAATCCATCAAAGTGCACATTCGGAGTTCCTGGCGGAAATTTACTCGGTTTTCTCATTTTCGAACAAGGAATCGATGCATATCCAGAGAAAGTGGGCACAATACTCTGAATGAAAAGACCTGTGCGTGTGCACGATGTACAGAAGCTTACTGGTTGCTTGGCCGCTTTAAGTCGGTTCATCTCTCGTCTCGGTGAAAAGGCATTGCCTCTTTACCGACTGATGAAGAAGTCAGACAAGTTCGAGTGGACTCCTGAAGCTGATGCAGCATTTGCAGAGCTAAAAGCCCTGCTCTCCACCCAGCCGGTGCTTGCTGCCCCGATCAGCAAAGAGCCTTTGATGCTTTACATTGCAGCCACAGGACAAGTTGTCAGTACAGTACTTACGGTCAAGCGGGAAGAAGAAGGAAAAGCCTTTAAAGTTCAGCGCCCAGTATATTATATTTCTGAAGTTATGACCCCGTCAAAGCAAAGATATCCTCATTATTTGAAGCTTGTATATGGGATCTATACGATCATGAAGAAAGTTGCTCACTACTTCTCTGACCATACCATCACAGTCGTCACCGACGCCCCATTGTCAGAGATTCTGCACAACAGAGATGCAACTAGTCGAGTGGCAAAATGGGCGATTGAACTCCTTCCCCTGGATATCCGATTTGAGGCAAAGAAAGCTATCAAGTCCAAGCAATAGCAGATTTCCTCGCCGAGTGGACTGAACAACAACTCCCGACTCAAGTTCACTCGGAGCACTGGACCATGTTCTTTGATGGCTCTAAGATGCTGAATGGTTCTGGTGCCGGGGTAGTGTTGGTTTCCCCCCGAGGAGACAAGCTCAGATATGTACTCCAAATTCACTTTGATTCCTCCAACAATGAAGGAGAATACGAAGCACTTTTGTATGGGTTGTGTATGGCCATTTGACTCGGCGTCCGTCGCCTCATGGTCTACGGCGACTCAGATTTGGTGGTTAACCAAGTGATGAAGGAGTGGGACGTCAGATGCCCAGCTATGACAGGTTACTGCAACGCAGTAAGAAAGCTGGAGAAGAAATTCAAGGGGTTAGAGCTTCATCATATACCCCGACTGAAGAATCAAGCAGCCGATGATTTGGCAAAGATAGGTTCCAAGAGAGAGGTTATTCCCAATGGTGTGTTTTTGGAACATATCCACACACCGTCGGTTTAAGAGGACCCTTTCACCGAAGAAACCCCGCAGCCAAAAAGTGCCACGGATCCGACTGAAGTCGAGGTCCCAGCCGTGGTTGACCTGATCATGGAAGTTTTGGTTATCACTCCCGACCGGACAGTGCCTTACATCACATATATCCTAAGGAAAGAGCTCCCAGAGAATGAAGAAGAGGCTCGACAGATCGTCCATCGATCCAAGGCCTTTACTGTCATGAAGGGACAGTTGTACAAAGAAAGCACGACTGGAGCCGGTCAGAAGTGCATAACGCCAAAAGAGGGTCGGATAATTCTCAACGACATTCACTCGGGGACCTGTGGCCATCATGCGTCCTCTCGGACTATTGTGGCTAAAGCATACCGAGCGGGTTTTTACTGGCCCAGAGCAAATGAAATGGCGAAAGAGATAGTCGACAAGTGTGAAGGATGTCAGTTCTACTCCAATATGTCGCACAAGCCTGCCTCAGCCTTGAAGACCATTCCAATCGTCTGGCCCTTTGCTGTTTGGGGGTTAGATATGGTTGGGCCACAGAGAACTGGCAGGAGCGGCTTCACCCATGTACTAGTGGCACTCGACAAGTTCACCAAGTGGATCGAAGCCAAGCCTATTAAAAATCTTGATGCCGGCACTGCCATCAGCTTCATCAGAGAATTGATATTCAGATACAGAGTCCCGCATAGCATCATCACCGATAATGGGTCGAACTTCGATTCCAACCAATTCAAAGCCTTATGTGCTTCTCAAGGCACACGAGTCGACTACGCTTCAGTCGCCCACCCCCAGTCGAATGGACAAGCAGAAAGAGCCAACGGCCTAATTCTCAAAGGACTAAAACCACGTTTGATGCATGACCTCAAACACGCAGCAGGCGCATGGGTCGATGAACTTCCATCAGTTCTTTGGGGATTGAGGACTACTCCAAATCGGTCGACTAGGAGAACTCCATTCTTTCTGGTCTATGGAGCTGAAGCGGTTCTGCCGTGATCTGCTTCACAATGCACCGCGAGTCGAGCTCTACTCTGAAGTTGAAGCAGAGCAAGCCCGACAGGACGCAGTCGACCTTGTAGAAGAAGAAAGAGAGATGGCCATAATCCGATCAACCATCTATCAGCAAGACTTGCATCGATTCAACGCCAGAAATGTGAAGAGTCGGGCCTTCCAAGAAGGAGACTTGGTCCTCTGGGTGGACCAACAGAAGCCGCACAAACTTGCCCCTACATGGGAAGGTCCTTTCATTGTCACCAAAGTTCTCCACAACGGAGCATATCTTCTTTTACAATGTCGGTCGCCAGGTTGATGAGCCAGGAGCTTGGAATGCGGACCTGCTACGCCCCTTTTACACTTAAAGTACTCACTCGGATGAGTTGTAATAAAAAGTACTTCTGTAGTTTATTTATCAAAGACAAGAGTGTTATAATTTTCCCAGTGATTGTTGTTACTTTTGTTTACATGTGTGTCCCCCAGTGGGTGGCTTAGCTGCGAATCCGTTTCGCCTAAGTTTGTAAAAAACTCCTTGCCGAGTGGCGAGCCTGTCTCCCACTCGGGGGCTTAGCTGCGAATCTGTTTCGCCTAAGTACTTCCAAATCCTTGCCGAGTGGCGAGCCTATCTCCCACTCAGAGGCTTAGCTGCAGTCCAAGTACTCGCCTAAGTTTAACAAAATCCTACTGGGTGGTGAGCCAGCCTCCCACTCGGAGGCTTAGCTGTAGTCCAAGTACTCGCCTAAGTATCTGAAAATCCTACCGAGTGGAGAGCAAACCTCCCACTTGGGGGCTTAGCTGCAGCCTAGTGCTCGCCTAAGTACTTAATAAAATATGCACTCCGCAAGGAAGACGAGGTGCATGTTGACTGTTGCCTTCTCCTTCCGAGCTACGCCACAAATACAATGTGCGCCCCGCAAGGAGGGCGACGTGCAGGTCAACTGTTACCTTCTCCTTCGGAGGTATGCCACAAAAAAATCCTACCAAGTGGAGAGCAAACCTCCCACTCGGGGGCTTAGCTGCAGCCCAGTGCTCGCTTAAGTTTTTGAAAATCCTACTGAGTGGAGATTAAACCTCCCACTCGGAGGCTTAGCTGCGGCCCAGTGCTCACCTAAGTTTTTGAAAATCCTACCGAGTGGAGAGCAAACCTCCCACTCGGAAGCTTAGCTGTAGCCTAGTCTCGCCTAAGTTTTTGAAAATCCTACCGAGTGGAGAGCAAACCTCCCACTCGGAGGCTTAGCTGTAGTATAGTGCTCGCCTAAGTTTTTGAAAATCCTACCGATTGGAGAGCAAACCTCCCACTCGGGGGCTTAGCTGCAGCCCAGTGCTCGCCTAAGTTTTTGAAAATCCTACCGAGTGGAGAGCAAACCTCCCACTCGGCGGCTTAGCTGCAGCCCAGTGCTCGCCTAAGTTTTTGAAAATCCTACTGAGTGGAGAGCAAACCTCCCACTCGGAGGCTTAGCTGCAGCCCAGTGCTCGCCTAAGTTTTTGAAAATCCTACCGAGTGGAGACCAAACCTCCCACTCGGAGGCTTAGCTGCAGCCCAGGGCTTGCCTAAGTTTTTGAAAATCCTACCGAGTGGAGAGCAAACCTCCCACTCAGGGGCTTAGCTGCAGCCCAGTGCTTGCCTAAGATTTTGAAAATCCTACCAAGTGGAGAGCAAACCTCCCACTCGGGGGCTTAGCTGCAGCCCAGTGCTCGCCTAAGTTTGAAATCCATTTCGACTCACAAGGATGACGAGTTCCAGATCGACTGATACCTTCTCCTTCCGAGCTTCGCCGCAAATACAATGTGCGCTATGTCCCAACCCGCAAGGATGCAGGTCGACTACAACCTGTACTCCACCCTGCAAGATTACGTCACTAGCACTAAAATATATACCGAGTGAAGAGCAATGTTCACTCAAAAGCAGATGCAAACATATTCAATGGCAAAACCATGTTCAGATAGCATCCGACGGATCCAGAAGTGCTCAGGCATCGAGCCTGTTAAGGTTTATCGGTTACAAAAACCACTCGGCATTCCGAGGTAAATTTAAGGCATCAAGCATAGGAGTTTTTTACTCCTCCGGTGGAGTACTGGAAGGCATGACAAACTCGTCCAGGTCGATTCCATCTGCAATCCGAGTGGCAGCAGCAATGAAGGTCTCCATGAAAGATTGGAAATCATGCTTCTTAGTATTGGCCACCTTGAGGGACGCCAACTTGTCCTCTCGCGCGTCCTTCAAGTGAACCCAAACCAGAGACAGAGCAAGAACAGGACCACACCTGGCAGAAGACTTCTTCCATTCTTGAACTCGACTTGGAACTTCGTTCAGTTGAGTCATTAGAGACTCAAGGTCATTCTGAAGTGTTTCCCCCGGCCAGAGTGATTTGTCGATGCACGACGTTGCAACCTTCAGCCTAGCAAGATAGTCGACCACAGCAGCAACACGAGACTCCAGTCGGAGCACGTTCATGGCAGCTTCATCTTTCACAAATGAGTTGATGGGGTCCAAGCTCGTCTCCACTCGACTAGTCTCCTCTTCAAAGTTTTGGCAGAATTCTATAAACACAACCCAAATATAAGCTAGCAGTCCTAAAATGAGTCAATGATTCCAAGTCAGTTGGATATAAGGGATTACCTTCGAGCATGAGGAATAACTTCTTGGCGAGCCCTCCCAGATAAGCCTCTAAGTCGTTCTTCTTTCCCACCAGTTCGCTAGCCTTGTCACTCAGGGCTATCTTGTCATTCTTCAGTCGACTGACCTCCTTGTTGGCCGCATCGAGAGAAGCTTTCAGATTGGTATTCTCCTCTTCAAGTTTGCTGATTGATGCCAACTTTTCTTCTGCGAGTTTCGTCTTGTCCGAAGCTGCTTTCTGCGCCTCGGCGAGGTCAAGGTCGTTCTTCTTCAGAGCATCCTTCAGTTTATCTGCAAAATGATAGTGAGATCAGACTCAGGAATGGACAGAAAAAAGGGCAGTCGTCAAGGTTCTCACCAAACATACCTTTTGCCTCCTCCTTTGCCTTCGTGAAGTTCTCCTGGACAAGCTTCAGATCAAGTTCGAGCTGGATATGCTTGTTATCCAACTCAGTATAACGAGCCACAAGCTCGCAAGATTTCTGCGAAAGATCAGTCTACAGATATCAAAAATAGATCACTTCCGAGTGACTAAAAGGAAAAATCGTAGCATTTCTAAGACTACAGCCGAATCAAAATATTCAACAGTAGCCTCGGGGACTACACCCAGTGGGTGCACTCAGCGTGCCCCCACTGGTTCTACCGGCTCGGATCGATCAGTCGACCGAAAGAGACAAAAAGGTTATGATCCCAAATCATAGCTAACTGCCAGCAGTCAGCCAAAGTTTCAAAAAAAAGTTCTTCACACCATAGTCGACTGCCAGCAGTCGACCACGGTCTTGGGGACTACACCCAGTGGGTGCACTCAGCGTGCCCCCACTGGTTCCATGATTCCATTGGACCAGACCGAGTGGAAAAAGTAAAGAGAAAAAGTTCAAGGTATAAAGACTATAGTCGACTGCCAGCAGTCCACCATAATCTTGGGAACTACACTCAGTGGGTGCACTCAGCGTGCCCCCACCAGTCCAGATATTCAGTCGACACACCCAGTGGGTGTACAGATTCTAAGATCTTCAGAAAGAAAAGTTTTCAGGTACCATATCCTAGCAGAACAGGCAGTGATCAACTAACCTGGACGTTGCTCTAAAGGGCTGAGCTCGCATCATAAGCTGCTTGGCTGGCGTCTCGGATCGCCTTCACCTGCTCCATCATGACCCCCGCCTGGCGTATAGCTTCCTTGGCAGCACCTGCTTGGTCCTCTGGGACGTGGTGTGTGGAGAAGAGGGAAGGCGGATCAGCACTTGACGATGAAGGGCGGGCACTCGTCAGCAGCACCGCAAAGGACACGGTAGCCCGAGTGACGTTGCCTCCCTCCGGAACAACATCTCAGGCGCTGATACAACCTGAGCAGTCTTGCCGGCAGACATCTTCATGTTCCTCCTTTGCCTCAGCGGCTCCTCATCGTCATCATCGGGGAGATCGATGACATGAGGTGGGGCTACAAGAAAGATTCAAAGTTAAAAATGAAGATCCAATCGACTTAAAGTGAAACCACAGAGATCATACCACGGTTGGAGGTAGCAGCATCTTCCGTTTCATGGTCCTCGTTCCTGGCTAAGGTCTCAGAGGTAGCAGCACTGCAGATTCCGGAAATCAGTCGGTTAGCTAACGAGTCGACCAAGAGTTTACTCATGCCAAACGAGAAAACACAAGTTCTACTATTACCCAAAAATAGTAGGGATCGCCATCCTCATCTTCGGCAGGGCCTTCATCGGCTTTGACGGTGCCGCTCGGGGTTGCTTTGACGCTTTCTCAGTCGGCGCCAGAGAGGTCGTCCGAGGACGTTTAGTCGACTGCCCAGCAGGCACAGTCGCTTTGCCATGCTCGACTGCAGGGTCATGGGCGAGCTTGGATCGCCTTTCAGTGCAAGGAGGGTCGACCTCTTCCTCCTCTTCCTCCACAACCTCTTCACCAGAATCGTCGTCTTCTTCATCCTCCTGACCGTCAGATTGCCACTCCTCTTGACTTTCACCTCCACTCCCCTCCTCCTCCTTGACCTGTTCTTGCGCCCCATTGGTCATCGAGTACATCTCGGTAGTGACCTGGAAGAGAACAAACAAGACGAGAATCAGTCGACTGAATTCTAACAACACGGAATAAAGGAAGCTGGATCAGAGTCGGGGGTATGTAATTGGCCATTGTCTGGCTGGTACGAATGGTCGAGTGGAGGGATACTCCTGGCTCCTTGGGAGTTGTCTGTGTTCCCTGTTATGGCAATCATACACCTCTCCAACGTGGCATCCTCGGCCTCCTCCGGGTGGACCCGAGTGGTGTCTTCAGTGCCAGAGTACATCCACAACGGATGGTCTCTATATTGGAGCGGCTGGATGCACCGTTGAAGGAAAACCTCCAGCAGGTCCATGCCAGTCACCCCATCATGGATAAGTTGAACTGCATGCTCGACCAACACCTTAACCTGAGCCTTCTCCTCCGGGACCACCTTCAGAGAGGACGGCTTGCTCACTCGATCCATGGAGAAAGGAGGGAGTCCAGTCGACTGCCCTGGCATCGGCTCGTCTTGGCAGTAGAACCAGGTCGACTGCCACCCTCGAACCGACTCGGGAAGGACCATGGCTAGAAAATCGCTTTTACCCCACATTTGGACCCTGAGACCCCCACACATTTGAATCACTTGGGTTCTCTCGTCACTCGGATTGGCTTTCTTCACCGTCTGAGAGCGATAGGTGAAGATGTGTTTGAAAAGGCCCCAATGCGGCCGGCAACCTAAGAAATTCTCACACAAAGACACGAAAGCTGCGAGATACACTATGGAGTTGGGTGTGAAGTGGTGGAGTTGATCCCCAAAGAAGTTCAGAAATCCCCGAAAGAAAGGGTGGGGCGGCAAAGAAAATCCGCGGTCAACATGGGTGGCCAAGAGGACGCACTCACCCTCCTGAGGCTGCGGCTGCCACTCCTTCCCCGGGAGCCTCGCTGATCCATGGGGGATCAGTCCTTCGTCGGCCAGGTCGTCGAGGTCCTTCTGGATCCAGCCCTGCGGCAGGCCGACCCTTGAGGAGGATTTGCCCCGACTGGTCGCCCTTCCCTTCGCCTTCGCCATCGCCTTGTTCGCCCGCTCCAAAGCCGCCGTCTTCTCTTTCACCATCGTCGCGGGCGAAGTGCGCAAGGAGCAGTAATGTCGGGATGGAGGCGAGCACAGCGGACGAGTTTGAGGAAGGAGAGGGGAATGAGAGCGCACTATTCAAAAAAAAACCGTCCGGCCTTATATGGGGTCGCTTCCGAGTGACTGACTGGTAGGCCCAAACGATCCTGTCAAATCCCGCAACAGTCGCGCGCGTGATACGTGGCGAAAAAGGTGGCGCAAAGATCGAGGCATCCCTGCCTTATCCCGTCCGAGTACCGCGGTCTCCTCTGCCTCGCGCGCTTCCCGAAATTCAGATCCCGCTAAAACCGTGAAGGACAGAACAACTTATCAGACTGGAGATTTCCTCCGATCCGTCGCTCGGAAATCTTCAAATGCAGAAAAGTCACTCGACCAAAACAAAGAATGGATCAAGGCGACTGAAAAATAAGTTGGTGCCGTCACCTAAGGTCATTGATCCAGAACAAGACATACTCATAGCACAAAAGATGGGTCGGAAGAATTCTCAACTCCTTCCTCACTCAAACCTCGATCCATTCGGGGGCTAATGATGAAGGCATGTACCTAGGGTAGGGTCATGGACCTATCCAAAGTACCCTCCCCAAGGAGATCTCTTGAAGAAACTACCTTTCAGTCGACCTGAAAGGATTCCACTCGACGGACTCGAAGACACTCGACCATGATGCCACTCACTCGACCGCCAGGAGATCTAGATTCACTCTACACACAAACGGTCTATCATTAAGTAGTCTTTATGGTCATGATAGCACTTGATGTGGGCGTTACCAGTAACCCCCTGTCTTAATGTACTTTAAACCCTGCATAACTAAGGGCTGGAGAGGGCTGGCGAACTCTATATAAGCCACCCCCTCCTCAGTGTAAAGGGTTCACACCCCTGTAACTCATAGCATATAATCTAGTCGACCGCCTCCGGGATCCGAGACGTAGGGTTGTTACTTCCTCCGAGAAGGGCTTGAACTCGTAAATCTCTTGTGTATACAACTCCTCCATAGCTAGGATCTTGCCTCTCCATACCTACCCCCTTTCTACTATCAAACTTAAAACCATGACAGTGACTAGGGCGCAGCCAAGATGCTCCTTCCGCCCTCCTCCTTCGTAGACTCGCCACTCCCAATCTTGTCAGGCTGCTTCCGGCAGACCATGACGGGATTAGGATGGACTCTTGCTTGGGCGCTGCTCCTGCCTCCTTCTCTTCCCATCGCACTACCTGGGGTAGAAGGAACATGGATTGGAGTTTACAGG
This sequence comes from Triticum aestivum, assembly GCF_018294505.1. Lineage (NCBI taxonomy): Eukaryota > Viridiplantae > Streptophyta > Magnoliopsida > Poales > Poaceae > Triticum > Triticum aestivum. The sequence goes on along the minus strand of NC_057804.1, from coordinate 249,195,693 downwards.
GCACTTATCTTTTTTTCAATCTTAAATCTGTAGGCACTTGCCAAATTTTAGTTTAAATAATGTAATCCCTTGAATCCATGTTTGTGTAGTGTAAGGTTTGTACTTGTTTGAATCATATAAATGAAAAACATAATATATGTCGGGGACTCATGCATGTATATGTCCATGCACATGTGGAATGTCTCTATATTAAAATAAATGAGTTTCCCCGGTAGGCTATCCTGCCGGTACCCTCTATTTGGCTACCGGGTAGCTATGCTTGCCGAGCACAAATCGTAATGTGGGACCAGCCCCCCGCCAACTTTTCTTCATCAAAGGCCACTGCGACCATCCTGGACGAAGCAACGTTCGAGTCAAAGGATGGAGCACCTAAGTTTCAAAAAGTAGCGAGATTTTCCTATGTACAAGTTTACACTTACAGAACACGTATGGATAAGAGATAAAACTTATCTGTTTGGCCTGCCGGAGATCGCAGTGCCGGCTTGTCTTCTCATCTCCTCTTGGTGACTAAATCCACGATAGGAGCCTGTAGATTATGCAGATGAAAATGATGCCAGATGCAACCTTATCTATATGAGGATGCAATGTTCATGATATGCTTATGCATGTATGCAACTTGTCGGGGGTCCCAGCGCTTCGTTTATTTCTCTGTTGCTCAGGGTCTGCGGCTGGCTTTGTACAAGGGGTTACATGCAGCTGAGGCAAGGCATGTACAAAAGGGTGGCTACCGGGAAGGGCCTGACAGCCGAACCTTACGGGTAGAATTCACTACAAAAAAAAGATACATCTGTGACATTTTGGGCCAAATGAAATTTTTCTGTCATGCTTATGACACTTCTATGACAATAACTTTGACAAAACCCGATATCATCGTAGATGTGGTGGGCTCCTACTTCTATGACAAAAAATCATGACAGAAAATGGGCTTTTCGTCCTAGGTAGGCCAGAGACGCAGTTGCATGACATTCTTTGAGCCGTCCATGATGGAAAAAAACATGGTAGAAGCGAGGGCGAGGAAAATATCGGGGAGTTCCCGGATACGATGGGTGGTCGGGGCCGAGTGATGCATGGAGGGATTGCGTGTTTCTCTCGTACACGTACGCGCATGGGTGCGAGGCGTTTGGTTCTAACTGAACCCGAGCGAGGCGTTCACCTAATGAACCCGAGCGATTGCACTGGCTATGCGTTACTGAACCCGAGCGATCGATCGATCCCTCGCTGTTAACTGAACTTGATAGAGCGATTCCTTTGCTATGACCGCTAACTGAAGCCGATCGACCTACTGCCATGGATGAACATGACACCGCGGTAGTAGAGGCCGTTGCCGCTAGATGAACATGACCCCGATCGAGCCGGTTGGGGGTGGATGAACAGGACCCCGTGGAGGGCTGGTTGAACAGTAGACAGTGGAGGGCTGGATGAACAGTAGCCCGTGGAGGGGTGGTTGAACACTAGTCGGTGGAAGCTGGATGAACAGGAGCCCGTGGAAGAACAGTAGCTGGTCGAGGCAGGAGGGAGACGCCGTGGATGAACAGTAACAGGTGGAGGCTAGAGGAGGTCGACGGTGGATGAGCAGTAGCCTATGGAGGCTGGAGCGAGGCAGTAGACGGTGGATGAACAGTAGCCCGTGGAGTCCCATTTTGCGGTACGCCACACCACTCCTGATGAACAGGACCCCTGTTTCGCCGTAGTAGGTCGAAGAGAAGTATGTTTCCTCCGTTTTGTGGTACGCCACATCCCTCCTGATCAGCAGCACCCCGTTTCGACCATAGGAGCTCGAACACAAGTCTGCTTCCTCTGTTTTACGGTACGCGAGACCCTTCTCAATGAGCAGGACTCCGTTTCGACCGTACACAGTCAAACACAAGGCCATTTCATTCGTTTTGTGGTACGCTAGACCCTATTCCGGCTGTTCCTTCCAAGCCAGCTGGCTCCCATTGAACACGACCCATTCCGACCAGTCTGTTGCCTCCCAATGAATAGGACGCGTTCCGACCCAGTCACTTGGCTCCCGGCAAACACGACGCTATTTCCTCCGTTCTGACCTAGCCGGTTGGCTGCGGATGAACAGGACGCCTTTGCTACCCCACTCGCATGTACATATGTACGTGTGCACGATATAGATGGGGCTTCCTGAACAGCTACCGCTCCTTACTTGGACATGGTTCATCGTGGCAGAAAGACCGATGGACTAGTATGTACGTACACGTTTGCGACCAAAAAAACAACGCTATGTAGGTTCGACCGGGTGAGTCCCGGCTGTCAAGGAGGATAAGGAGGCACTTCCTTGTGTGCGAAGATGCAGCTAGTGGGTCTGAGCTCACAGGGGGAGGATTCTTTTTTTGCGTGCAATAAGGAGGCACTTCCTTGCGTGCGAAGATGTAGCTAGTAGGTCCATCTGTCAGCCTCACTGCGTACAGTCCTCTTCTAATGGTTGTCGTTGGTTAACCACGTTGACCACATCGTGCAGATAGCACTAGGCGGTGGACGATGGTGAGGCAGGGAACGACGCGAATCCTGGGAACATGCGGGGGTAGTACGAGGGTTGATTGGTTCGGCTGCGGTGTAAGGCTACCGTTGCCGCAAAATGACAGGGGGTGTGGGTGAGTAGAGGGATGGCCTGGCCAGTAGTGGGAGTAGTAGGGGGCGGTGAGGCCTCCGTGGCAGCATAGCCCACCACACGAAGCAGGAGCACGCGGTGGTTTGGACGGCTGGAGCAAGAAAATCAGAGGTTGAAGAAACAAGAGGACCGTTGGATGTTAACAATCCAACAGTCACTGGTGATAGAATCGTTTGTTGACTAAGTAGGCAAAGCCCTCCGTACGCGTCAACTTAGTAGGGCCACAAGTCAGCCTCCAAATCTAGTGGGCCCCAGCTGTCATGGGGAGCACTCGTTATTTTTGCTTAATAAGGAGGCACTTCCTTCCTTGCCAAGATATAGTTAGTGGGTCCCAGCTGTCATTGGGAGGTCCTTGCTTGCATGCGACCATGGACAATGTGGGTCCTAAGTGTCAGCCTCTCCATGTACATGCCTCTTCCGATGTTGTCATTTGTTGACAACGTTGACCAAACCATGACAAGAACACCAGCGCGATTGATGATGGCGAGACCCAGGAAGGGAATGACCCAGAGGCGGCGAAGCCAAAATAGTGGAGGGATATGGGTGAGTAGAGGGATGGCCTAGCCAGCGGTGGGAGTAGTAGGGGACGGTGAGGCCTACGCGGCAGCACAGCCGGCCACCTGAGGCGGGAGCAGGCTGTCCCGCCGACGCTGGATTTGGCGGCTGGAGCAAGAAGATCAGAGATTGAAGAAGCACCACGGCCGCTGGATTCCATCCAACGGTTACGTCTGTTGATGTATATAATAAGTAAAAAAAATCTTGCATGCGCGTCAAGTTAGTAGGCCCACAAGTCAGACCATTCCCTATTTTTTAATAATTTATAGCTCATTGTAACTTCTTATGCAATTTATTGCAGTCCTTTTTTTGTTGACAGAGGCCTGGGTAAAAAATTTAAACAAAATTTCGCATATTTTTGTGGGGTCCAAACTATTTTTAATACCAAAAGGTCGAGCCAGATTTAAAGTACTTTGAAGATATATTTTAATTAGGTTAAAGCCCAGTGAAATTGGAATCTGAGAATGTGAATTTTTGTAGAAATTATGAAGTAATTGCCAATTTGTCGTCTGTTTTTTATATTTACAGCCCTTTCATATTACTTTCAAGATTGGCAACCTTCTTGAAAGAGTTGCACCCCATCGGGGCGTAGAAAAAATAAGTAGGCCTGGATTGGGTATTCTTCAGAAAAAATAAACTGGGCTCATTTTCAAAAACGAAAAATAGCTAGGCTGGTCATGTGGTGAACGTAAAATATAAGCATGGGCTAGACGGGCCACAACCCAGTTGAAACCCTGCTCCGTCTCAACAATAACAAAAAAATACTTCTCGAGTAGCTACGTCCCAAGTGTCAGTAGATCTTGTGTTGTTCTCTTGTCTATTGACTATATACGTTGACTGCATCATGGGTCCGAGATGTTAGGAAAAAACTAGGTGGAAGCATTTTCTTTTTATATACATTGACAATGGAGAATATAAAAAATGAGTAACTTGCTTGCGTACGACCATGGACATGATGGGTGCCTATTGTCATCCTCTCCACATACAATCCTCTCCCGATTCCTCTTGTTTGTTGACCATGTTGACAACGCGAGAGGGCAGCACCTCGACGAGCGCACCAAAGCACGCGAAGGACGATGGTGAGGCCTCAGATGCCAGTGTTAATGATTTAGGAGATGGTGGGGCAGCGAAGCGTGCGCTGATAAGCAGCCAACCGTGGGAGGCGGAAGGATGCAGCCCTGCCAGCGCTTGTTTGGTTTTGGCGGCTGGAAGAAGACGAGACTGAAGAAACACGACAGACTGTAAAAGCAGCAGGAGTACATAACAACCTTAACTGAAACCAGCAGGGGCACTTAAAAACCATAGCTGAAAGCAGTATGAGTACGTATACAGGTTCAACCATACAAAGCACACCTCGAACAGTGCAACTTTTCCTACAGTTAACCAAGGGTGAGGCCACCAAGCCCTAGGAGAAGGCCCAGGCACCACCCCGCGCATCCACAACCTTCTGAAAGTGGCTTCATCTCTCAATGTGGTCCATAAACAGGATATTCGCCTTAGAGCCATGGAAAAGCATGAGCATAACCTTCTGTCCGATTCTCCAAGATGGACGTTCCTTCAGTATTTGATACCACCCATGAATAAGTAGCTTTTCACCTCCAAGGGGAATGGAGTAGGTCGACATAAACATCATGTTGTGACCAAGCACAAGTCTGACCTGACCATGGTCAGGCATCTATATAGGAACAATAGAACTGGGCAGTTTCTGTTTCAAGAAGATCACAGCTGTAAAACTATGTATAAGCAAGAGTTTATGAACAACATATATAACATAAAACAACTTGTACCATAAGTTTCTCGACACAGCTGGAGCTGTTCAACGTGTGCAGTAGTGCCACACATATCCCACATGGCCTTCCACCATTGAAACGCCCCACAAGGACCTCAAGACGATCAATAAAGTGTAGTAACTTGTGGATGTCGTCCCAGTCAACTTCAGTGCCATTAGTAACAGTCGAGTTCTTATAGAATAACGAACGAGTAGCATGCTTAACTTTGAAATAACCTACATGTTTCACCAATTGTAAGAAATATTAGTTAGAAGTGGCATCTTTGATAGAGAAGGCAATCACAAATCGTTGCTACTTCTAAAGTTAAATTGTGATTAGTTAGAAAAATAGGTGGATTAAAAAGTAATCGAGGCAACAAGCAAGAACAAGATACAAAAATAACATTGATGAACTACTAGAATGACATCGGGGTGGAAGATCATAGTGAAGGTGAGACCAGGTTCTGCTATTTCCATCAACATTCGTGAGCCAACTTTTAGTCTGTAACACTTCAGAAAGTTTATCCAAGTTCGGCCATAAAAAAGCAGTGACCTTCTTGGTTCATGAACCCAACTTGGAACTTATATCCATGGTTTGTCTTCAATGTGACCATTAAACTGGTGTATTCAGTTATGGCAAGGCTGACCATCTTGAGTACATGTGTTCTGGCAAAGCAAGGAATGCACTGCAGGAAAAATCATATGAGAACACAATGTATTCACTATCCAAATCTAGAAATAATTTCCTCCTTCACGTCAGTGTTGACCATGGTACTAGTACCTTTTATCCAAATTAGCAATCCAAATTTCCAAATTAGTCGACAGCATGCTCAGAAACCCCACCCTCCCGGACAGAAAAGAGGATTCTAGCAACATACTGTGTGCATTTTAAAATCCTGTGTTAGGATGAGAAGGAACAAGTGTGGCGTCTCGCCGAGGGCGGAGAAACCAGTAAGGTCCTTGCACTTTGCGCACTGCAAATGAAACATACTAGATTCACTAGGAAGTAAAATGCATAAATGACGGTGACTGCCATCCTAGGATTACTGATACGTCTCCAACGTATCTACAATTTTTGATTGTTCCATGCTATTATACTATCCATATGCATCTATATGCTATTTTATATGATTTTTGGGACTAACCTATTAACCTAGAGCCCAGTGCCAGTTTCTGTTTTTTCCTTGTTTTTGAGTTTTACAGAAAAGGGATACCAAACGGAGTCCAATTGCCTGCCAATTTACGGAGATTTTTTATGGACCAGAAGAAGCCCCGAAGCAAAAGAGTTGGGCCAGAAGAGTCCCGAGTCATCCACGAGGGTGGAGGGCGCCCCCCTACCTTCGGGGCTGACTCGAAGAGCCCCCCTGACGTGAAACCGATTCCAAAAATTCCTATAAATACACCCCCAAAAAGAAACCTATATCGGGAGTTCCGCCGCCACAAGCCTTTGTAGCCACCAAAAACCAATCGGGACCCTGTTCCAGCACCTTGCCGAAGGGGGGATCTATCACCCGTAGCCATCTTCGTCATCCCGACGCTCTCCATGATGAGGAGGGAGTAGTTTACCCTCGGGGCTGAGGGTATGTATGAGTAGCTATGTATTTGATCTGTCCCTCTCTCTCGTGTTCTTGACATGGCATGATCTTGATGTACCGCGAGCTTTGCTATTATAGTTGGATCTTATGATGCTTCTACCCATCTATCTTCTTGTAATGGATTGAGTTTTCTCTTTGAACTTATCTTATCGGATGGAGTCTTTATGTATTTGAGAACACTTGATGTATGTCTTGCATGCGCTTATCCGTGGTGAAATTGGGATATTCATGTGATCTACTTGATGTATGTTTTGGTGATCAACTTGCGGGTTCAGTGACCTTGTGAACTTATGCATAGGGGTTGGCAAACGTTTTCGTCTTGACTCTCCGGTAGAAACTTTGGGGCACTATTTGAAGTACTTTGTGTTGGTTTGAATAGATGAATCTGAGATTGTGTGATGCATATCGTGTAATCATACCCGCGCATAATTTTTGTGACATTGGAGTATAGGTGACATTAGGGTTTTGGTTGATGTGTGTATTAAGGTGTTATTTTACCACGAACTCTAGGGCTATTTCTGACACTTATAGGAATAGCCCAATAGATTGATCGGAAATAATAACTTTGAGGTGGTTTCGTACCCTACAATAATCTCTTCGTTTGTTCTCCGCTATTAGTGACTTTGGAGTGACTCTTTGTTGCATTTTGAGGGATTGTTATATGATCTAATTATGTTAGTATTGTTGAGAGAACTTGCACTAGTGAAAGTATGAACCCTAGGCCTTGTTTCGAAGCATTGCAATACCATTTTCGCTCACTTTTGTTACTAGTTACCTTGCTGTTTTATATTTTCATATTACAAAAACCTATATCTATCATCCGTATTGCACTTGCATCACCATCTCTTCCCAAACCAGTGCACCTATACAATTTACCATTGTATTGGGTGTGTTGGGGAGACAAGAGACTCTTTGTTATTTGGTTGCAGAGACCATCTTCATCCTACGCCTCCCATGGATTGATAAACCTTAGGTCATCCACTTGAGGTAAATTTGCTACTGTCCTACAAACCTCTACACTTGGAGGCCCAAAAACGTCTAGGAGAAAAAGGTTGCATAGTAGACATTATTACCTTGGACCAAGGGACTTGGATTCATCTGGGATGGATGAAGAATTCATACCTTGTTCTCCATTAGAAAACCCTAGGAAATCATCGAGAGGGGGTTTTCTTTGAACAAGCAGACAAGGGAGAAGGGGATTCAGGCCCAATGAGAGAGGGTGTTTTCTCTGAACAAGAAGACGAGGGAGAAGGGGATTCAGACCCAGTGAAATATTGTTGCTTCATTCGTCTAGCTTACTGCTAAAGTTGGAAAGGTGGGGTTTTTTGTGATTTGACACCTCATTGGGAATTATTGCGGCGCTACAACCGTGTTAAGTCTACCATGCAGTTGTGCACTCAAATTTAGTGAATGGCATGTGGACCCCGTTGTTGGATGCCCCACATATCAGTGAAAGGAAGTAGAAAGGCAGGAGTAACTAGTTACACATAAAAATATTTCTGACAGAGAGATATGTCACACCCTGATTTTCATGCCACAACACTTAAGCTAATAAATCATGATAAAGCGTGGTTTGACAAAAACTTTTGCATTATTTGGATTTTATTTGAGCTGGTTTTCTCTCTGTGATTTTCAAGTGCTCTTTAGAGTCAACACAACTCCACCTTCTATACTTCACCTCCTTGCCCCAAACTTCTGCCCAATGATCATGCCATGTGTATAGTGCAATATAGAATTTTCTTAGAAAAATAATTTGGCCAAAAATCATTTTCTAAATTTAGTTTTCCAAAAACTCCTAAATTGAGGTTTGCAATATAAGTACTTGATTTGGGGTATGAAAAATCTTTCAAAGAGTATGTTTGACTCCTATTAGGTATAGGACTCCCAAAAACGACAAAAATATAATTTTAAAAGTTATTCTGCTATTTTATTTAAAGATGTTTTCTTTAGGCCAGAAATGGTCTTTAATAGGTTAAAATTATTTTAATACTTTAAAAATATTTGTGAAAATTTAGGGAAACATAGTGGACAGATACTGTCCATATATAAGAGTTTCAACACATGGTCATGTTCAAAATATTGGTCAACCCCTCAAAAACCCTTTCTGGATATTTCAAGCTTTTGAAATATTTACAAAGGAAATATTCTCTAAAAATTCCAAGAAAATTCTAGCATGTCGCAAATGCCCTATTTGCTGATCTTGCCAAGTTTGATGTCTTGGAGAACAAGATAACATCATTAAATCCGCTCAAAACCATTTCTGTCCATTTTGATGTTTGAGCAACTTTACATTGCCAAACATGTCCAAATGTTCTCAAACTTGGTGCACATGCCCCAGTGGTCTCATTATGCACCTATACCAAATGGCACAAGTTGGAGAAAATTTATATCTTGATCAAAGTGCCTCAAAACCCTCTCTGTCCATAGTCGAATTTGAACAACTTTACATTGCCAACTTTCTCCTTTTGCTCTCAACCTTTGTGGGCATGCTCTAAACCCTAAATGATGACACTACACCAAGTGGTGCATCCAGGAGAATAGTTTTTCATGACTAGATCTTGGAAAACTCATTTCTGTTGATTTCTAGGGTTTACAAAAGTTGCATTGGCAACTCTGCCCAAATGGAGTCAATCTTGGTGGAACCACTTATTTTCTCATGCCATTTGACCCTGTCACTCCTCATGATAAGAGGAGTTCAACTTCTTGCCCAAACTAGCAACAAACACCTTCTGCTATTTTACTAAAACCCCTGTTTTGACCCCTTCCACTATTCTCCATGAGTCCAAGTTTTTACCACAGCCCCTCCTAGTCCTCTTATACCTCCAGTAACTTCCCCCCTTCAAAAGCTCAATTATTGGGGGGGGGGGGTTGAAAAACACCTCTTTCTCTCTCTGATCACACATGGCAACACCCCATCTCTCTCCCATTTCGATATACAACACCCCCACCTAGCTTCTATCCACCCCAGGGCATCCAAGGCAGCCCAAGACACTAGTGGACATGCCCATGCCCTTTTAAAATGGTCATGCCAGCCATATGCATGCTCTAGAGCATGCTATAGTGCGGCCAGGCACTGTAGCCACCCCCTGCGAACCACCTCGGGCCTCCCCGGCGCGCCCGATGATGCGCCTCGGTGTCGGCAACATGCCAAACCCCTGTCCCCCTCCTTCTCCCTCCTCTTTTCCTAGCTCGCACGTGCATCGGCCGCCCGAGTGCACCAGTGAGCATGCTCGCACGCGCGGTGCCCCTGTGTCACAACCCCAAATCAGGCTTTGCCTGTCTTTGCATTAGCTTCCATGCATCATGTCTAAGATCTATGAAACTTTGAAATGGGGGATGATAAACCCTAGCAGCAATGAAATTCAACTAGGGTCCAAATAAAATCATTTTTATTGAACCCAGAATGCCCTTCTAAAATGTTCATCATCTTTGACTTGGTCTAGAACCTCTGACAAAAATGGTGCACACTTTTCTAGGACAATAGAGGGTCACCGAACTATATCATATAGTATTTGCATTTGGGCATTTAAATGCTATAAAATATTTTTTAAATGCTCAAATAATCACAAACTGAATTTTTTGCTGTTGGAAATATTCCAAACAGTGACATTGAGCAGTTTCATGATTTTTGGAAATGCCCTGACATTTTTAATAAAGCCCAAAACAGTATAACAAAATAGAAAAATAGAAATTAAAAGAGAAGAAGGAATCCTACCTAACTTACCTGTGGAGCCACCAAGCGGCCCAAGTGGCCGGCCCAGCCCACCAGGCCACCCTCTCCTGTCGTCTTCCTCCCCTCTCCCCGAAGCAGCTCGGTGTTGCGCGCTGGCGTCGCCGTGGCCTCCTCCCTGCCTACCTCACGCCCACGAGGCCCTCCCAGCACCAGGAAGACGGCCACGGATCCACCCTCACTCTCTGGTTCTTTCTCCCTCTTGCTCCCTCACTCTCCCACATGTCCGAAGCCGCCATGGCCACATCATCGAGAACCACCCCAGCCAGCCACTCCCTTGCTCCATCTCCGCGTCCCCGAGCTCTGCCACGACTTTGTGGAGCTACACACACGATGCACGCGATCGCAGGAGCCATGCAACATTGTCCCGGCCTTCCTCATCGCCGCCTCTGTCCGGTGATCGCTGTCGATCGATTTGCGTTGTCCAGGGCTTCCCCGGCCTCGACCTCGACTCCGTTCGACCCCTCTGTGAGCCTCCATCGTTTCCCCCGTGTTTCCCCTCTCCAACTCTCCCTCTAGCCGTACTTTCCACCAGAGCCTAGAGCTCCCACCCGCCGGCCAGGTCGCCATCGTGGCTACAGACGCCGTAGCCTACGCTTGAGCGCGTCATTGTGCTCGGGTTGCTCCTAGGAGATGACCCCAACCACCAGCTGTTCATGCCGTGCACCAAAATGCTGTTCCCGAGCGTGCCCGTACTCCGGTCTTTGCGGAAGTGCTCGCCGCCGTCAACTCTGGCCATCCCAGCTGCTGCCGCTACCACCACTAGATTTGCGAGAGTGCCAGCAAGCCATAGGAGCAAACCCCGCCTCAAACCGTGGGCTGTAGAGAAATCCCAACTCCCTGCGCCGCGGATTTGGTCGCTGGAGGCTAAACGCCGGTGAGCTGACATGGCACCATTAGCCTAGGTGCTAATCATGTTTAGTTAGTGCCATGTGTCAATGACATGTGGGTCCCCGAGCTTAATTAAGTTAGTCTAAATATCATGTTCAGATTAGTGCTAATCTTGCGGACCCCACGTGTCAGCTTTGACTTTGGCCCAGTCAGCGTTGATCGGTCCCACCTGTCATCCACCCAAGCCAGCCCTGAGTCATTGATCAATGCGTCCCGCAGGTCAGGGTTGAATTGGCCGGCCTAGTTGACCTTCTAACATCAGCCTTGCATAATACTGACGCAGTAAAGCTTTTCTGGAATTTAAATAAATCTAAATGATTTATTTATTTTCAGAAAATGCCCAAAACTTCTAAAAATCATAGAAAATAATCTATAACTTAGAATGAAATAAGTTATATATGAAAAATGATCAGAAAAATCCAATCTATTCATCTGTATTGGTTTCATGCATGTTAAAGCAACTTAAACCTGCTGTTTATATTAAAACACGATAATGCACTTTATAAATTCATAGTTTGAGTTCGAACTTGAACCTTGGGTTCAAAATAACTCAAGCCCTTCTGGTTTCAGTTGCATTAGCTCAGTCCATAGCATATTGCCATGTCATGATCGTGCATCATATTGTTGCATTACTGTCGGGGAAACTGATCCGCGAACACCTATGGGGCCAGCGGACCGTGGCCCCTTTCGGTTCGGCGGGGGGCGGAGATCGCACGAAGAGCGGATCGAGGCGAAGCACACGAGCAGTTTACCCAGCTTCGGAGCTCTCCGGAGAGATAATACCCCTACTGCTGCTTGTCTGATTATATTGTGTTCTTGCTCGAGAGAGCTAAGTGTTTTTCTGGCTTCCGAATGAATCGAACCTCCTCTACGTTGCGCATGGGCCTCCTTTTATATGCTCAAGGGGTCACCGACAGGTGGCAACGCAGAGAAGGGTAAAAGCGTAAAAAGTGTTGCGGTTGGTACACCTACTTGCACAGTGTATCCTACCGAACCCTGACGGCAGGGGACAAAGGCATTAAATGCCCGTCTATGTCGCCCAAACAGTGCAGAAAGGGACCGTCAGGGATGCCACCGTTCGCCATGATGGCGATCTTGTCAGCGTCGCATGCCACCGCGCACCGCTGGCTGCACAGCCTCATGCCACGCGCGCCTGGAAAGGCCCCCAGAGTGACACGTTAGTGGATGTGCTGGAGCGTGGGTACAGAGTGGTTACTTGCCGCGGCAAGCGCCTTGCCGCGGTCGTCGTCTTGTCGCGCCCGGAAGCTTGTCGCTCACCAGGCCTCGAGATGCCTTGGTTGGTCTTCCCGGCAAGCTCCTCTTGCCGGGGCCTTGTTGCCTTGCCGGGACGCGTGGCGCGTCGCGGCAAGTTCCTTGGGATGCCTTGGTTGGCCTTCCCGGCAAGCTCCTCTTGCCGGGGCCTTGTCTCCTTGGCTTGAATACTTTGTTCTTGAATGGCTCCAAAGGAACCACGGAGGATCTTGGCGGTCGCCCGGCAAGCCTTGCCGCGGGGTGCTGCAACTGCCCGTGCACAAGTTCGGGATACTAGGGTACCCCTACTCTAGTACACCGACAGGAGCCCCCGGGCCTGGGCCACACACGGTGCCGAGCGCTGTTGGGCCAGGCCCAAAACAGGGCACGGGCACACGCGGCCTGGGCTACGCCGAATCTTGCTCCGTATCCACCGCACCCTCCCCGAACGGCACGCGTTGATTGCGGCATCGTGGGAGAGATCGTGGGTGGTTTCTTTATTCGGAAGGGCGAAACGTCCGCCCCCTCCCTCTTTATAAGCAGGGGAAACAGGGGCAGTTCGTCCACTTCGCCGGTTGCTACTCCATCCTCACAAATCTCCGCCGCTCCCCCCTTCTTCCCGAAGCCGAAGGAGAGCAGCGCTCCGCCCCCCATTGCCACCAACATCACCAACGCCGCCAACTTCCTCCACCACCTCCGCCATGGCTCCAAAAGCCGACAAGGGGAAGGGTGTGAAATCGGCCGAGGCGCAGCGGCTCGCGGCGCTGCGGAAGGAGCGGGCCCTCTTCTCCCCTCAGCTCGGTGCGAAGGAGCTGAGGGAGTACTACTACCTCTTCTGGTCGACGGAGACGCGAGCGCATCCGCACACAAGGGTACTCCCGGCCACCGCTTCGAGACTGGCTCCGAACGGGTACCCCTTTTTCGCGCTGTTCTTCTACTGCGGGCTCTGCCCGCCTTTCTCTGAATTCTTCTGCGACATTATGAACACCTACGGGCTCCGCCTCCTTGACTTCACCCCCAACGCCATTCTGACCATGGCAGTTTTCGCACATCTGTGCGAAAACTTTGTCGGAGTCCACCCAAACGTAGCCCTTTTCCGACACTTCTTCATGCCTCGAGTCGAGAGAGGAGAGCCCCTTGCCGGAGGGATCGCTTGGATCTCGAGGGTCGGCAAGAAGGAAGCCTATCTGGAGGGAGAGCTCTGCAGCAAATGGGAGGAGTGGAGAGCTGAGTGGTGCTGGATCGTCGAGGAGGAGCCATAGCCATTCACTGCCGTGCGCCAAGCCCCAATAGTACGCGGCAATGATTGGAGCAACGTGGTCCCGGAAGATGACAGGCTGAAGATTGCCGTCACCCGCATCCTTTGCCTCAGGCTTGCCGGGCTCACTATAGGCGTTGTAGGCGCAGATTTCCTTCGCCGCCGTATCGCCCCCCTGCAGGAGAGGGGGAGACCCGCCTGGGAGTTCAAGAACTCGGCGGATATCATGAGGCTGCGCCCGGTCCTCAATTTCAACTTCACGGTCTTGGAATTGGACGTGATGCTTCTGGAGCTGTTCAAGCGCGACCCCCAGCACCCATTTGTGTTGCCGCGGAATGTCGTTCCGCTGTGCAACAATTCTTCACTTGACCGCATCCGCGTGATGATGCCATTGTGTGACTCTCAAGGAATCGCCCCAACTTGGCAAGAACCTGCGGATGACGTCGTGCGAGCGTTCTTTGATGACTTGGTCGAAGTGCCGGTCCGCGCCGATGAACAGAAGAGCCTCACCCGCGACACGACCGATGCGGAGATGCAGCGCATCGCCACCAGGCTGGAAGAGGCGGCAGCAGCTACTGCCGCGGGCGTGTTCAGGTTCACCGTGGAGGAGGCAGAGGCAGCAGAGGCGGCAAGCCTTGCCGAGCGCGAGGAGTTTGCCGGCGAGGAAGATCTTTCCGGCCCTGAAGCTGAGCCGAGCGAGCCCGGCGAGGAAGAGCCCGAACCTTCAGACAGCTTGCCGCAGGCGGAGCCCCCGGCTCCGGCAAGGAGGCGTCTTCGCAAGGCCGCGGACGTAGCAGGGTGGCCGACTGGTCAACAACCGCCGAGCCGCGCGACACGCTCTACCACGGCAAGCACCATTGCCGCGGGAGGGCCTCACGCCGCTGCGGCAACTGGAGCGGGGTCTTCCCGGTCCACCGCTGATGCTCCTGCCAAGCGGGCTAGGGAGCCTACTCCTCCGCCTCGCCGCACCGGAGGCGAGCCGGACTTCGATCTCTCCGCGCTCAGCTCCGACGACAAAGAAGAAGAGTAAGATCCCCTTGCTGTCCTCATAGTTCTTCAATTCTTGCTATCTTGTTGTTTTCGTCTTGTATCTGACTTGCTTCGATCTGAATCCATTCCTTTTCAGGACGCTGGCCCAGAGAGCGGCGAAGAGAGCCAAGGCCCCGGTGATTGTCATCGAAGATGATCCCACCGTGTCAGCAGGGGGTGTGTCTGAGACCACCTTGACGGACCCGGCAACTACTCCCCAAAGCAGCCCCCAACGCAGCCCCCAGCGTAAGTTTATAGTTTACTTCCTGCTGTTAGGCGCGCATGGGTGCTCTTTTCTCTACTGATATCTTGACTGTTGATTTGTGTAGGAGCAGAACAGCCCCACCAGGAATGCTCGGAAGCTGCTCCCGAAGTGCCATCTGCTTCGACTACGCCGCCAAGGGAGGAGTCCCCGGCAAGGGAGCGCTCTCCGGCAAGGGAGAACTCTCCGGCAAGGGATAGTTCTCCGGCAAGGGAAGGCACCAGTGATCCTCCGGCGGTTGAGACCGCAACCGCAGATCCTAGCACAGGTAATCTTCTTGCCTGGAAACTTTCCTTGGGTTCTTCTTCTTCTGATTTTCTTTTCTGGATTTTTGCTTGACTTTTCTCCCTTTTTCGTTCCTCAGATCCATCTGCTGCGGAGCCAATGGACACCGAGGACGCCGGCGAGGAGAACGCGCGCGGCAACAACAACGACGCCGCCACCACTGAAGAAAAGGCCGTTGCTGATGATCCCGCCGGCGAGGAGGCCGCCAAGGCTGCCGCCGCAGAAGCAGGCGAGGGATCCGGCGATCGCACTGACGGCCCCGAGGCCGCAGGAGCGCCAGGCGCTGCACCGACCGCCGATCCCTCCGCCGCTGCTGCAGAGCCAGGCTCTGAAGAGCCGCAGCCCGGCGCCTACCTGAAGGCCGGCGATGGCATCTTCATCAAGCTCCCCTGGGCGTCGAGCTCCAGGGCGCCGGTCGAAGGAGAAACCTTCGACGAAGAGGTGCTCGCCTCCGCTGGGCTGGCGCTTGTCGACGCGCCAAGCAGCAGCAGCGACGAGTCTGAGGAGGAGCGGCTGCTGCGGAAGCTGCTGTCTCTTTACCGCGCCCGCCAAGCCAAACTGGCGTCCCGAGAGGCGCTCGTTGCGAAGGCGGGGGTTGACATTGAGAAGCGCGCGGAGGAGCTCCGGGGCCTCAGGCAGGAAACTCTCCGGTCCTTGGCGGAGGAGCGGGAGCAACTTCTCGAGGAGCGGAAAGCCTTCCTCCTCGAGAAGGCTGAGGCTGAAGAGAAGCAACGGCTTGTCGCTGAAAATTTATTTGCGCAAGAAGGAGAGTTGGCTCAGCGCAAGGTGACCCTTGACAGCCACGAGGAGGAACTTGCCGCGCAGGGAGCAAGCAATTGGCGGGGCTGTCAAGGAGGCAAGGGATGCTGCCGCAGCTGCTGAGGCCGCCAAGAAGGAGCTGGAGGTGAAGGTGGCGCAGCTGGAGGCAGATCTCAAGGCGAGCGGCGAGGAGCTTGCCGTGCTTAAGCGCGAGCGCGAGAAGGACGCTGCCGCTCATGGTGAGCTGCAGGGTCTTCTCGCTGAGAGGGGCAAAGAGCTCAGCGCCGCCAAGGATTCAAATGCAGACCTGGAGTTGAAGCTGGCCACGTTGACTCAGACGCTGGACGTCACCAGGGAGCGAGAGGTGACCTTGTCGGAGAAGGTCAAGGCCGACGAGGCGCTGCTGGCGAATGCTGCTGCCGCCCACGACGCCTTCAGGGAGACAGTGGAGCATTGGACTGAAGGTCTTGTGGATGCTGCCGCTGCCATTGACGGGGAGTTGGCGCAGCTGGGGATGGAGGATTTTGGGTACCCCTCCGACGAGCATCTTCAACCCAGCGCCAAGCTCAGCCTGTTCTTCAAAGGCGTGGCGACGGCCCTCCAGCGACTCCGGGAGAGGATCCCAAAGCAGCTGGCCGACGAGTCGCGCAGGATCTGCGCAGGAGCTCTCCAGAAGGTGCTGATGAAGGTGGCCTTCCGCAATCCAGGCCTCAACTTCACCAACGTCCTCAAATCCTTGCCGCCGGATGCTGATCGGGATGCGCTCAAGGCCCTTGTCGCACCCATTGTGGACAAGGTGAGCGAGATCAAGAGGGTTGAGGGCGACCGCGTAGATTAGGCCGCCCTTCTTTTCTTTTTCTTTGTCGCCGCTGGTCATGTCATGAGAACATTCTGTTAGAGCTGCGACAAGTTATCTTGTAATATAACTCTGTTTTGGGTAGAGATTTGCTATGTTATTTCCTTTACTTGATTCCTTCCTTTGTATGTTTTTACCCTGCGCTTTTAGGGAACTTGTCGGCGCAGGCACCCGAGCCGCGAGCGCTGAGTGCGGGACGTCAGCAGCCTGCTGGCGGTGCCGCTTCCGACAAGAAACCTTGTCGCGACTAGCTGCAGCACACTTAAGTTGTTGAGCGGACTCGAAACAAAGTAAGGGCGCAACTAGCTATGAGTTGGTTCCTCCGCGCATAGGTTTTCCATACAAAGTACGGTCGTTCGAGGAAGATAACTTAAAAATTTAAAAACCGATTGCTCAAACTTTGGCAACTTAGCTTTTCTGTCGTTTGCTTCCCGGTAAGGCGAAACTTCCTTGAACGATGCCTGGTCCACACCGTTATCTTCTTCATTCCCCCCGGCAAACTTGTGTGCGAGGGAAATTTCCTTTCCTTTTTGAGAAAGAGAAAGAAGAGAAAATAAAGGCATGGAGCCTTATGGCTCGTTATTGCTTACCGGGGGTAGGTGCTGCACAAAGTGTCAGATAACGCATGCAAATATAAAGTAAAAAGCATGAATTTGACAAGATGTGCGGAGCGCATGAGCTTTACTTATGCACGGGATCTGCGCCCGGCTTTGTACAAAGGATTACATGCAACATCGGCAAGACTTGTACAAAAGGTGGTTGCCGGAACGGGTTCCGGCAACCGCGCCCTACGGGTAAAACTTACGAAGATGCTCAATGTTCCAGGAGTTGCTCACCGGAGTGCCATCTTCGGTCTCAAGGCGGACAGCGCCAGGCCTAGTGACTCGTTTCACCCGGTAAGGGCCTTCCCACTTCGGCGTCAACTTGTTGGAATTCTTGGCGGACTGAACGCGCCGAAGAACAAGGTCGCCTTCCTCGAAACTTCTGGCATTAACTTTGCGGCTATGGTAGCGGCGCAAAGCTTGCTGGTATCGAGCAGCTCGTACAGCAGCCTGAAGACGGTCCTCCTCAAGGAGCAGCGCGTCATCTTGTCGCAGCTGCTCTTGCTCAAACTCATCATAAGCGAGCACTCGAGGCGACCCGTATACGAGTTCCGTGGGGAGAACTGCCTCTGCTCCATAGACTAGAGCGAAAGGTGTCTGGCCAGTGGCTCGATTTGGCGTCGTCCTGATCGACCAAAGAACCACCGGCAGCTCCTCGATCCAGTTCCTTCCGCACTTGCGCAGCCTGTCGAAAGTTCTGGTCTTGAGCCCGCGCAGCACTTCAGCATTTGCCCTCTCCGCTTGACCGTTGCTTCTCGGATGAGCAACAGAAGCGAAGCAGACCTTGGCGCCAAGATCTTGGACGTACTGCATGAAGGTGCGGCTCGTGAATTGCGTGCCGTTGTCGGTGATGATCCTGTTAGGGATCCCGAAACGGCAAACAATCGACCTGAAGAACTTGACTGCTGACTGTGCTGTCACCTTCCTCACTGGTTCCACTTCCGGCCACTTTGTGAACTTGTCGATCGCAACGTACAAGTACTCAAAGCCCCCGACAGCTCGGGGAAAGGGGCCGAGGATATCGAGCCCCCAGACCGAAAATGGCCAGGATAAAGGGATCGTCTGGAGAGCTTGAGCTGGCTGGTGTATCTGTTTGGAGTGGAACTGGCACGCTTCACACTTGGTTACTTGTGCAGTTGCATCCTGGAGGGCCGTCGGCCAAAAGAAACCTTGCCGGAAAGCTTTGCCGGCAAGTGCTCTTGCGCCAATGTGGTGACCACATATGCCTCCATGTATCTCTGCCAACAGCTTTTGTCCGTCTTCCCGGCAAATACACTTCAATTTCACACCGTTGAGTCTTCTTCTGTATAGTGTACTATCGACAAACTAGTACATACTTGACTGTCGGGCTACTTTTTCCGCTTCTTCTTGCTCTTCGGGAAGTTCTCCTGTCTGAGGGAAATGGACAATGTGATGTGCCCATGCTGGAGCTTGTGGCTCGACAACAAGGATTAAAGGCACATCTGCTGCTGCGGGAACATCCGCTTCTATGGCAAGAACTTGTGGCCCTGCCGGAGCTTGATGTTCCCCGGCAAGCTTGCCGGAGCAAAACTTGTCGGGAGCGTCTACTATGACGGAACAAACCATAAGGCTTGCCGGAGCAGACCGCTCCTCAGCACCCTTGGTGTTGATCTTGGGGACTTTCTTGGTAGCGGCTTCTCCTGTCGGAAAATAGTCACCAGAAATCAATTTTCTCTTCTTGCTCTGTCCAGTTGATGGTGTTACAGACGGGTGATTCAGTTTGAGCACAAAGATCCCTGGTTCCACAGGTAACTTCAGTGCGGCGCACTTCGATAGGCCATCAGCTATGTCATTCTGAGCTCTTGGAACATGTTCCATCTGCAGGCCGTCAAAGTGCTCTTCTAGCTTCCTCACTTCATCAACATATGCTTCCATCAACGGACTCTGATAGTTCTTGTTCACTTGGCGGACGACAAGCTGTGAGTCACCCCTGACAATGAGTTTCTTGATCCCAAGGTCTGCTGCGATCCTGAGACCGGCAAGCAATCCTTCATACTCTGCAGTATTGTTCGTTGCTTGCTCCTTGGGAAAGTGCATCTGGACTACGTACTTGAGGTGCTCTCCAGTGGGTGCAACAAGTAGCACGCCCGCACCGGCGCCTTGCAGCGAGAAGGCACCATCAAAGTACATCAGCCACTCTTTGCTTGCTTCCTTGACGGGGATGCACGTCTCTTGAATTTCTTCATCTGGTGTTGGCATCCATTCTGCTATGAACTCTGCCAATGCTCTGCTTTGGATAGTTGAAGTGCTTTCAAACTTGAGGCCAAAGCTTGACAGTTCCAGCGCCCACTTGACAATCCTGCCTGTCGCTTCTGGATTTTGCAGTATCCTTTTCAGCGGAAAGCGAGTGACAACTGTGATCTCATGTGCTTGGAAGTAATGGCGCAGCTTTCTCGAGGCCATGAGGAGGCCGAAAAGCAGTTTCTGCACACCAGAGTACCTTGACCTAGCCCCCTGCAGAAGGGAGCTGACAAAGTAAACTGGGCGCTGCACCATTCTCTTCTGCACCTTCTCATGCTCCTGTGCAGATCCATCCTTGTCGGGACCAGAGCTTGCCGGTGGAAGTCCTCTGCTTGTCGCCGGATGTATCCGCCGTGGTTGCTGGCTCGTCGTCCGCCTCCCTCTCCGCTACTAACGCAGCACTAACCACTTGATTGGTAGCCGCTATATATAGCAGCAACTTCTCTTGTGGCTTAGGTGCGACAAGTGTTGGAGTGGAGGACAGGTATCTCTTCAAGTCCTGCAGCGCAGCCTCCGCTTCTGGAGTCCATTTCATTGGACCTGCCTTTTTCAAAATTTTGAAAAATGGCAGGGCGCGCTCGGCAGACCTAGAGATAAACCTGCTGAGAGCAGCTATACAACCGGCAAGTCTTCGTACATCCTTGACGCGCTTTGGTTTTTCAATCTGCTCAATGGCCTTGATCTTGTCGGGATTGGCCTCAATTCCCCTACCTGGCGCGCCAAAGATGTCGGGGAAACTGATCCGCGAACACCTATGGGGCCGATGGACCGTGGCCCCTTTCGGTTCGGCGGGGGGTGGAGATCGCACGAAGAGCGGATCGAGGCGAAGCACACGAGCAGTTTACCCAGCTTCGGAGCTCTCCGGAGAGATAATACCCCTACTGCTGCTTGTCTGATTATATTGTGTTCTTGCTCGAGAGAGCTAAGTGTTTTTCTGTCTTCCGAATGAATCGAACCTCCTCTACGTTGCGCATGGGCCTCCTTTTATATGCTCAAGGGGTCACCGACAGGTGGCAACGCAGAGAAGGGTAAAAGCGTAAAAAGTGTTGCGGTTGGTACACCTACTTGCACAGTGTATCCTACCTAACCCTGACGGCAGGGGACAAAGGCATTAAATGCCCATCTGTGTCGCCCAAACAGTGCAGAAAGGGACCGTCAGGGACGCCACCGTTCGCCACGATGGCGATCTTGTCAGCGTCGCATGCCACCACGCACCGCTGGCTACACAGCTACACGCCACGCTCACCTGGAAAGGCCCCCAGAGCGACACATTAGTGGATGTGCTGGAGCGTGGGTACAGAGTGGTTACTTGCCACGCCAAGCGCCTTGCCGCGGTCGTTGTCTTGTCACGCCCAGAAGCTTGTCGCTCACCAGGCCTCGAGATGCCTTGGTTGGTCTTCCCGGCAAGCTCCTCTTGCCGGGGCCTTGTTGCCTTGCCGGGACGCGTGGCGCGTCGCGGCAAGTTCCTTGGGATGCCTTGGTTGGCCTTCCCGGCAAGCTCCTCTTGCCGGGGCCTTGTCTCCTTGGCTTGAATACTTTGTTCTTGAATGGCTCCAAAGGAACCACGGAGGATCTTGGCGGTCGCCCGACAAGCCTTGCCGCGGGGTGCTGCAACTGCCCGTGCACAAGTTCGGGATACTAGGGTACCCCTACTCTAGTACACCGACAATTACATTGATTGTGTTCTTCCTTGTTTGCTGGTATTTGTCCCCTCTTAGTAGACGTGGTTTCGAGGATGAGTTCAATGACACCAATGAAGAACTATACTATCTTCAGAAGTGCCAGGCAAGCAAAAACCCCTTGTTCATTCCGATACAATCCCTCTCTCTCGCTCATGCTCTCTTTTACTACATTAGGACAACAACGATTCAACGGTTACATGCTGCGGTAGTTGAATCCCTTCCCTCTGCATGACCTCTCATTGCCACAGTAAATAGATGAAACCCACTAGCATGAGTAGGAGTTGTTTGAACCCCGATGTTCCTACTCATTCATGCTTGTTTGTCATGCCTTCTATGCTTAGAGTTGTGTCAGGTCTGATTCATCGGGGATGAATTGGAAAGTGGTGAACATGTCCTACTGTGTGTGAGCTAAGTGTGTGAAAACGATTTGGTAAAGGTAGTGGTGAGAGGCCATGTAGGAGTACATGGTGTGTTGTCTCATTGAATCCGTCCTCAAGAACTGAGTTCTATGTTTGTGATCCACGAAACAGTTACTACGATGCAATGGGCCCGAAACCAATGGACCCTCTCAGCTTCTTAATCACCCTTGTCCTCTGTCCAGGAGTTGCAAGTAGTTTCTAGTGTTTGTAGTATGCTGGAGGCCGTGCATAGCGCTGACCGAAGGGGTGGGCTGTGATGCGGTAGGCACATGGCACTGTGTACCGGGCGCCCGTTTGGTGACCCGGGAACCTCGCACACATCATTCGGGGCCGTATGTGGAAACCTTGGCCAGACTCCATGCGGATGGAACCTGAATAGGTCATAAACTTGTACTAGAGACTTGAGTGTTTAGGTAGGCCGTGGCCGCCACCCTCATTGGGCTTCCGCTTAAAGGTTGCCGAGTACATATCGTGTAAATGGCGTAAGTGGTGAGAGCGTGTGTGAAGAAGTACACCCCTATAGGGTTAACATCATCTATTCAAATAGCCGCGTCCGTGGTAAAGGACCTCTGGGTTGCCTATATAGTTCATAGACAAGTGAAAGTGGATACTCTAAAATGCGCAAGATAAGCATGAGTGCTATGGATGGCGTTCTCGTAGGGAGACGGGAGCAGATCCATAGTGGTGTATTGATATGGTGAAATTGTGGACTCGTGTGCGACACCTCAAAAGAGTTACTTGCAGTCGTAGTTCATGATAGCCACCGAGTCAAAGCTAGCTTGCTACAGTTAAACCCCACCATCCCTTTGTTGATAATGATGCATATGTAGTTAGTTCTAATGTAAGTGTTGTTGGGTACATTTGTACTCACATTTGCTTAATTTATGTTTTTGCAGAGAGACTTCAGTCTCGATAGTAGTTCCGCATGGACTTCGATGTTTAGCTTGTTACCTCAGCTACGATCTTGTGCCCTCGGCAGGATCTGGTAGATAGTCAGGCTTCTCTGCCTTTTTCTTTTATAGATGTCTGTACCCAGACATGTTAAGCTTCCGCTTGTGTGTTGACTTGTATGCTCTGAATGTTGGGTCACGAGACCCATGTTTGTAATATCTCTCTCCTCAGAGCCTATTGAATAAAGTACTTGAGTTGTAGAGCCATGTTGTGATGCCATGTTGTGTTTGCACATATCGAGCATATTGTGTGTATGTTATGGAAATGATTGGTATGTGTGGGATCTGACTATCTAGTTGTTTATCATTGGTAGCCTCTCTTACCGAGAAATGTCTCCTAGTGCTTCCACTGAGCCTTGGTAGCTTGCTACTGCTCCAGAACACTTCGGTTGGCCGGCATGTGTCCTTCTTCATTCCTGTGTCTGTCCCTTCGGGGAAATGTCACGCGGTGTCTACCTGAGTCCTGTTAGCCTGCTAAAGCCCGGATTCTCCATAGTCCTGTTAGCCCAGCTGCTACAGCCCTGATTCACTCGCTGATGACCGACACTTTCGTTGCTGGGTCATGTATGCCTGTTGATAACCCACAAGTATAGGGGATCGCAACAACTTTCGAGGGTAGAGTATTCAACCCAAATTTATTGATTCGACGCAAGGGGAGTCAAAGAATATTCTTGAGTATTAGCAGTTGAGTTGTCAATTAAACCACACCTGGATAACTTAGTATCTGCAGCAAAGTGTTTAGTAGCAAAAGTAGTATGATAATAAAGGTAACGGTAGCAAAAGTAAAGATAAATGTTTTTGAGTTTTTGTAGTAGTTGTAACAGTAGCAACGGAAAAGTAAATAAGCGAAGAACAATATATGAAAAGCTCGTAGGCAATGGATCAGTGATGGATAATTATGCCGGATGCGATTCCTCATGAAATAGTTATAACATAGGGTGATATAGAACTAGCTCCAATTCATCAATGTAATGTTGGCATGTATTCCGTAAATAGTCACACGTGCTTATGGAAAAGAACTTGCATGACATCTTTTGTCCTACCCTCTCGTTGCAGCGGGGTCCTTATCGAAACTAAGGGATATTAAGGCCTCCTTTTAATAGAGAACCAGAACAAAGCATTAGCACATAGTGAATACATGAACTCCTCAAACTACGGTCATCACCGAGAAGTATCCCGATTATTGTCACTTCAGGGTTGTTGGATCATAACACATAATAGGTGACTATAGACTTGCAAGATAGGATCAAGAACACACATATATTCATGAAAACATAATAGGTTCAGATCTGAAATCATGGCACTCAAGCCCTAGTGACAAGCATTAAGCATAGCAAAGTCATAGGAACATCAATCTCAGAACGTGGTGGATACTAGGGATCAAACCCTAACAAAACTAACTTGATTATATGGTAAATCTCATCCAACCCATCACCGTCCAGCAAGCCTACGATGGAATTACTCACGCACGGCGGTGAGAATCATGAAATTGGTGATGGAGGAAGGTTGATGATGACGACGGCGATGAATCCCCCTCTCTGGAGCCCCGAACGGACTCCAGATCAGCCCTCCCAAGAGAGATTAGGGCTTGGCGGCGGCTCCGTCTCGTGAAACATGATGAAACTTTCTCCTTGATTTTTTTCTCCCCGAGACGGAATATATGGAGTTGGAGTTGAGGTCGTAGGAGGTCCAGGGGGCCCACGAGATAGGGGGCCGCGGCCTACGGGGGGGGGGGGGGGCTATCTCGTGGACAGGCCGTGGGCCCCCTGGAACTAATTCTTTCGCCAAAAATTCTTATTAAATCTGAAAAGTGCCTCCGTGGATTTCTAGGACATTGAACTTTTCTATTCTACACATAAAACAACATCATGGCAGTTCTGCTAAAAACAACTGTCAGTCCGGGTTAGTTTCATTCATATCATGCAAGTTAGAGTCCAAAACAAGGGCAAAAGTGTATGGAAAAGTAGATACGTTGGAGGCGTATCAACTCCCCCAAGCTTAAACCTTTGCTTGTCCTCAAGCAATTAAGTTGATAAACTGCAAGTGATAAAGAAAAACTTTTACAAACTCGGTTTGCTCTTGTTGTTGTAACATGAAAAGCGAGTATTCATGTTTCAGCAACTATTATGAACTAACCATACTCATAGGTCTCACAATTACTCATATCAATAACATAATCAGCTAGCGAGTCATAATAATAAAACTCGGATGACAACACTTTCTCAAAAGAATCATAACATGATATAACAAAATGGTATCTCGCTAGCCCTTTCTGGGACCGCAAAACATAAATGCAAGGCACCTTTAAAGATCAAGGACTGACTAAACATTGTAATTCATGGTAAAAGAGATCCAGTCAAGTCATACCTAATATAAACCAATAGTAATGAATGCAAAAGACAGTGTGCTCTCCAGCGGGTGCTTTTTAATAAGAAGGGTGATGACTCAACATAAAAGTAAATAGATAGGCCCTTCGCAGAGGGAAGCAGGGATTTGTAGAGGTGTCAGAGCTCGATTTTAAAATAGAGATTGAATAACATTTTGAGCGGCATACTTTTGTTGTCAATGCAACAACTATGAGATGGATGTATCTTCCATACTACATATAGGCAGTTCCCAAACAGAATGGTAAAGGTTTATACTTCCCCAACCACCAACAAGCATCAATCCATGGCTTGCCCGAAACAATGAGTGCCTCCAATATACAACAACCCTGCGGGAGTTTTGTTTAATTATTTTGATTTGCTTTGATCTTTTTTTGGATCATGGGACTGGGCATCCCGGTTACCGGCCCTTTCTCGTGAATGAGGAGCAGAGTCCACTCCTCCTGAGAATAACCCACCTACCATGGAAGATATAGGCAGCCCTAGTTGAAACATGAGTTGCTCGAGCATACAAAACAGAATTTCATTTGAAGGTTTGGAGTTTGGCACATACAAATTTACTTGGAATGGCAGGTAAATACCGCAAATAGGAAGGTATAGTGGACTCATATGGAACAACTTTGGGGTTTAAGGAGTTTGGATGCACAAGCAGTATTCCCGCTTAGTACAGGTGAAGGCTAGCAAAAGACTGGGAAGGGACCTACTGAGAGAGCGACAACAGTCGTAAACATGCATTAAAATTAATTTACACCGAGTACAAGCATGAGTAGGATATAATCTACCATGAACATAAATATCATGAAGGCTATGTTGATTTGATTCAACTACATGCGTGAACATGTGCCAAGTCGAGTCACACAATTCATTCAAAGGAGGATACCATCCCATCATACCACATCATAATCATTCTAATAGCATGTTGGCACGCAAGGTAAACCATTATAACTCATAGCTAATCAAGCATGGCACAAGCAACTATAATCTCTAAATGTGATTACAAATATGTTTACTTCATAATAGCTGACTCAGGAACGATGAACTCATCATATTTACAAAAAACGAGAGAGGTCGAGTTCATACCAGCTTTTCTCATCCCAATAAGTCCATCATATATCATCATTATTGCCTTTCACTCGCACGACCGAACGATGTGTATAATAATAAGAGTGCACGTGCATTGGACTAAGCTGGAATCTACAAGCATTCAACTCAAGAGATAAGACAAGTAAGATGGGCTCTAAATTAAATAAACAATCATGCATATAAGAGCCACTAAGCATTTTCAATATGGTCTTCTCGACCCCCAAAAGAAAGAACAGAAAATAAAGCTATTTACACGGGAAAGCTCCCAACAAGTAAAAGAAGAACAAGAAATCTTTTTGGGTTTTCATTTTAATTTCTACTACAAACATGGAAATTAAACTAACTATTTTTTTTGGTTTTTCTTAAGGTTTATCAAACACACAAGAAGAAAACTGGAAAAAGGAATTTAAACTAGCATGGATAATACAATGAAAGAGTATGAGCACCAACGACTAGTGTGTGAACATGAATGTAAAGTCGGTGAGAAATACGTACTCCCCCAAGCTTAGGCTTTTGGCCTAAGTTGGTCTAATACCAGTGACCGCCTGCCTGATATCCATAAGTGAAACTGGGGTAGTACTGATATGCAGAGGCGACCGCCTCCTGAGCAGCATTGTGTTGGTGAGCTGCCTCCATTCCCCTCTCATATTCAGTGGCTTCTTCCATGGTGACAACATATCTTACTTTTGTCTGATAATAAAAAAGGTAGGGAGCAAGAAGAGTAACAGGGACGATGTTACGTCTGTTATAGGTTAGTCGATAATGCAGGAATTGTTCATTACTCTCAAGAAAATGATGATCAAACATAACTTCTTTATCTAAATAAACAGGAGGTACAATCATATCCCCCTCTCGTGGAGCTATATTAAGAAAATTAGCCACACGGGTTGCATAAATTCCTGCAAAGATATCACCCCTTCTACTATTATTCTGCAACCTACGTGCAACTATTACCCCCAAGTTATAACCTTTATAACCTGAAACAGAACTCTAGAGGACACAAAGATCAGGGGCACATATGTGACATACCTCGTCCTTACTGTTAATGCATCTACCAATAAAGAGAGCAAAGTAATGTATAGCAGGAAAATGAATGCTCCCTATGGTAGCTTGTGTTACGTCCCTAGATTCTCCCATAGTAATACTAGCAAGAAAATCTCTAACTTCAGATTTGGGAGGATCATTAATATTACCCCACTGCGGGAGTTTGCAAGCAGTTGTGAAATCCCCTAAATCCATGGTATAAGATGTATCATAAATATCAAACATAACACTAGGAGAATTACGTGCAGAAATATATTCGAACCTCTGCACAAAGGAATCAGTCAATTGATAATATTGAGGACACTTATCTTGTAAGAAGTCCTCCAGCTCGGCATTACGCACATACGCGTCAAATTCCTCCTTGAAGCCTGCTTCTACCATAAAATCATCGGATGGCCACACACAATCTCGTACATTTGCGTCCCTTGGCAAATTAACATCTTGTTCACGTATAGCAATCCTTGGCCCTTTCTTTACCGAGGAACCTCCTTGGTACATTCTTCTAAGCATATTTCTTTTTCTGAAAATTTCTGAAATTTTAGTAACTTCAAAATAAAAGTGAATAAAACTAAACAAGATTGATAGCAACTACTCCTACAAGTGCCTAGAGCCTATATCTTGCATTGGAATTTCTTGGGACCTCAAAAATTTAACATGCAAGCTCAAGAACATGGTCACCTATGCAGAAAAAATTTCAATGAATAAAGCACTAGAACAAAAACTAATTGGACCAAAGGAGGAGTCACATACCAAGCAACAATCTCCCAAAGCAGTTTTGCGAATGGAGCTTTGAGCTAAGAGATCGAAAATCGCAGCAAAACGAGCTAGAACTCGTGCTTGAGCTGGATGGGAATATTTTTTGGGTAGAAGATGAAGTGTGTGGGTGCTCGCATAAGTGGAGGGGGCCACCAGGGGCCCACGAGACAGGGGGGCGAGCCCTACAGGGGGGGGCGCCCTCTTCTCTCGTGGCCTGGTGCTTGCCCCTCCTGAAGTGTTTTCAGTGCCTAAAATCCTCAAATATTCCAGAAAAAATCATACTAAATTTGGAGGGCATTTGGAGCACTTTTATTTTCAGACTATTTTTTAATGCACGGATAATTCAGAAAACAGACCGATAATACTGTTTTTGCTTTATTTAATCTAAATAATAGAAATTAAAAAAAGAGGGTACATAAGGTTGTGCCTTCTAGTTTCATCCATCTCGTGATCATCAAAATGAATCCACTAACAAGGTTGATCAGGTCTTGTTAATAAACTCATTCCGAATAACACGGAACCGGAGAAATTTCGAATAACACTAAATTACCTCAACGGGGATATGAAAATCCCCAACAATAAGAATATCATACTTTTTCTTGATACTAGGGAGAGGAAATTCAAATCCTCTAAAAATGATAGTTGGAACTTCTTCATAGAATTGACGCTATGAACTTGAGATTGTTTCCTCGGAAAGTATACCGTTTGCTCATTACCATTAACATGAAAAGTGACATTGCCTTTGTTGCAATCAATAACAGCCCCTGCAGTATTAAGAAAAGGTCTACCAAGGATAATAGACATAATGTCGTCCTCAGGAATATCAAGAATAACAAAGACCGACCGTTAAGATAGTGACATTTGCAACCACAACAGGCACATCCTCACAAATACCGACAGGTATAGCAGTTGATTTATCGGCCATTTGCAAAGATATTTCAGTAGGTGTCAACTTATTCAATTCAAGTCTATGATATAAAGAGAGAGGCATAACACTAACACTGGCTCCAAGATCACATAAAGTAGTTCTAACATAATTTCTTTTAATAGAGCATGGTATAGTTGGTACACCCGGATCTCCAAGTTTCTTTGGTCTTCCACCCTTAAAAGTGTAATTAGCAAGCATGGTGGAAATTTCAGCTTCCGGTATGTTTCTTTTATTTGTGATGATATCCTTCATATACTTAGCATAAGGATTTACTTTAAGCATATCAGTTAAGAGCACACGTAAGAAAATAGGTCTAATCATTTTAGCAAAGTGCTCAAAATCATCATCATCATTTGACTTGGATGGTTTAGGAGGAAAGGGCATGGGTTTCTGAACCCATGGTTTTCTTTCTTTACCGTGCTTCCTAGCAACAAAATATCTCTTATCATAACGTTGATTCTTTGATGGTATCAAGATCAACAGTAGGTTCAACCTCTAGATCATTGTCTTTGCTAGGTTGAGCATCAACATGAACATTATCATTAACATTATCACTAGGTTCATGTTCATCACCTGATTGTGTTTCAGCATCAGAGATAGAAATATCATTGCGATCCTCAGGTGTGTCTACAGTAGGTTCACTAGAAGCATGCAAAGTTCTATCATCTTTCTTCTTGTTGTTTTTAGAAGAACTAGGTGCCTCTAAATTATTTCTCTGAGAATCTTGCTCGATTCTCTTAGGGTGGCCTTCAGGATACAAAGGTTCTTGAGTCATTCTACCAGTTCTAGTAGCCACCCTAACAGCAAAGTCAGTTTTATTATTCAATTCATAAAGCAAATCATTTTGAGCTTTAAGTACTTGCTCAGCTTGAGTAGCAACCATAGAAGCATATTTGCTAACGCAGTGAAGTTCATCTTTAACTCTAGTCATATTATCACCTACGCGTCCTATCTCGAAAGCATTATTCTTTAACTCTCTACCAACATAAGCATTAAAACTTTCTTGTCTAGCCATAAAGTCATCAAATTCATCTAAGCATGGGCTATGAAATTTAGTAGAGGGTATTTCAACTTTATCATATCTATAGAGAGAATTTACCTTTACTACCCGTGTCGGGTTATCAAGACAATGTGGTTCTTCAAGAGGTAAATTAAGACCATGTATTTCTTCAATAGGAGGTAAATTCTTAACATCTTCAACTTTAATACCTTTTTCTTTCATTGATTTCTCTGCCTCTTGCATATCTTCAGGACTGAGAAATAAAACACCTCTCTTTTTCGGAGTGGGTTTAGGAATAGGCCCAGGAGTTGGCTCAATTGGTTCAGGAATTGGCTCAGGAAGAATCCAATTATTTTCATTAGTCAACATATTATTCAATAATATTTTAGCTTCGTCGACTGTTCTTTCCCTGAAAACACAACCAACACAGCTATCCAAGTACTCCTTGGAAGCATCGGTTAGTCCATTATAAAATATA
The DNA here is from genome assembly GCF_018294505.1 of Triticum aestivum. Taxonomy (NCBI): domain Eukaryota; kingdom Viridiplantae; phylum Streptophyta; class Magnoliopsida; order Poales; family Poaceae; genus Triticum; species Triticum aestivum. Next base: position 249,165,246 of record NC_057804.1, on the reverse strand, counting down.
TCAAGTATTTCATTTTTCTTAAGAGGATGATCCGGCAAAGCATTAAGTAACCGGAGAAGCCTCCCCCAAGCTTGTGGGAGACTCTCTTCTTTGATTTGCACAAAATTATATATTTCCCGCAAGGCAGCTTGTTTCTTATGAGCAGGGAAATATTTAGCAGAGAAGTAATAAATCATATCCTGGGGACTACGCACACAACCAGGAGCAAGAGAATTATACCATGTCTTAGCATCACCCTTTAATGAGAACGAAAATATCTTAAGGATATATAAATAGCGAGACTTCTTATCATTAGTAAACAGGGTAGCTATATCATTCAACTTGGTAAGATGTGCCACAACAGTTTCAGATTCAAGGCCATAAAAAGGATCAGATTGAACTAAAGTAATAATATCAGGATCAACAGAGAATTCATAATCCTTATCAGTAACACAGATAGGTGAAGTAACAAAAGCAGGATCAGGTTTCATTCTAGCATTAAGAGACTGCTGCTTCCATTTAGCTAATAATTTCTCAAGATCATTTCTATCATTGCAAGCAAGAATTTCCATAGCAGCTTTTTCATTCATAACATAACCCTTAGGAACAACAGGTAATACATAATAATTGGGGGGACATTCATCATCACTATCATCAGTAATATGATCTTCAATATTTTCATTCCCCCTAACTCTAGCAAGTTGTTCATCAAGAAATTCACCTAATGGCAAAGTAGTATCACACACATAAGTAGTTTCATCATGCATAGCAGAAGTGGCATCATCAATAACATGCGACATATCAGAATTCATAGCAGTAGCAGGTTTAGGTGTCGCAATCCTACTAATAATGGAAGGAGAATCTAGTGCAGAGCTAGATGGCAGTTCCTTACCTCCCCTCGTAGTTGAGGGCAAAATAGTAGTTCGATCGTCTTTTAAGTTCTTCATAGTGATCAACAGATATAAATCCCAAGTGACTCAAAGAATAGAGCTATGCTCCCCGGCAACGGCGCCAGAAATTAGTCTTGATAACCCACAAGTATAGGGGATCGCAACAGCTTTCGAGGGTAGAGTATTCAACCCAAATTTATTGATTCGACACAAGGGGAGCCAAAGAATATTGTTGAGTATTAGCAGTTGAGTTGTCAATTCAACCACACCTAGATAACTTAGTATCTGTAGCAAAGTGTTTAGTAGCAAAAGTGGTATGATAATAAAGGTAACTGTAGCAAAAGTAAAGATAAATGTTTTTGGGTTTTTGTAGTAGTTGTAACAGTAGCAACGAAAACTAAATAAGCGAAGAACAATATATGAAAAGCTTGTAGGCAATGGATCAGTGATGGATAATTATGCCGGATGCGATTCCTCATGCAATAGTTATAACATAGGGTGATATAGAACTAGCTCCAATTCATCAATGTAATGTAGGCATGTATTCCGTAAATAGTCACATGTGCTTATGGAAAAGAACTTGCATGCCATCTTTTGTCCTACCCTCCCGTTGAAGTGGGGTCCTTACGGAAACTAAGGGATATTAAGGCCTCCTTTTAATAGAAAACCGGAACAAAGCATTAGCACATAGAGAATACATGAACTCCTCAAACTATGGTCATCACCGAGAAGTATCCCGATTATTGTCACTTCGGGGTTGTCGGATCATAACACATAATAGGTGACTATAGACTTGCAAGATAGGATCAAGAACACACATATATTCATGGAAACATAATAGGTTCAGATCTGAAATCATGGCACTCGGGCCCTAGTGACAAGCATTAAGCATAGCAAACTCATAGCAACATCAATCTCAGAACATAGTGGATACTAGGAATCAAACCCTAACAATACTAACTTGATTACACGGTAAATCTCATCCAACCCACCACCGTCCAGCAAGCCTACGATGGAATTACTCACGTACGGCGGTGAGCATCATGAAATTGGTGATGCAGGATGGTTGATGATGACGACAACGATGTATCCCCCTCTCCGGAGCCCCGAACGGACTCCAGATCAGCCCTCCCGAGAGAGATTAGGCCTTGGCGGCGGCTCCATGTCGTGAAACGCGATGAAAGTTTCTCCTTGATTTTTTTCTCTCCCCGAGACGGAATATATGGAGTTGGAGTTGAGGTCGGAGGAGGTCTAGGGGGTCCATGAGATAGGGGGCCACGCCCTAGGGGGCGCGCCCCCCTGTCTCGTGGACACGCCGTGGGCTCCCTAGCACTAATTCTTTCGCCAAAAATTCTTATTAAATCTAAAAGGTGCCTCCGTGGATTTCCAGGACATTCCGAGAACTTTTCTTTTCTACACATAAAACAACATCATGGTAGTTCTGCTGAAAACAGTGTCAGTCTGGGTTAGTTTCATTCGAATCATGCAAATTAGAGTCCAAAACAAGGGCAAAAGTGTTTGCAAAAGTAGATATGTTGGAGACATATCACCTGTCCCTATAAGTTAGTGCCACTTTGGGTTCACGACTAGCCGTGTCAGCCGGGGTTCTTTGTCATATGGATGCTAGCGACACTATCATATACGTGAGCCAAAAGGCGCAAACAGTCCCGGGCCTGGTAAGGCGACACCCGTGGGAATATCTTGCGTGAGGCCGCAAAGTGATATGAGGTGTTACATGCTAGATCGGTGTGGCATAGGATCGGTGTCCTGACACCCTGGCCCTCCTCCTGCTCTCTCTCTTCACCCCTCGCCCTAGACTAACCCCACGCGCACCCCAAACACGCACAAACAGGCCCCCATGACCCGTGGCGACGGCAATGAGCTCGCCGGCGCACGAGTCCATGGTGGACCATCGCGCGGCTATATAAATCCTCCCCGTGCCATTCTCTCCACACCGCTCGCCCTCTGCACCACCAAATCATCCCCCCTGCACCCCTAGTTCCTCTCCAGAGCCGCCCAAGCTCGAGATCAAGCTCGAGCCCCCTGCTTCGGCTCGTGGAGTTCGCGAGGTACAGGCCGTCACCGCCTCTCCTTCCTCTCAATCTGGAACCTACGCAACAGACTGATCTTTCCCCCTGTTTCCCCTCTCTGTAGCTGCCGGAACTGGCCGGAACCGCCGCCACCCGAAGCACCTCCGCCGTGCCTCCTCGTTGCCGGTGACCTAGGCCACCCCGGCAACTGCAACCACCACCACTCGAACGGCGACTCGACGCTGAGCCCATCCATTCCCTCGCCCGACATCGTTGTGCCCTGCATCGTTGCCGGTGAGCTCGCTGGCCTTCTGGACATGGAGTTTGGGATGACAGGCGGGCCCCACCTATCAGCCTCTCCCCGCCCTCGCCCTTCTCTCTCTCACTGACGCCTGGGGCCGCTCGTTAGGTTTAAACCTGGCGCGTGCGTGCCGCCCCGGCTCGCCTGGGACCTCTCTCCACTGGGCTTGCTGCGCTGCGGCTGTTTTGGCCCAGTGGCACAATGCCCTTTCCCCTTTTCTTGTTCTATGAATTTTCCAAAAATTCCACAGGAATAAATATTAATCCAAATGCAATAATTCCAACTCCTAAAATCTTAGAATAATCCCACCTATTTATTGATATAACTTTCATACACATCCATAACACTTTTCTATACTGTTCAAATTTAAATTCAAATTTGAGCATTTAAATCCTTCTTTGAAAATCCATTTCCACTATTCCTTAACTCCAAATCTGAAACTAGGAATTTTCCCCTTCTTAGTTTTATCCCTAGTATTTAACAAAAATAAGTTGACATTTTTCCGAGCACTTTGATTTTCTGTTTTTCTATTGCCTTATTTTTCTCGTTGGTATTTTGCAACGATAGATTGTGTTATTGGCAAAAGAGATTGTATCAGAAGACTTCCAAGACCCTGAAGACTTTGCATAGCAAGGCAAGCAGCCCTTTGACCATGACACACCTCTTGTTCATCGGTACCCTTTTTTCGATTGCATGATGATGAAATACAACAGTGGTAAACTTGTTGTGAACCACCACATGATGCATACCCTACTCATGACTTTACCTTGTTCATAAATGCAATGTCAAGAGACTAGTTGATGCATAATGATGCATGTGTACCATGAACTCTTCGTGGTTACATTCTTTCGAAAACCCCATCGGGTGCCCCTAATGCCCTTGGAAGATGTTGAACTAAGGTCACCACTTGAGGAATAAGTGGTGTACCGAAGAGAGCTTTTGGTGTGTGTGTAAACTAATGGATTAGATTTATGTGTGATTACAGTCCCAACCAAACATGTGCAACCACTCTACCCCTTTACGGGACGGGGCATTATTGATTACTTAGGCTGATACTAGCATGGTGCCCACATTACTAGTGACGGGGGTGACTTGAGGTCACTCTCGGGACAGGGTCGTGCTTGGATAGGCGGCCATGACTGTTTTCACAGGGCACTGGACACATCGTTGGTCCCTTCGTGTATGCATGATAATGTGAAAAGGGAAGAGTCCCATGATCTTTTGCTTATACACGAGGGTCCTGTATCAATGAGTGGACCCTATGTTAGTGTCGTCTAGGGAAAGGTAATGATCGGGTGCTTCCCCCGAGTACATGTGGTACTATGGTATCGTGGATGACATGAAAGCTTCCCGGATCTTGTGGGTAAAGTGCACAACCTCTACGGAGTGTCAAACTATTCGAATAGCCGTGTCCATGGTCATGGGCACAAGTTGGAGAAAATTATATCTTGATCAAAGTGTCTCAAAACCCTCTCTGTCCAGAATCAAATTTGAACAACTTTACATTGCCAACTTTCTCCTTTTGCTCTCAACCTTTGTGGGCATGCTCTAAACCGTAAATGATGACACTAAACCAAGTGGTGCATCAAGGAGAATAGTTTTTCATGACGAGATCTTGGAAACTCATTTTTGTTCAGTTCTAGGGTTTTCAAAAGTTGCATTGGCAACTTTGCCCAAATGGACTCAATATTGCTGGAACCACTTATTTTCTCATGCCATTTGACCCTGTCAAGCCTCATGACAAGAGGAGTTCAGCTTCTTGCCCAAACCAGCAACAAACACCTTCTGCCATTTTACTAAAACCCCTGTTTTGACCCCTTCCACTATTCTCCACGAGTCCAACTTTTTACCATAGCCCCTCCTAGTCCTCTTATACCTCCAGTAACTTCCCCCCTTCAACAGCTCAATTATTGGGGAGTGAAAACCACCTCATTCTCTCTCTGATCAACCATGGAAACACCCCATCTCTCTCCCATTTCAATATACAACACCCCCACCTAGCTTCTATCCACCCCAGCGCATCGAAGGCAGCCCAAGACACTAGTGGACATGCCCCTGCCCTTTTAAGATGGCCATGCCGGCCATATGCATGCTCTAGAGCGCACTACAGTGCGGCCAGGCACTGTAGCTGCCCCCTGCCAACCACCTCGGGCCACCTCGGGCCTCCCCAGCGCGCCTGACGATGTGCCTCGGCGTCCGCAGCATGCTAAACCCTTGCCCCTCCTCCTTCTCCCTCCTCTTGCCCCAGCTCACACGGACGGCCGCCCGAGCGCACTAGTGAGCACGCTCGCCCGTGCGGTGCCCCTGGCCCTCCTCCCTCTCTCTCTCTCTTCACCCCTCACCCTAGACCAACCCCACGCGCACCCCAGACACGCACAAATAGGCCCTAGTGACCCGTGGCGATAGCAACGAGCTCACCAGCGCACGAGTCCACGGTGGAACATCGCGCGGCTATATAAGGGCCCCCCCCCCGTGCCATTCTCTCCACACCGCTCGCCCTCTGCACCACCAAATCGCCCCCCTGCACCCCAGTTCCTCTCCAGAGCCGCCCAAGATCGAGATCGACCTCGAGCTCTGCCGCTTCGGCTCACCGGAGTTCGCGAGGCACATGCCGTCCTTGCCTCTCCTTCCTCTTGATCTGGAACCTATGTAACACACTGATCTTTTCCCCCTTGTTTCCCCTCTCTGTAGCTGCCAGAAACGGTCGGAACCGCCGCCACCCAAAGCTCCTCCGACATGCCACCTCGTCGTCGGTGAAGTAGGCCACCCCGGCAACCGCAACCACCACCAGCCGAACCGCGACTCGACGCTGAGCCCATCCATTCCCTCGCCCGACCTCGCCATGCCCTGCATCGTCGCCGGTGAGCTCGTCGGCCATCTGGACTCGGGGTTAGGGATGACAGGCGGGCCCTGCTACATCTTGAGCTTGTGTTGGTTTTCCTTGAATAGTAAAGGGTGATGCAGCAATAGTAGCGTAAGTATTTCCCTCAGTTTTTGAGAACCAAGGTATCAATCCAGTAGGAGGCTCCTCAAAAGTACCACGCACCTACACAAACAAACAAGAACTCGCAACCAACGCAATAAAGGGGTTGTCAATCCCTTCACGGCCACTTGCGAAAGTGAGATCTGATAGAGTTAATATGATAAGATAAATATATTTTTGGTATTTTATGATATAGATTGGAAAAGTAAAGATGCAAATAAAAGTAGATTGAAAGCTTATATGATAAAAGATAGACCCGGGGGCCATAGGTTTCACTAGTGGCTTCTCTCAAGATAACATAAGTACCACGGTGGGTGAACAAATTACTGTCGAGCAATTGATAGAAAAGAGAATAATTATGAGATTATCTAGGCATGATCCTGTATATAGGCATCACGGCCGTGACAAGTAGATCGACTCCTGCCTGCATCTACTACTATTACTCCACACATCGACCGCTATCCAGCATGCATCTAGAGTAGTAAGTTCATAAAGAACAGAGTAACGCATTAAGAAAGATGACATGATGTAGAGGGATAAACTCAGGCAATATGATATAAACCCCGTCTTTTTATCCTTCATGGCAACAATACAATACGTGCCTTGCTACCCTCGCTGTCACTGGGAAAGGACACCGCAAGATGGAACCCAAAGCTAATCACTTCTCCCATTGCAAGAAAGATCAATCTATTAGGCCAAACCAAACTGATAATTCGAAGAGACTTGCAAAGATAACTTAATCATATATAAAAGAATTCAGAAGAGATTCAAATATTTCCCACAGATAAACTTGATCATAAACCCACAATTCATCGGATCTCGACAAACACACCGCAAAAAGAGTTACATCGAATATATCTCCAAGAAGATCGAGGAGAACATGGTATTGAGATCCAAAGAGAGAGAAGAAGCCATCTAGCTAATAACTATGGACCCGAAGGTCTATGGTAAACTACTCACAACTCATCGAACAGGCTATGGTGTTGATGTAGAAGCCCTTCATGGTCGATTCCCCCTCCGGCAGAGCGCCGGCGAAGGCTCCAAGATGGGATCTCGCGGATACAGAAGGTTACGGTGGTGGAAATAGGTTTTCATGGTCGCCTCTGATGTTCTCGGGGTACGTGGGTATATATAGGAGGAAGAAGTAGGTCGGTGGATGCCCGAGGGGCCCATGAGATAGGGGGAGGGGCCTCCACCCTCGTGGCTTTCTCGATTGCTTTCTGACTTGCACTCCAAGTCCTCTGGATCATGTTTGTTCCAAAAATCACGCTCCCGAAGGTTTCATTCCGTTTGGACTCCGTTTGATATTCCTTTTCTTCGAAACACTGAAATACGCAAAAAAACAGCAATACGGGTTGGGCCTCTGGTTAGTAGGTTAGTACCAAAAATGATATAAAAGTGTAAAGTAAAGCCCATAAACATCCAAAATGGGTAACATAATAGCATGGAACAATGAAAAATTATAGATACGTTGGAGACGTATCATGCATCCCCAAGCTTAATTCCTTCTCATCCTCAAGTAGGTAAATGATAAAAACAGAATTTTTGATGTGGAATGCTACCTAGCATAATTCTCAATGTAATATTCTTTATTGTGGCTTGATTGTTCAGATCTAAATGATTCAGGATAAAAGCTTATAAAACATAAAAATAATAATACTTCGGAGCATACTAACAAATAAGCATGCCCTATTAAAATAGCCTAGCCAAAGAAAGCTTATCCCTACAAAATCATATAGTTAGGCCATGCTTCATTTTCATTACACAAAATACTCCCATCATGCACAACCCTGGTTTCAGCCAAGCAATTGGTTCATACTTTTTAACGCGCTTCAGCTTTTTCAACTCTTACGCAATACATGAGCGCAAGCCATGGACATAGCACTATGGTGGTATATGGTGGTGGTTGTGAGGACAAAAAGGGAGAAGATAGTCTCACATCAACTAGGCGTATCAATGGTCTATGGAGATGCCCATCAATAGATATCAATGTGAGTGAGTAGGGGTTCCCATGCAACGGATGCACTAGAGCTATAAATATATGAAAGCTCAACAATAGAAACTAAGTGGGTGTGCATCCAACTTGCTTGCTCACGAAGACCTAGAGCATTTTGAGGAAGCCCATCATTGGAATATACAAGCCAAGTTCTATAATGAAATGTTCCCACTAGTACATGAAAGTGACAACACAAGAGACTCTCTATCATGAAGATCACAATGCGATTTTGAAGCACAAGTGTGGAAAAGAAATAGTAGCATTGTCCCTTCTCTCTTTTTCTCTCATTTTTTCTCTTTTTTATTTATTTGGCATTTCTTTTTTTATTTGGCCTTTCTCTCTCTTTTTATTTTTTTAAGTCTGAAGTCTCATCCCGACTTGTGGGGGAATCATAGTCTTCATCATCCTTTCCTCACTTGGGACAATGCTCTAATAATGAAGATCATCACACTTTTATTGATTTACAACTTGAGAATTACAACTCAACACTTAGAACAAAATACGACTCTATATGAATGCCTCCGGCAGTGTACCGGGATATGCAATGAATCAAGAGTGACATGTATGAAAATTATGAGGGTGGCCTTGCCACAAATACAATGTCAACTACATGATCATGCAAAGAGCAATATGATAATGATGGAGCGTGTCATAATAACAGAATGGTGGAAAGTTGCATGGCAATATATCTCGGAATGGCTATGGAAATGCCATAATAGGTAGGTATGGTGGCTGTTTTGAGGAAGGTAAATAATGGGTGTATGATACCGGCGAAAGTTGCGCGGCACAATAGAGGCTAGCAAAGTGGAAGGGTGAGTGTGCGTATATCCATGGACTCACATTAGTCATAAAGAACTCATATACTTATTGCAAAAGTCTACTTGCCCTCGAGGCAAAGTACTACTATGCATGCTACTAGGGGAAGGGTTGGTAGGAGTTAACCATCGCGCGATCCCGACCTCCACCCATAAGGAAGACAATTAAAAGAGCACCTCATGCAACAAATTTTTCACACAACTTTTACCATACGTGCATGCTACGGGACTTGCCAACTTCAACACAAGTATTTCTCAATTTCATTATTACCCACTAGCATGACTCTAATATTACCACCTTCATATCTCACAAAAATTATCAAGGATCAAATTGATCCTAGTGTTTAATGCACTTTCTATGATAGCTTTTATTATACCCAACTTGGATGCTCATCATTCTAGGACCAAATTCATAACCATAGCAAATACCATGCTGTTCTAAAAGACTCTCAAAAATAATATAAGTGAAGCATGAGAGATAAACAATTTCTTCAAAATTAAGCCACCACCATGCTCTAAAACATATAAGTGAAGCACTAGAGCAAAAACTATCTAGCTCAAAAGATATAAGTGAAGCACATAGAGTATTCTAATAAATTGAAATCAAGTGGGCTTCTCCCAAAAGGTGTGTACAGAAAGGATGATTGTGCTAAACTAAAGATCAAAGACTAATATAATACAAGGCGCTCCAAGCAAAACACATATCATGTGGCGAATAAAAATATAGCTCCAAGTAAAGTTACCGATAAACGAAGACGAAAGAGGGGATGCCTTCCGGGGGCATCCCCAAGCTTAGGATTTTGGCTATTCTTCAATATCTTGGGGTGATGTGGGCATCCCCAATCTTAGGCTCTTGCCACTCCTTATTCTATAATCCATCAAATCTTTACCCAAAACTTGAAAACTTCACAACACAAAACTCAACAGGAAATCTCATAAGGTCCATTAGTGAAAGAAAGAAAAACGACTACATAAGTTACTGTAATGAACTCATTCTTTATTTATATTGGTGTTAAACCTACTGTAGTTCAAGTTCTCTATGGTTCATACCACTTAATACTAGCCATAGATGCATCAAAATAAGCAAACAACACATGGAAGGCAGAATCTGTCAAAAACAGAATAGTCTGTAGCAATCTGTAACTCTAGAATACTTCTGGAACTCTAAAAATCCTACCAAAAGAGGAAGCCCTGGGAAATTTGTCTATTGATCTACATCAAAAAGAATCAACGCAAAAGCACGTTTCTGTGAATTAACAAAATTATTTTTGTGTGCGCAAAGTTTCTGTTTTTCAGCATAATCAAATTAACTATCACCATAGGTTATCCTATAGGTTCTACTTGGCACAAACAATAATTAAAAGATAAAAACACATATAAACACAATGGAGATGCAAAATTTATTACTAAACAAAAACAAAAACAAAAAACACAAATGAAATTGGGTTGCCTCCCAACTATCGCTATCCTTTAACGCCCCTAGCTAGGCATAAAAGCAAGGATAGAACTAAGTAGTGCCATAATAATAAGATAGATCACGAAAACTCATCTCATATTCTCTATGTTCAGCAGCAAGTTTTCTTTTAGGGAAGCAAATGTAATCAAAAGGGCTAAATTTAATGGGACAAAAGTCCCCAAGATCAATCTCAGGATGTATGGGTTCCTCCTTTGGCCCTTCATATTGCACAACTAATTCATCATTATAAGCATTCTTTTGGCAGAACTTCGTGAGCCTATACTCAAGAGAGTATCCTAGATCATTGTTTTGAAGAGTTAAATCATTATTAAGTTCAGAAATTCTATCAACTAGGACATTGGTCGGAACATTTTTTCTAAGGTTTTCATTAAAAGCAACATAGTCCAAGGATCAAAAACGCCTAATTTCCTCTTGATCAAAGAGGATCGCCTCTATGGGAGGACGACCGGCGTCCACCCTATAGTGCGCAAAGATTTCTTTGGCCTCTCTTATTATAAATCTAAACTCATGAGCCAAAAAGATAGTAGCATCACCCTTAATAGAAGAATGCTCAATATTAGAAAATTCCAGGAAAATTCTTTGTATGCAAGGATGCATATGCATAAATTGTCTTTCAAGCTCAACTACAAGCATAGCGATAGCATCCGCTAGACTACTAGTTCTATGAAGAATAGAACCACCCATAGAGGGCAAAGCACCGACATAAGTAAATAAATCTTGAATAACCCCTTTTCCAACAATATTACCACTACCAATTTGTCGTGGAATTGTCACGGCAGATGTCCTAGTGTGAGGACTTAGTCGCGAGGCCAACGCATCTATGTGGTAGCTTGAGAGGGGTTGGGCGGAATAGAGAGAAGCAACACAAGACAAGGGTTTAGACAGCTTCGGGCCTCGGGAAACATCATCCGGTAATAACCCTACATGTTGTTTGTGGCTAGGTCTCATTATGATCCTCATGGAGTCGCCGTAAACCGGCTCTCCTAGTTATGTCTAGCCCTAGAGATTGTTTCTTCTTGCTTGTCCCTCTTTGGGGAGCCCTGCCCCTTCTTATATATGTTGAAGGGGCGGGTTACATGACTAGACCTAGTAGGATTAGGATTACTCTATTACAAGTGGAGTCCTAGTCTTGCTTCCTTTGTAGGAGAATATTCCTTGTGCTTTCCTCATAAACCGGCCGGCCATTAACATAAATCGGCCTTCTGGACCTTGGGCCTTGTCATCCGTCTGTCCCACCCGTCGGGTTACTAGTGAGTCATAATGTTCAGGTATGTTGCTTGTAAACCATCTGGTCAGAGCAGGTCACCAGTGAATCACCAAATGTCAACCCAGTCTCAAGTAAACCGCCAGGCCCGGCCAGGTCATATTTCCGGCTGGTTCATACTGTGGGGTATATCCCCGACATTAGCCCCCAATTTAATTTGGATTTTTCCATGTTAAACTGATCTTGTAAACAAACACAAGAAAACAACTTTGACAAGTTGTACTCAGGGTTAAAAATTCTTTTAAACCGGCACCTGATCATCCTTAAATCTTTGTCATTTCCTCCTTCTAAAAAATCTAGGTCAGTAGACCAGCTTCATAATCAATTTTCTTGTATAAAAAATATTGTAAACAAAGAATCCATTTGACTCGGCCTTCAATGCTCTGACAGTTTATGATTTCCAAAATTACCGGGTTATAAAAACTGATATTCCGGGTCATGATTGTCTCCAACGCCGGTTCATGATTGTTGCAGACGCCAGGTCATAATGATTGGTGATGTCGGGTCAATCTGGTTTGCTCAAAACTGAAAATTGGAAGATATTTCTCCCTTATATCCATATTACCTCTAGCCTCCAAGTCTTGAACAGAACATAGTGATGATTTGAGACTTGTTTCCAAATAATTACTGTCACTTCGAAGAAATCCATTTTGTTCATCTCAGTCACTAGTAAAAACTGAATACTCCATATATGTAGCCCCAAAGTGCCGGGTTGTCATGCTTGCAGCAACCTGGGACTTGTAATTGCTTTATACTCATAAAAACTTGAACCAGTGTAGCCCCCAAGGGCCGGCTCAGTAAGATAATATTGAGCTGGGACTTTATATATACTTCTTTGAAAAGAACATCATATGATGTAACCCCCATGATGGGGCTTGAACCCACACCCACAAGGTTAAGAGCTTTGTGTTTTACCAACTAAGGAGTGGACCCTTCAATATAATGGATTAAGTCTTGTGTACCTTTAATTGTTGACATGAGAAATTGGTAGCCCCCAATTGGTAGCTCATAATAATGTGATGAGTCGGGTCTTCAATAAGATGAGCAAAAAATGACTTTACATTAGCCCCCAAGTGTCATGGTGCATGCTTGCAGCGACATGAGACTTGCATATTTGATATAATCTCAACTTTGAATAATGTAGCCCCCAAGTGCCGGGCCGTAACCTGCAGCGACTCGGGACTACTCCCTCCATTGTAGAATAAATCATATTCATTGATAATATGATAGCCATTGCGCTAAAGCAACTTTGAAAACCTTAATCATAATACTGGTTATTGATAACCATAATAAAAATCCAGCCATGTTGGCTATTAAAGACTTGAATAATATACCCAATGATTTATAAGCGCATGAGTCCAATGGCGTAATCCAAATATATACTGGTGACTTATAGTCCAAAACCAAGCCGGGTCAACAAACACCGGATAATTTCTCATCATATACTGGCGACTTATCGTCTTAAAGCCAGGCCGGGTTACTAAACGCCGGTGATTTATAATTATGCTTTATTCAACCTGTTTCTGCATACAACAAGTTTAAAGTGTCCTAGCGGTTTACCGCCGGACGGGTCATAATGCCCAACATATAACCCGGGTTTATAACCAAGGCTGCACTTAAGAATAATCAAATATGAAATATATCATACCTGTGGCATTGAATCACATTGTTGGTTTACCAACTTTTGTAGTAAGGGTGATAACCCAAACCTTGAGTGTTAATATCTCACACCATGCTATACTAGTATATAGTAAGTCATGCCGGGTTATGATAAACACCGGATAATCACCCTGGCGACTTATAGTTAACACCAAGCCGGTTTGATTAACACCGGTTTATATTAGTGACTCATGGTCAGGACGGGTCATTTGGACGCCGATTTAACTCAAAACCTTTATCAAGGGAGAAAAAACTTTGACGACTAAAGACAAACGAAAAAACTTGTAGTCGAAGCTTTTCAAGGGCTGCCAGGCCAAAACTCGAGGCTTTTCATGGGCTGCCAGGCCCCTGAGTTAAACCATTTTACAAAGCCTTTTAAGATGGCCCTCAATCCTTAACCAATCGTTGGTTTATCATTGACAAGTTAAGGGTCTTATCAGATTGACTTGTCAAGTTGGCGGGTCATACCAGGTTTACCTGGACAGAGTGACCTACTTAATGAAGGCAGGTTAACCCGGGGTTTTAGGTGTATACACCAGGCTTCCAAGCTATGGCTTGATAGCCTATTGCAAGTGTAGATTCTTTGTTCATTGCGATAGCAAGGAATCCCCAAGCAACATTTTGAGTTGTGCTCAAGGGGTGCCTATGTTTGAGTTGTGCTTTTGCAACACTCTCTTTGGCCCCTAAGTAATTTTATTTTGGCCTTACACCGATCAAGAGATGTAGCTATGGTTCTAATACGACCAAGCCCCCAAGTGATTTCCCTGGTGGCCTTACGCCGATTAAGAGGTGTAGCTATGGTTCGAATACGACCAAGCCCCCAAGTGATTTTTTTATATATATGGCTTTATAAGCCGGATCAATGGGTAAAAAGAACTCTGCTTTATGAACAAAAGCCCCGACATGACCAATAATATGATAAGCCAATAAGGCAGGATACCCATGTTTGAACCGCGCATATTGGCAGCAGGTCCTCCTCGGCAACCTTTAACTTTTTGCAAGAGATAAATTCTTCTTGAACTGGGATTTTGAACCGGATATTGAGAGCGTCAGAGCTTTGCAAGAGATAGTTTCCTCTGAAACTAGATTTAAACCAGATACTAAGGGCTTCAGCGCTGTGTGGGAGATGGGATTTTCCTTAAATCGGAGTATAAACCGGAAGCATCATTGTGAGCCGGAATATTTCTGACGGACTTTAAACTCGAACTTGCGAGAGATTAATTATTTTCGATCTTACTATAGACAAGCAAAGTTGCACTAATTACACTTTGCAGACTATTTGTTGCCAACAACCTACGGGACGTGACCCGCATAAATGACTAGGCCATGGACTTCATGAGAGATGTCTACCAGCACCAACACCATCTCGTCAACCTTGGAGAACCTAACAGAGTGGTCTTTCCACTCATAAACATGACGATGAAGACAGTCTGCATTAGATTTGTTGGGAAGCTTTACAAGGACCACACCCTTCGTAATCGAAGGCATAACTAGGAAATTGTTGTGGTCAAGTACACCCTTGAGAACATTCCTGACAACAATACTACTGGAAAACACTAGTTCAGGACACGTGGCGACAAGGACACAAAAGCTAGATAGTTTAGTAGTAGAACTCATCCTCGGGTCTTCCAGTTCACACGGCATGAGAACTTCATCTCCACCGCGGACCTTGTTCTAATTCAAACAGAAACCAAATATTTTATTACTACCTCCATTCAGAAATATAAGATGATTTTTGATATTTTACTGCATGTAGGACTACATATACGCACATAAATGAGTGAACAAAGACACTAGAAATGTCTTCAAAGGCATGAGAGTGGAGGGATTACTTGCAATATCCATAACACAAGTTACTGAGGCTAATATACTCTCTTTAAAGGTAGCATTGATGTTCATAAAGTAGTTGCAAGTAATCTATAAGGAATCAGTGTCAACCTCTCGCATGTTTTGGTCAAAAGAGGAATTTAGAACCGCCATTTGGCACACAAAAATAACATGCAAGATCACCCAGAAAGTTGTACTACTAGTACTAGTACTACGTGCTAGATGAAAAAACGCGATCAAGATCGAGAAAAAGTTTGTCAAGAAAAGATATTACCTGGACTTGCTTAATGAGGGATATCGGAGAGATCAAGGGGGGCTTGGACAGGTGATGGCCTTGAGCTCCCGTCGATCAAAAAATAAAAATCCTGCCGCGCCTGCCACACCCAAAGACCAGAGCAACATCGCGGTGGATATTTAAATTTACCTGCCGTCAAGGATATAAAAAGGGGTGAAAAAACAAATATGGTGGTGGCCTAGCTAATCGGTTGCACGAGCCCAACTAGCTAGCCATCCTGCTTCACTGATGTACTCGGATGGAAAGGTGGTCTTTCGTGATTTGACGACTCATTTACTTGCTTCGGCTCTACGACCGAGGAGGACCCAGAAAATGCGCGGTAGGGTGTCCCACGTCTTGGCAAGGAAGAAAATATGCGTGCACCACTCGGGTCGATCCCGAAACCGCATGGTAGGGTGTGCCACGTCTCGGCACAGAGATAAAATATGTGTGTAATAATATACTGTATCGGACGTACTACCTGTGGTTCGACCTCGGGACCTAGCCAGTCGATCAAAAACACTCCACTAGCCACACAACTTCATCATGCTAACGTGGCCTGGAGGATAGGTGTGGTTAGCTCCATCTCGACAGCCACAACGTCTATTATTCTAGACTATTCCTCTATTTTCCAAGCTTTTTTTTACTTATAATAACATCATGGCAAGCTCGCATCGCTCTTCATGTGTGCTCGTGCATCTAAAGGAGACGCTGGAGAGGAGAGAGAGATCACAGACATGGGACCCACCAGTAAGTGAGTCAATGGTCAAGCACGTGTCGACGAGCCACTCCCTCTACTCCACTCAACGTAATACTATATAAAACCAAGTTATTATGGGACAAAGCCAACAACCATTGTTGTTTCAGGCTATCAACTTACGCTTTGTATTCCAGGTTGTTATTTTGAATCTCGTCTTTCAGATTTGTTAGTTTTAGGTCCAAATTTGATCAATGACAAGTGGGACCCCCATGTATTGTTCTGATATTTCAGTGTAGGATGGTTGTTTTGCACAAAAACTTTGCGCGGTTAGACAAGTAATAACACGAGTTACACTTATTTTGCAAGTTTAGGAACAAAAATGATAGCAGCATAGAATATCACATCCACCCCGCAGCTTAGATGCTATGGTGATATGTGTTTTTATGTCGCTCGAACTGAGATCCAATGGCTTGGATTAGTCTTAGTAATTATGCGCAATTTCCAAACTCTCCAAGGTTTTTTTTTGGAAATAAAACATGCAGGCCTCGTGTGTGTCGTTGCATCTTGGATCCAACGGCTCCCAGTTTCTCACATTAGGTGCTCCCCGTAGCTTAATTAGCTGCTACGGTGATACAAGCATCTAGGTCGTATGATCTGTGATCAGATGCCACATGTGTAGTACTTGTACTTTCTATGCAATTCCCAATCTCTCTTAGGCATATATTGCAAGAACATTCAAACCACCTACTATGAGCCGTTAGATCTCCGGGAACTCGCATCACCATACAATCTACGGTGCAGGAGCACCTCATATTCTCCCGTGTGAGAAAACATCAGGTGTTCTTGCAGCTTGGATGCTATGCTGATACAAGCTTCGAGGTCGTTCGATCTGAGATCCAATGGCATCTAAGCAGTCTTTGTGCTTGTAAGCAGTGGCCAAACTCTTTTTTTTGGGGGGGGGGGGGTTCTGCAAAAAAACATTCGAACCACCAAGGAGTTGTTGGATCACAGATCCAATGGCTCCAAATTGCTTGTATGACCAAAGCATCTAAGGTGTGGTAGCACATGATATTATAACAAATAGGAGAATATAAGGTCCTCCTTCATCTTAGATGCTACAGTGATACGAGCTTCAGGTCGTTGGATATGGGATCCAAGGGCATCTGAGTAGTTTTTTTATAAATTGTGTGCAATTCTCAAACTCATTAAGGTTTCCTGTAAAAAAATTAAGACATCATGTGAGCTGCTATATCTTGTATCTACAAGATCCAAGCGACTCGTATCAGCATATAACATCTAAGGTGTGGAGGCACATGATATTCTCTCGGGGAGGGGGGGTGCACAACCAATCGGTCTTTGGAAGGGTGGGGACAAATATAATGTTCAAAAAATATAATCTAAACAATCCTAAATAAAGCTTCACAATTTTATCTAAGGTTGAGGGATTAACCCCTGACAATCTACATAGATCCACCTAAACACAACATTTGCATGTATGTAGTACTAGACTTAATATTCATGTTTCAGTTTCCTGTTCATCTTAAATATTGAATTGCAGACCATGCATGTCTTACATTTTACTCCCTTTGTTTCTAAATATTAGTCTTTTTAGAGATTTGAATTGGACTGCCACATATGGATGTGTATAGACATATTTTAAAGTGTAGATTCACTCAATTTGCTCCGTATGTAGTCACTTGTTGAAATCTCTAAAAGATAAATATTTAGGAACAGAGGGAGTATATTTAAATTCGTGTCATAAATTCATGGTTTGGAAAAATAGATGCACTATACTTACTAGATTGTTGTTGTATTCATGTGTGTGTGTGTGTGTGTGTGTCATCATATGCTTGATACATACAAAGTTTTCTCACCACCATACCGTTCATCTTTTAAATTTTAATTTGCCATGAAAAACTTACTAGGGATACCATGAAATGTGAAATCCACGTTGAGATCACTATATCACAAACTCACTCTAATTCAAGAACTCGTCATAAATCAATTCCACGTTGACACTACTATTTGCAAGGAAAATATGGGCATTGTAATAAATATAGATTCATTCGGCAATTTAAAAGATTCATTTCATATTCTTGAATGGTAGGAGTAGCACCCAACGACGTACCTGCCAAACCTAGGCTCATCTTGATCCTTCAAAAAACAATACCGGGGCTCGTGTCCTTCTGGTGGCGTGCATAGTACGCACATTAGCCAACCCCAACTAGTCGAGCCTCCGCATCTTAAATCGAAATATCTGGCGGCCAGAATTCCAGCCCTAGGAAATTTCCCTCATATCCTCGGTCCATAATGACTACCGATGAACAATGGAGGGATGCTTTAGTAACTAGACAATGTTACCTACCGTGCCGAGCAAGGTTCAATTCCTCGTTCCGCGGTACCCAAGGTCACCCGTCAACTCCATTGCCTAGTAGTACTAATAGGAGTACTACACCAGGATGAGCACATAATTGAGCCCCATTTGTTCATGCAATTCACTGGTACGGAGGGATTATCCCTTGTCTGAAGTCTAACTAAGCAAAATGTTTGACCAAATCCTTTCTTAAGAAATATTAACATCTACAACTATAAAGATGAATCGCTTGAAAATTTATTGCACGATGCAGGTTATGATATTGTTTGGAATTCTAGATTTAAATTTCAGAAAATCCAAAAGTGACCGGAAATTCATGAAACGGAACATGGTCTCGTGATAGTCGTATTTTTTTGTTCAATTTGAGACAACCTGCTTACGAGAAGTCGCACAAATGAGGAGCCAAGGTATTTTGGAACAAAGACCCGCCACATTATGGCGAACACTTTCACTATTCAAACCGTGGGTGTTTACGTGCCGCCACGAGTCAAGCTTCTCATCAGCAGGTGCCGTCCAAGCAAGCGTGTTAGTCGACGGGATGCGTGCGAGCAGATCGCTACACCGGCTGACCGAGAGGCGTGCGAGCAGGCCGCTGTGCAGGCTCATTGGGAGGCGACCCCTTTGACCAGGCTCTGTCTCCTACCTTCATCTCAACTGCCCCCACTTTTAATGGCGCCGACGCTGCAATTTAAAATCACCCCTGCACTACACAGTATTGCTACAATCTTCTATCTTCCTCTCGGATTCTCCTATCGTCTGCCTCCAACTAGCCTGACCTAATTGTACACCATGTCGCATCACAATGGTCTGCCCTTAGTCTTCCAGTTTCCTGAGGAGGACACCGTGCTTCGGGACGAGCTTGAACTAGCTTTGTGGGAAGATGCTGCGTCTGTCCCCGCTCCCATCACCCCGATTGCGACAACGCCCATCCCCGTGGCGTTGATGGGCTGGGAGCTGCACATTGTCACCGAGCTTGATGCCACGGGGTTCCACAAGGTCCCCGCCGACTTTCACGCTCCCGTGCACCTGCCAGTGCATGCGCCTGCGCGTGCACTGACACGTGTGCCTGTGCTGGTGCCCTTGCACATGAATGACTTCGTCGCGCTGTTGCCAGCGCCTGTCCCCGTGCAGGTGCTAGTGCCCACCTCAGCGGCATGGATGGCCGCCGTCAACGGCTTCCTTGAACCAATGCATGTCTCCTCCTCCCACCAGTTGACTCGCTCCTAGAGACCAAGGTCCAGAACATTCTGGCCTTCCTTGAAGCTAGAGCCAACGTCTAGGAGTACGCCTACAATGGCGCAAGACGCCGCCGTCGCCGTCGCTGTCGGTCAGTGGCCCGACGACACACAGAGCATGACGGAGGAGCCGCTTCCCATCGCAAGACACCTCCGTCGCCGCTGCGTAATCTAAATTAGCCATGAAATATGTTCGGATTGCCATGCTTAAAATCCAAATGTTTATCATTTCCGTTTATTTTAGATCGATCGTCGTATAAATATAAAGTAGGATTCATACTGAGTGAAATCTATGGTTTGATCGATTGAATGTTCTGCTAGAGCCGTATCAAGTTAAATATAAAACGTCATGAAGCCACATGTATTCCTTCTAATCGCAAGCATTTCATATTAAATACCACGTCAATTCCAAATATTTTCTTAGGGAAGTGAATTCCAAATACTTGTAGGGCACGACCAGTCCCCTTGTTCAAGCACTAAGAGATACATCTATTTATCAACACATTTAATTTTTACAGAGTAGTAGATAAATATACAGTACTAGATAACTTGTCTGTCACGATCACTTTTGTTCTTAAACTTGTTACATGTATAATCTATATCTATACCATCCATACCAAAGGGGCAGATCCATTAATCTCGGACATCAAATCATGTGAATTCGACGACCTAGACTGCTTCAATGTCGAGCACTCAACACGTTTAACATGCGGTTAATTTCATGCCAAAAATAGTGCTAATCACAATATAACACGCAAATAATATCGTACTTATTATTAGCATGCACTTAATATACTTCCGAATTAACATGCATTGCACGTACACATTGACTAGTACTACTAGTACGTGAAACCGGTGCCGTAACTTGTGAACGAATCTAGATATGGTCAACGGCAGCATCGCCCGCGAGTTCTTCGTGTTTTCCCGTTTGTCTAAACGTAGAAGGGGAGGAGAGAGCAGACATGGAACCCACCAGTAAGTGAAGGCGAATAGTATGTGCTAATGAGTCGGTCCCACTTATGTACTAAAAATAATACTAAAACATGTTATCCATTAAATAGGATATGGTAATATAACAACATTATGTCAACAAAGGGGGGTACAACAAACGTTGTTGTACTATGTTGCCTATTGACGTGTGGCTTGAAGGCCCTGGTCTCATGTTCGATCCTCGTCCTTTTTAAATTTGAATTTATATATGGGTCAAAATTTGTTCCATGATAGGTGGGCCACTCGGCGTGTAGTTTGTAGCACTTTAATTTGTGTGTCGAAATTTGTTCAATTATAGGTGGACTATCGGTGTGTAATTTTGTAGATTATTTGTAATAATTAAAGAGAACAATAGAGTTTTTTGCAAAAATACCATGGTGCGATGTTGGAAATGAGAAAGGAGTGTGAGAGAGCGATGACTGAGGCAGAGGGAAATCAATTAGGGGAGGTGCGGGGGTGGCAACGGTGTTTGGAGTAGTTGTAGGCCAAATGCTACGAAAGTATAATCTAAACCCACCGGAATAAATGCCTTGACAAATTAATCCAAGGTTGGAGTCCCACTCGCAATGTAAATAGCTCCAACTCTGCGAGGGATGGATAGATAGCTTAAATTTGTGGAAAATACGGCGTGAGAAAGCGAGGTCAACCGAGACATAGATAGATAGAGAGACAAAGTGAGTGTGGTCCGGCATTCGTTGAAAATATATGCTCTGGAGAGATATTGTCCGATTGAGCTTTTGGGAAGGGTGACGGGTGTAAGATAGATCTTGAGAGATGATCTAGTCACAGACATGTAGATATATTTTGTGTGTGGGAGGAAGCAAAGTCAATCGATTACATATATAAAGGCAGAGAGATTGAGCACGTGTGTGTCATCGTGCGATCGAAGGGGTGAGACGGGTTGGAGAGAGTTACCTAGATAGACAGTGTGCATGAGAGAGTATACAATATGAATATGTCGAATGTGGCTCAAACATGGAGATATATCGTTTGTGTCCGAGAAAGTATAGAGTGTGTCGATCGAGGCCCGAACAGGAGATATATCCTTTGTGTGTGAAAGAAAGCGAGGTTAATTAAGACTTAGATAAAGAGAGCGAGATTGAGCGAGTCTGGCCCATCGTGCAAAAGAAAGAGCAAGACAGTCTAGAGAGAGTGACCTAGATAGGCAATGCATGTATCTAGCGAGAGAGGGTGGGAAGTAGAGAGAGAGAGAGAGAGAGAGAGAGAGAGGGAGGGAGAGAGAGAGAGAGAGAGAGCTCGGCATGGAGTGCAATGGCGGGTGTGTGAGGTAGATACATTTGGTAACCGACTGGAAAAAGGGGGTTGAGTAGTTGAGAGAGTTAGAGACCGAAACATGGGGAGAAAGAATGAACGTGTGTCGGAAACCGATAGCTTCCTAAGGTGGTTAGTAAAGGAAGATTGATTGATACAGGAAGTATGTAGCGTGTGTCCCGGGGGGTGGGGCTAAAAACAACATTTGAATGTAGATAGTACGAGACTTAATATCGACATTTCAATTTAGTGTACATTGCAAGATTTGAATTGAGGACCATGCACATGGCTTCCGTAATTATTTCGAATTCGTGCCATACTAGGTTTGGAAAAGTTGACACTAACTCCATTGTGGTGCTATTTTCTATGTCATATGTTTGAATCCATCCAAAGTTTTCTCACTACCATGCTGTTAATCATATACATATGAATTTGTATTAAAAAAGTAGCATGGATACTGTGAAATGTGAAATCCATGTCAGAAGTGGAGATCGCTATGTGACACACACTCTAATTCGAATAACTCCTCAGATTGAAATATTTGGCGGCCCCAATTCCAGACCTGCAAAATCTCCCTTCCCCACTGTCCTCTTCCATGCCCAGAGCACTCAAATCCCTAATTCTCCACCAACCCAAGCAAATTTCAAATCGCCCCTCATCTCGTCTCTTTCCACACCTCTGTGCCGGACGACGATGATGAAGACGACAGTCGCGCTTCACCACCCCATCGGAGCTACCTCATCTACGCCCTTGTCCACCGCACCGGGTGGTCCACCGACAACGTTGGCCGCCGCAACCGACGTGCCTCACAGACATCGACTTCCACTACATCAGGTGCGCTTCACCAATGCCGTCTCCCACCTCACTGGGGCTACTTCATCGAGCACATCATCGCACCTCCGCCACCCGAGTCCGTTGGGGATTCACCAATGGTCTTGTCCACCGCATCATAGCGCTCCGCTGCCACTCAAGATCTGCATCCGTGCACGGCCAGCCAACGCCAGCGCATCACCCGGGCTCTGAAGTGACCCGCACTCTAGCTAGGCGAGCATGCCCAAACGTCGGCCCAAACTAGGTATCCACATATCACTCCCTCGTTCACTATTCTGATGATGTTTGGATATACTTTCACTCTGACTTTAACTCTTGGCTTACATGCCTATGCAACTCTGACTTTAACTCTTATTTCTTCTGGAGATATCATCTGAAACAAGCAAAACCATTTTTAGCAAAGCATGACGGTGCTACGGGATCTGGTACACATCCTGCACACCGGTATAACCTTGTAAGTACCTGTCCGCCGGTACAACAACAAGGTCGATTCCTCCTATTTGATAAACCATTCACTGTGTCAAAAATGCAGAGGGGGATGCAAGGAGCACAAGGCCTGCACATCCAAGGAAGTGGTAACATGGACTTGTACATGGAACATCCCAAGTGCAAGTAGAGCTACAGTGAGCCTGTACAACGAGCTAGCATAAGTCCCTGCATTTCATTTAATTTGTACTGGCCTGCGTGTATGATTTGTGTGAAGTGGTGGATCCACGAATTCAAGTTACTAGGGGCAAAAATTTAACTTAAAAATTACGAAGGCACTTGCACTCCGGAAATCAAGATAACTTGAGAAATGTGAAGCTACATGCACTTTGAAAACCAGCTTATGATCCAAATTAGATCAACATTATAAAATACTAAATGATGTGGGAATCAAAGAACACAAAATGCAACATGGTGTACAAGGACTACTAACATGGTTTGTACCTGCTTGAATTATTCGTTCTCTGGCTGAAAATATCAAAGTGTAATTGCACCTATAACTAGTGCGGAAACTGCATATCAGTATATCTATCCCACACAAGTATGCCAATAGTTTCAAACAATAGATTAGAAAAGTATTTATGTTACGTTGTCATGATACGGGGACTTTTTGGCAGATGGCCCTGACATTTCCTCAACCCATGAAAATGTACTATAATTTTCTTGTCATCAATGCCTGCAAATCTCTATGTCTCTATCAACATAGCAGATCATCATTAGACACTAAATCCTTTAATGGGATCTTGCATAATGCTTGTATTAGATCCCTCATTAGACATTTTGTGTTCACCACCAGGAGCATGTAAAATGTTTGCATCAAATCCTTCATTAGTAGTTTGTTCAGTAGACACTTCAGGCTCAAGAACAGCATGAGCTTGTATGTTTGCACCGGAAACTTGATTAGATACATCATATTTAGGATTGGGGGAGTTATAAAATAAGCAGAAATTGGTTTCATTTTCTCATAGATTCCCTACATACAAGAAGTTTGACAACATCGTGAGGTTTAATTATTGGCCAGAAATTTAACAGTTGAATTAGATATAATCAGGGATTTGATGTACCTTCTCGTTGCGCATGCTGCTCTTGCAAGCTACGACTGTCCATTTGTGCAAGCTCGGTGCCATGGCCGTGCTGCCGCCGCTGCCTCCCGAGCAGGCTACACCCAGGTTTGGATCTTCATCTTCTTGTCCTTCCATTCGCTTGAAGCCCGGCGACCAGCATCCAACGAGGGTGAGAGGAAGTGTTGTGTCGGTCTGTCCAGGGGCGGCTAGGTTAGGAGAAAACAAGACTAGAGGTTGGAGCGAACGAATTGGGATTTTTCCTGCTGTCCATCGATATGGGAGGCGCTCGTTTGGGCCATGAGACTGCTATAGGGCTTGTCTTGCACTTACGTTATTGGCGCATCCAAATTGAAACATTTTTCTTCATTTTTTACATTGCCTGCTCGTGCATTGGGACGAACAAAACTATCCTAGGCCAACCCAGACGACTCAAACTAGGTGCACACTTTCTAGCCACCCGAGGCGGCCTCGCATACCAGCCCCTATGGTGGCATCGCCCATTTTTGCGTGTATGATTGGGGTAGTGACAAATATTCTAGTGGCGCTTTTGATTTACCCATAGGATGGTTGAATTGCCTATTTGTATGAATTGAGTTCGCCAATAATGTGAAGGCTGCCAGTCTTTTCATCCTATTGGATTTCTTAGATCTCGATATGCCAAATGTAATCGCATGAAATATACAGTAAAATCCAGTGTGATGTGTGTGGCTACAACTAGTCTGACAACCGTCCTCATATATCATATCAAGGACGCTCCATCTTATTAGATTAACCATTTGACTTATCAATGCAGTGTGGGAAGAAAGAAGTATTGGGACTGCGTATCCAAGCAATTGATGCCATGGACTGCTTCATAGAACCTTGTGAATGAAAAAGAACTTGCAGTGTGCCTGTACAAAGAGCTAGCGTAAGTTCAGTTACCTGCTTCTCAGAATTTTAGTTAGCCACTTATTGCAAAATTGTTCAATTATGTTGCTTGGCTTAATTTAGTTTGCTACTGATTACATAATGCCATGGCCTGTTAATCCTATTATAGACCGCGCCTATCTATGTTTTTTATACTTACTGTTAAGAATTACCTGTTTGCCAGAACTTAAATAGCTACTTAAGCATGTAGATAGCTGGTTATATGTACTTCTAGGGTGCAGTAGAATTCACATGTAATTTACGTTCTGATACCCTATTTGTTTAAATGGTTTGCTATTATCACTTGTAGCACTAGTCATGTTTGCATGTTCATAGATAGACAACTGTCAGGTTTATATGAGGGACACCGTCTTTTTAAGTTATATATGTGTGTGTGTGTGTGTGTGTGTGTGTTGGAATCATTTTGCTTACATCAAAGAAATTTACAGATGGTAAATGGTACTGACTTGTTACTTTAATACGTTGCCAAGAACTTGTTAGTTTTACTAGTTCATGTGTAACTAAATACGTTGACAAAACTGGTTAGTTTTACTACTTTGATGTTAGTTTCTTATGGCTCTTGCAACACTTTATTTATGATTGCTAACATTCAAGTTTGCAGGATCCAACTGAAACTCGGTTGGCACAATAGGTATGTTTTCAGAAACTTCCTCGTTTACCTGCTTTGCTATTGTAACTTGTTTTTGTAATCATCTTACCAACTTCAAGTTTTCAGGATCCAATTGGAAGTCCAATTGCACAGCAGGTATATTTTCAAAAATATATTTGTGTAACAGGTTTGCTGCTATAACGTGTTGCTCTATTCAAGTTACCTACTCAACTTTTTAGGATCCAAGAGAAACTCCAATGCAAAAACAGGTTCCTTTTACAAAACTTGTTTGTTTAACTGCTTTGCTGCTGAAACCGATTGCTCTAATCATGTTACTGGCTACTCAACTTTTTGGGATCCAAGAGAAACTCCAATGCCACAGGTACCTTTTGCAAAACTTGTTTGTTTAACTTCCTTACTGCTACAACCGGTTCCAATGATGTTAATAACTACTTTGCAGCATCCAATTGAAACTCTTTAATTCCTTGTTTGTTTAACTGGTTTGCTGTTATAACTCCCAGTTGAGATGTTTTGCTAACTTCAACATTTCGGAATCCAATCGGAACTTTAATGGCAAAACATGTTAGCCCAAGATCAAAGAGCGAGTTCCCCATGGATGTTTATCATCCCACAGTAGTTCCACCGGCCAAATCGTGCATCATGAATTGCCAGCTACTAATGCTCTAGAGGCTACACTATTGGTAGAAAGAGATTCTGCTTCTGCACTTAGAGATGAAGTTGACATGTTGAGGAAGCAAACAACGCAATCACAAGCAGTACTCAAGATGACCATTAAATATTTGGTGGATTTCAAAACGAAGCAAGCTGAGACTGACCGCATTGTTAAGGTCCTGAAGGAAAAAAGGAAATTAAATTCCCACTTGGTAAATCATAGGTGAAATGTTCTTTTCATCGTTGAATAACCTTTGTGTTGTTTGTTTATGTAATTGATCAAACCATTTGGTTTAGAGATCATGTAATTTTTTTGTTTTTTTGGGTTGTAATTTTTTTGAGCACAAGTCTGTATTAATTGATAAGACTCTAAGACATTTCATTTTGATTATTGTGCCAAACCTACAAATATGCCAATCGGGCTGAATGTGCATTCAACAATAATAGTAGTATAAATGGTCCTTGAGTGGCACGCATCTGAAAGGGCCAAGATGTTGTACTAGCTTCGCTAAAAAAAGGATGCTCTTCTAGCAAAAAAGTACAGCAACCCGGCTTATGTATGTTAGTTGATATTATTGATCCATATACTCTATAAATGTTTATATATCTATTAGTTTTGTACATTATTGGTTGATGGACTCGGTATTTTTAATCTTGAAACATCGCTTGTTTCTATATCTAAATGGGAGTACACATTATGCTGCGTGTGACACTTGAGATGGACATAAAGTGGTTTCAAATATTCGAATACACCTTAAACTGGATTCAAGCTTCTGAATACGAGTATCGACATTTGTAAATCATATTCATATATGACAGTGGAATACATCTTTGTCGTTCTTTTGAAGATATATAAAAACGCATAGAATGATTTATAAAGATTCGTATAGGAATACATAATGGATTCAAATTTAGTTGCCAGGGTAAACGTGGATGCTTCTTGTCCCAAAATTCAAAAGAAGCGGCAAAATGTCCACTCCCATGTCGGCTGCCCGAAGCTAGTGTTTGGGAGATGGAAATTACAGTCTACCCCTTACACGGACATTCCATCGGCCCGATTTCCACTGCTCTCAATAGGGGTAGGTTAGTAACTTCAACTAGACGTCACACGACCATCTCTGAGCCCATTCCGACAGGTGTGCGCCAAACATTGGCGGAAAATCACATTTGATTCAAGCTCGTCCGAAAGAGTCTGTCTCTCCCTCCATTTCCCCATTCATACATGGTGGGCGGCAAAACAAATTCGACTCGGCCGAAATCGATGTAGGCAAATATTTTCAATAGGGGCAGGTTCGTAACTTCACTCAGACATGACACAACCACCCTACCTGTCAGCCCCGTCCATACACCGTGGCCGCCGATTGTGGGCGCCAAAACACCCTCTCCTCGCCCGAAATCACTCTGGGCAAATATTGGGGAGATGCGAGATTACCGTCCTATCCCCAACCGATGTGACGTCCAAATTTTAAACGGGGGCTAACTTCATAACTTTCCCATATTTCAGACAGACGTGTCCCAAAAACATGGTTCCCCGTACCTCTCCCTCCATTTTCCCATTCATACACCGTCCATGCTAGAACACCATCCACACACTAGCCTCCTCCATCCGCCACCCCATCCATCGACGCTGTCCTCCACCCCATCTATCGCCACCGTCCTCCACCATGCCGGAGCTCCTACGAAGACCACGTCGTCCACTTCTAGAGATGGAAGTTTCTCATCCATGGCAACAGACCAGGAGCCTTGCATCGTGTCCTCTGGCTTCATCAGTGCCGTTGTCCTCTTCGTCGGGGCCGCTCACACGACCTTCTCGTCCACCGCAATGGGACTAATCCCCCAATGCACCCGTCTACCGTCGCAGGTCTGCTTCAACGCCACCGACAACCATCGCTCCCCCGATGCCTAGACGGCGCCGCAAGAGAGGTGGTACTTCATTTCTGCTCAACTTTTTTATCTCAACTAGAAAATAGATTGTAACTTGGTTACTCTACTTTCTTTTCAGCTCTTAGAATTTAGTTCTTAGTTTGAAGCAAACAATGGATGGTAAATAGGATTTCTGCAGTTTGCAGCTTTAAATCTGCCATGGCACGGTCATAATAGGGTTTAATTGATCATGCTTAGGATTGAATTGATCATGTTGGTTCCGTGGTGGTTTCTTTAATAGAAATCGGAGGGCAAACCCTCTTTTCTTCGAAAAATGCTTAGGGTTTCCCCCTTTTATGATCAACATACGTGCTTCATGTCATAATAGCACTACTCCACCCATCAAACTAAAGAAGCTTAGTTGGTCAAATATGAATATGATATTATTAAAACAGAGTCGTTTAATTGGTCAGCTAAATGTTCCTAATTTAGTTTCAAAAATGCATGTACACCGCTCGGCTGTGTATCTATAGGGTGCCCAGAGTGGGCCGCGGCCCACCCTGTGATTTTGAGTCTGCCCAGGCCCTGATTCCCCTATGTTCTGTTGTGCTTCCGGTCTCTACTCACCC
The DNA here is from genome assembly GCF_018294505.1 of Triticum aestivum. Lineage (NCBI taxonomy): Eukaryota > Viridiplantae > Streptophyta > Magnoliopsida > Poales > Poaceae > Triticum > Triticum aestivum. Next base: position 249,136,119 of record NC_057804.1, on the reverse strand, counting down.
CCAGCCACCTGCCTCGCCGGCGACATGCCATCCCCGGACGGCATGACTCTAGGAGGAGACGCCGGACTTACAGGAGGTTAGGAGTCACTCGCCCAACAATGGCACCGCTGCCCAGGCGTGCCGCCGTGCCTACCTTCCCAGTCCTTTCAGGGCTCAGGCATGTAGTAGCCACTAAGCCAACCCGATTTATCCTGAGATACGCCCTCAACACTCAGCAGCCACTCCTCATCAACCATTTTATAATTGATTCATTACTCATTAGGCAGGTCTGTCATTAGGGTTTTTTGTGTACTGAGTGCTACCTACACTTAATGGTTAACATGTATTTCAGTAATCTTTAGTACTTGTAAAGTTCATAGGGTTTCAAAATTCTGGCCGTAAGAACAGACAATAGTCATTTTGGATTGTTGGTCATAGTGACATTGACCCAAATTACTACTGCAGGCCAGGTTTATTGACAATTTTACTTGGCTTTCTTACTCATTGGATATGATATCCAATTTCACAATGATTAGTTGCAAACAATAAGTGCTAGACCAACTTCTTGATTCAGATTTTGGATGGTCTCTTACTGCAGTTACAATTCTGCATACTTGTCCTAGTAAGCTCACAAGTAATGATTGATTCACTACATATATGATTGCCTTCTCATATTTGTTGTCAATATTCTTTTAGGGTGAATCACCCTGTTTCAAAATACTAGAACCGCAAACATGAGTGAGTAGTATTTCTCTGTGTGGTCTCTTCCATCATGTGTGGGCAATGAACACTGCATTGTATAGAAAGAAAGTGCCATTTTCACCTTTTTACATAGACTATGATCTTTTACATGGAATACAATCTGCCTACTTGCGCTGTGTCGCACTACCATTAGTCCACCCTTGAAGATAAACATTGTGCCACTCATAATTCCTTAGTTTATTTGTTCAAATATGAATTTGATATGATTCTAATGTTCCTACTTCAGTTTTGAAATGTGTGTCTGCTTGTTATAAAGACATAAGAGCTTTGTATTTCTGTGTGTGGTCTGGTCAGCATGGTTGGGGGGTGAACTTTGCATATTCAGGGGTTTATAGGGAGACATTCTTCAAGTTGAATTACAATGCATTCCATAGATAATGTGACTACTTTTTATGTTTCATGAATCTCATATACTGAACAACATCAAAATGATTATGAGCTTGCGTGCATGAAAAGAATAAAGCAGAACAATGCCATGGTTGTGAAACTTGGCATTAAGGGACTGAAATCAAGTCTGGATGCAATGCATTGCAAAGGTTCTCCACCTACAGATTCATCCTCAGAATATGATCCTAACAGTGATTCTGAGCTAGAGGGATACCTAAGTCAATGTAGCTCCCTAGTGGAGGAGTCATAGGCAGGTGCCCTATCTTATTCACCCATCAAGGTGCTTACTCTAACTTTCCAAGGTTATATTGGTCGCACATATCTTTCAACTGATGTTTTGCATTGCTTCTACTTTGTTGCACTGCCATTAGCTTAGTTTACACTTTGTGTATGTGAATACGCCCTGCCTATCCATGTTCAGTACATATTCCATCTGTCATCATACCTTTTTTTTACTATAATCTGTCATCATACCTTATTTATCCATTCAAATGTTGTTCTTGTGTATCAGACGTTCAAAAGGAAGAGGGAGATTGCTGATCGCGGAGGAGCATGAACAAAGTATTTGGAAAAGGTAGTGACACCTGATAAATAAAATAGCCCAATAGGTGTAGCTCCAATATCACCAGACCCAGAAAACACGGCCACAACTCTAGCAGACTCTAGGCCTACTACATTGGCCATCTATGATGTCCCAACTCAGCAGACCCCAGTTGGCATAGCACCACCTCAACAAATAGGACTCCTGTTTCACTTCTTCGCAGTTTACATGACGAAGCTTATATTGTTGTCAGGAACTTTGTGCATGACTTTCCTTCATGGACAGATTATACCACAGACAAAGAACAATTTCCAATCTTCCTCCGTGACTTATGCGTAAGTAATGTACTAATGTTATTCAAGGTAATTACTGCATATGTTTCTGCTGACAGAAGACACAAGATTTCATTCTTTTAAATAAGCAAGGAACAAACTAGATTGTCAAGACGAGCAAGGGTTGGTTGCACTTTTCAAGCACTCATTGATGAATTATCGTTCCTACCTGAGGCAAGCGCACTTCGATGGCAGGCCCCTAAACAAATTTTTTGTAAATTCTCTGGTGCTACATTTATCAGCCAGTGATTGGAATAATCTTGTTACACATTGGTCTTGTCTGCAGCGTAAGGTACTGTCTATGATATCACATCACAATTTGAACTATATTTCTACATGGGCCTTAACATCTCACTTGTACGAAAACTGTTTGCAGAAGAACATTCATTCTCAAGGGACCACAGAATCTTGCAACTATACTGCACACTGCATTGCTCTTGTGTGTACCTCCTGCCATGTATGACCATACTTACTTTCGTAGCTGGTTGATTATGTAGCATCACTGCACATGTTAGCCTCGTTATCGTCCATTAGGTGTACATTATAAGATCCGTATGGACTCTTACATAAATTTAGAATCAACCCAATGCTTTTGAAGAGGTTTAGCTCTGCAGTCCTCTTATAAGGGCTGAACATTGTCTATCACTATACTTACATTAACAGCTACTCCCTCCGTCCCATAATATAAGAACATTTTGTACAGTACACTAGTGTTCAAAACACTTATATTATGGGAAGAGGAATTGGTTCATTGTGTAGCATTCTGCATCTTATCTCCCTCACCCACCATTTACTAAAAAATATCATATCGATATTTAATCTTACCAAAAAGTTGAATACACAAACAATGTCAGTGCAGAAGTGTAGCCCATTGCTCTTGTCACTACATTTTGTCTTGTAACGCTTGTACTTACAGCGATTGGTAGTTGATTATGCAGCATCAATCTGCATATTATCTTCCTTATCATCTATCCCTTCCAATATTATCATATCTATAATTACTCTGTATGAAATGTAGAGTACATGCAATGCTTATGAAGAATATTTTGTGTTGAAATTCTTGAATTATCCTTCCCTCGACATGGAGATGGGCATTATAAATCCGGTGTTAACTGTTAATGTAAGTCAATCCTTCTAAAGCCTTTATCCGCAATTGCTGTTTACTTTGCTCATACTCCCTATCGTTAATTGCTGTTTAGTTTGTTGTTTCTATCAAAATCCATGTTCGCAACAACCGTCAGTTCCATGTTTTACTTGTAAAACCAAATTCCTTATTCATACCATGTGCATTACTCAATACTCCCTATATGTATGCTTGTTTTTGTGGATCTATAATCCAGTGTCTGGTGAAGCAGCCCACATTTGCATCCTATCATCTCCTGTTTTATCTTACTGATGTGGCGGATGATATGAACAACATGCCATGCACATTAACCAAAATAGATACAATGATTGTCTTTGACCTTTATCTATGCTTGTTATGTTGACATGGTAATCCAGTAGTGTGGTGAAGCTACCCACATTATGAACAATAGCAAATTATGCTATTGATATTTTGAACTTCCTCTTTATTTTCTAATTTGAAATTGGATGGAATTAACAACATAGTTATCATCTTTGTTTATACACGTGCAAAACCTGTCATCTCTCTGCTTGTTTCAGGGTGAGGTGCCTGATGGCATGCATAAGTCTGCTGAAGGCTGTGAGACAAACCCAACATATATTGCAGCAAAGAAGGTAAAACATCTTAAAGATAGTGAGATAACCCCAAAGTCTAGTCTTGATGCAGTGTTCAAGTTACTTGAGAGTAGCAGTCAGACAAGCTCACAGAATTCGCTGTCTCAATCAGTTTGACTTCTTCAGTCCCAAGTTCTAGCAGAAACATTCTGCAACTCAACTTTGATTTGAAGTCCTATCTCTAAGAAAGATTGTGGAGAACACCAATGAGAACCTCATTGCTAAACAACTACACCTAGAAGCTATGACCGACATGCTAGGCCGGTCTCATAGCCTTGCTGAGCAGCTTGCGCAGCAGTTCCCACGCAAGGCTAACCTTTCTTGAACTATCTTGGAGTGGTCTTGGTTCAGTATTATTTTGTTATGCTGCAATGGCGCCCAGTTTTTGTAATCTTCTTCTTTGTTGCGCCTTATGATCACTGGTGGCGAACTTCGATGCCCAGTGGATGTAATATACCATAAATCCTTTATTCTATAGTGTAGGTTTATTCTAAGTTACTATGCCGTAATTTATTTATTGTATAGAGTAGGTTTGTTCTTAATTCCTACTAGTTACTGCTATCATTCGCTATCTGGAAATAAATGGAGAAAATCTGATGTAGTCGATCAGGCCGAAACATTCACCTCTAACTGGCCTACTTTTTAGCGGCCCACAATTGGGCCGTCCGGCAACTTTCTTGGGCCCGAAAGGCCATTGGAGCCTTCACACTTTACGCCAGGCCCACAACTTACACGGGCCTACATTCGGCCCAAAGTTTAGTTGGGCCTTTAGTGGACCCAGCGCATAGTTTGGCCCATGTAGCTTTGGGCCATTAACATGCTGAATATTGTGCTGGCTTGTTATGGCCCAGAAGTAATCATGGGCCTTTAGCAGGCCACAATGCATGTTGGGCCTCAATTTTCACTAGTCATCGACCGGCCTTCAGCAGGCTGAAATGTAGACCGGGACTTTTCTGGCCCAGTTATATGACGTGCCATTACCAGGCCGAAACATATCCTGGGCTTTAGTTGGCCCACTGATATCACGGGCCTTTAACAGGCATAAAGCTTTGTAGAGGCATCAACAAGCAGAATTATACGACAGGCCTTTAACAGGCACAAAGTAACGTTGGGTGAATTGTTGCCACCTTTATTATCGGCCATTAGAGGGCCACATGTTGCGTCGGACCATATATGGCCCATGGGCAGCACTGGCCATTCCCAGGCCGAAAGACACGTCAGACTGAAATGGGCCCATGTCTACATCGGGCCTCTAACAAGCCATAATGTCACTAGGTCATAATTGGACCCAAATATTCGGCAAACAATTAACGGGCTATATCTGGCTTCGGGCCGTAAATAGGCCATGTTTAAACAAGCCGTTATTGGGCTGGCCCACAAGTACCTGAGTAAATACTACGTGCCTTTGACTAGACCGACCTTTTTAACCTATGCGGGCCTCGGTTGGGCCCTGCCACGTGTCGACGTATCATAGGCATGTCTCCTCCATTGCACAGATGCCATCTGGTCCACCTAGGAGCCGACACGTGTTTCCTCCAGCCAATGATGATTTTACATGTGGAAAATCCGCATTGGTCTAGGTTGTTAACGCGTTATCGGATCCAAACTTGAACCCGATAGCTTAACAACGACCTGTTATGGTGGATGCCACGTGTCGGTCACCCTTGACGAAAGCACTTCCATGACGGGCAATTTATCATCAAGGAAGTGGACACGTCCGTGATGATAATTTTGGTAATGTCATGGAACACTTCTACGACAGCACATGTATGACTATCTTGATTCTGTCATAAAATCATCATGGATGTACATGCATGACAAAAAATGTGACCTATTGTGACAAACACGTATGATCACGGAAGTGTATTTTTTTTGTAGTTGCGGAGATGCTCAATATTCCATGAGTTCTGCAATTTAATGCCATCTCCGGTCTCCAGACAGACGGTGCTAGGTCTGGTGACTTGTACTACCCAGTAAGGGCCTTCCCACTTTGGCGTCAACTTGTTTGCAGCCTTGGCGTACTGAACGCGCCTAAGGACAAGGTCGCCTTCCTCAAAACACCGGGCATGAACCCTGCGGCTGTGATAGCAACGCAGGGCTTGCTGATAGCGTGCAATACGCGTAGCAGCACGGAGACGGTTCTCTTCGAGTAGCACAGCGTCGTCACGCCAGTGTTGATTTTGCTCTACTTCATCGTAGGCAAGCACTCGAGGGGACCCATAAATGAGTTTCGTGGGGATAACTGCTTCTGCCCCATAGACTAGGGAGAAGGGAGACTGTCCGGTAGCTCGATTTTGTGTCATTCTGAGGGACAAAAGAACCACCAGCTGCTCATCAATCCATCGCCTGTCGCACTTCTACAACTTATCAAATGTTATGGTCTTGACTCCGCTTAGCACTTCAACTTCGCCCTCTCAGCTTGTCCATTGCTTCTGGGATGTGCAATAGAGGAAAATGAGATCTTGCTTCCGAGCGCATGAACATATTGCATGAAGGCACGACTCGTAAATTGGGTGCCGTTGTCAGTGATGATCCGAGAAGGAACTCCAAAGCGGTACACCAAATCTTTCAAGAACTTGATAGCTTAATGAGCAGTCACCTTTCTCACGGCAGCTACTTCTGTCCACTTTGTAAACTTGTGGATTACAACGAACAAGAATTCAGAGCCCCCGGCAGCTCGGGGGAAAGGGCCAAGGATATCGATCCCCCAGGCTAAAAACGACCATGACAAAGGGATTGTCTAAAGAGTTTGTGCAGGCAGATGGATGTCCTTGGAATGGAACTAGCAGGCTTCACACTTGGTGACTAGCTCGACCACATCTTGGAGGGCTGTGGGCCAACAGAATCCCTGTAGGAATGCTTTCCCAACTAATGCCCTTGATCCAATGTGGGAGCCGCACATGCCTTTGTGTATCTCCGCCAACAGTTCCTTTCCTTCTTCTCGACAAATGCACTTCAATTTCATACCATTGGGCCTTCTTCTATACAGAGTGTCATCAGCAAACTGGTACAGACTAGCCCTCCAGGCTACTCTTTCAGCTTCATCTTGCTCATCGGGAAGTTCTCCGGTTTGGAGTAAGTGGGCTATGTGCCTTGCCCACATTGGATCCTAGGGCTCGGAAATGAGGACTAAAGGCACCTCCCCGCTCGCGGGGGTGCGTTCCTCGACCGTGGGAACCGATCGCCCGGAAGGAGGGTGCAGCCCGACAAGTGATGGGGAGTTGTTCCCTGCAGGGTCCCTGCTAGGAGCCCCGAGGGGCTCTACCGGGAGAGGCTTACCAGAGTCCAACTTTATCCTTTTCCGGGCCATTGTTGCTGGGGATACAGAGGGCCGAGTAAGATGGAGAACAAAAGTTCCTGGTTCCACAGGAAGCTTTTGCGTAGCACACTTTGACAAATGATCATCTACCCTATTTTCCGCATGGGTTATGTGCTCTGTTTGCATTCTGTTAAGGCACTCCTCCAATCTTCTCACTTCCTCAACGTATGCCTCCATCAATGGACTTTGGTAATCCTTGTTGACTTGTCTCACCACAAGTTGCGAATCTCCTCGAATGATTAGCTTCTTAATTCCCAATTCAACGGCAATCCTGAGCCCCGCAAGGAGTCCTTCATACTCTGTTGTATTGTTGGTGACTTCCTCCTGGGGAAAATGCATCTGGACGACGTACATCAGGTGCTCGCCAGTGGGTGCAAGGAGAAAGCACCATCAAAATACATGATCCATTCTTTGGGCGCTTCCTTGCTGGGAATAACTGTCTCCATCACTTCTTCATCAGGGGTTGGCATCCATTCTGCAATAAACTCTACCAATGCCCTACTCTGGATAGTTGAAGTGCTCTCAAACTTTAAGCCAGAACTAGATAACTCCAAAGCCCACTCCACTATTATGTCGGTAGCCTCAGGGTTCCAGAGTATCCTCTGCAATGGGAAGCGGGTGACAACTGTAATTTCATGGGCTTGAAAGTAGGGCACAGTTTCCTGGAGGCCATGATGAGGCCAAAGATCAACTTTTGCACGCCAGTGTCGGGGAAACTGATCCACGAACACCTATGGGGCCGGCGGACCGAGCCCCTTTCGGTTCGGCGAGGGGCGGAGGTCGCACGAAGAGCAGATCGAGGCGAAGCACACGAGCGGTTTACCCAGCTTCGGAGCTCTCCGGAGAGATAACACTCCTACTGCTGCTTATCTGATTGTATTGTGTTCTTGCCCGGGTGCGCTGAGTGCTACAGTACATGCGAGACCGAGAATGAGTGTTCTCTGGTTCCTAACTGAAGCGAACCCCCTCTACGTTGCGCATGGGCCTCCTTTTATATGTTCAAGGGGTCACCGACAGGTGGCAATGCAGAGAAGGGTAAAAATGGAAAAGGGGTTGCGGTTGGTACAACCACCTGCACAGTGCATCCTACCTAACCCTGACGGCAGGGGACAAAGGCATTAAATGCCCATCTGCGTCGCCCAAACAGTGTAAAAAGGGGCCGTCAGGGGCGCCACCGCTCGCCACGATGGCAGTCTTGTCAGCTTTGCATGCCACCGCGCACCGCTTGCTGCACAGCCTTCCGCCATGCGCGCCTAGGAAGGCCCCCAGAGCGACACGTTGGTGGATGTGCTGGAGCGTGGGTACAGAGTGGTAGCCTGCCGCGGCAAGCGCCTTGCCGCGGCCGTTGTCTTGTCACGTCCGGAAGCTTGTCGCTCACCGGGCCTTGCCGGGATGCGCGGCGCGTTGCGGCAAGTTCCTTGAAATGCCTTGATTGGCCTTCCCGGCAAGCTCTTCTTGCCGGGGCCTTGTCTCCTGAGCTTAAATACTTTGTTCTTGAATGGCTCCAAAGGAACCACGGAGGACCTTGGCGGTCGCCCGGCAAACCTTGCCGCGGGGTGCTGCAACTGCCCGTGCACAAGTTCGGGATACTAGGGTAACCCTACTCTAGTACACCGACAACCAGAGTACCTCGATCTAGCCCCTTGTAGCAAAGAGCTGACAAAGGACACTAGGCGCTACACGACTTTATTCCTTGCCGCATCCTTGGGGTCACTCCTGCTGTCGTGCTCTTCTCTTTCATGATCCTCATCTGGTTCTGTCAGGCTTTGCTTATCCTCTGTTTCCTCTACTTCCTGCTGTGCCACTAGAGTTGCACTAACCACTTGATTGGTTGCCACCTAGTACAACAACAACGGCTCTTGTGGTTTAGGGTCTACCAACGTGGGCACAAAGGACAAGTAGGTCTTCAGTTCCTGTAGTGCTGCATCTGCCTCTGGGGTCCAATTCATGGGTCATACCTTCTTTAAAATTTTGAAGAACGGTAGGGCGCGCTTGGCAGAATTGGAGATGAATCTGCTAAGCGCGGCAAAACACCCTGTCAAACTCCTCACAACTTTAAATGTCATTGGTGCCCGGATCTTCTCTATAACCTTGATCATATCTGGATTGGCCTCGATCCTGCGGTGGGACACAAAGAAAACAAGAAGCTTGCCAGAGGTAACGCCAGACACACACTTCTCCGGGTTTAGCTTCAAGTTGATCTTGCGCAGATTAGCAAATGTCTCTTCCAAATCCTGGATGAGGGTGGAATTATCCTTGGTATTGATCATAGTATCATCCATATAAGCCTCAATTTTTCTGTGCAATTGTGGTTCAAAACCAATTAGGACTGCCCTTGCAAAAGTAGACCCAACACTTTTTAATCCAAAAGGCATGCAAACAAAGCAGTACGTACTGCATGGGGTGATGAAGGAGGTCTTCTCCTCATCTTCCTTGGACATGAAGATCTGATGATATCCAAAGTACACATCCAGGAAGGAAAGCAAATCATAGCCTGAAGTGGAATCCACAATCTAGTCGATGCGCGGCAAGGGAAATGTATCATTTGGGCAAGCCTTGTTGAGGTCTGTGAAATCAATGCACAACCTCTATTTCCCGTTGGCCTTGTGCACAACCACTGGGTTTGCTAACCATGTTCGGTGTAGTACTCCTCTGACCAAACTAGCTTCCTCAAGCTTCTTAATCTCCTCGGCAATGAACTACTGCCACTCTAACGCCTGCTTCCGCACCTTCTGCTTGACAGGTCGGGCATGTGGGCAGCATCAAGGTGGTGCTCGATTACCTCCCTGGGAACACCGGGGATATCAGATGGTTACCAAGAAAACACATCGATATTCGCCCGTGGGAAGGCAACGGGCGAGCTTTCCTATTTGTCATCAAGGGTGGTGCTAATAGTAAAGGTACCATCAACACCAGCCAGCCCTATCGGGACCTTCTTCACATGGGGTGCAACAACCATGGCCCTCTTGCTGTCGGAACACTCCGGCACGTAATAAATGGGTGTCGCGCACTTGGTAGGGGCACGCTTCTCGGATTCCTTGACGGAGTCCCTACAATCCTTCTTCTTTACTTTCCTTAGCAGGCACCGCTGCTTCAGCGACCTCTGCCATGACAGCGTCCTGAAACATCTTATGCACGCATATCATCGCGTCTTTCTTATCTAATGGGATGGAAATGACGCCCATTGGGCCTGGCATCTTCAAGGTTTTGTACGCATGGTGGGATGCTGCTATGAACTTGACCAGGGCAGGGTGCCCGAGAATTCAATTGTACAATATCGGGAGGTCTACCACATCAAAAACAATCTTCTCAGTTCGGTAGTTCAACTGTCCCCCAAACATCAATAGCAGCGTGATCTTTCCCTTAGGACGGCTCCTGCCGGGATTAACTCCTTGAAATGTGCCAGTGGCCTTAAGCTCTTCCTCTGCTCTTTGAATCTTGCTCAGAACATGTGGGAGATCATATTCAACCCAGACCCGCCATCAACCAACATCTTTGTGACCTTAAGGTTGCAAATCATTAAGGAGACCAACAACGGTAGGCACCCTAATGCAGTGGTGCGGTCAGGGTGATCCTCCTCATCAAAGATGATGGGCATGCATGACCATTTGAGTGGTTTCCGCGAAGTTGCCATTGGCTCCACGGCTTTGACTTGTTGTGACTACTATTTAAGTTGGCGGTGGGAGGAGTGCAAAGATGCACCCCCGTCAATGCACAGGGCGTCGGTGGCCTTCTAGAATGCTTTCTCACTGGTTTCCTCTTCATCCCCTTCATCACTTCCACCATCACAATCCTCTTTCTCTCTGTCCCTGGCAGCTTTCCCTTGGTTCCGAGGGGCTTTGCCGGGGCGGTTTGCTTCACCGCCCCGGCCCTTATCGCCAGTACTGTTATGACCTCTTTCCTTATCTCGCTTCTCATACTCAGCCATCTACTTCTTGACAAGCTGCTCAACTTGATGCCACTCCTCTAGATCGTGGCCCTTGGTCCGATGGATCTTGCAGTACGGCCCATCACTCTTCCCAGCTTTATCGGCAGCCGTGGCCTCCCTGCAGTCAGCGCCTGAGGCAACTTCCTTGCAGGGGGCTTCAGCTTTTGCCTTCTTTCCGATACCAGGTGTGCCCAATCCCTCAACACTCAGCACTGCCTTATCCATGCATCTTGTTGTGCTTCTTATTCTTCTTCTTCTCGCTAGTAGTCTCGTCGTCATCTTCTGAGTCGATGTCGATGCAATCTGACTCTCTGGGAAGCTTACTCCCTTCCTCCATCCGAGCACAATTATCCACCAAGGTGTACAGCTCCTTCACATTCTTGGGCAGCTTGACATTCATCTTGGAACGTATCCTTCGGTTTCGCACATCTGGGATATTCCTGTGAACTGTACTGAACCTTTGCAAGTACTTCAGCAGAGTTTCTCCTTCTTTCAGCTAGAGGAGCTACAAAACACTGGGCCGCCCTGGTTCTTGATGGCCTCCCGTAAAGGAGCCAATGAACTCATGGCACAAGTCAGCCCAGGACAACATGGAGTCTCCGCCAAGTGCATCAACCAAGACCTCACGTTAGACTTAATTGTCAAAGGGAAATAATTGGCGAATACCTTCTCATCTCTTCCTCCGGCAGCTTGAACAACGTAGGTGTAGATGCTCAAGAACTCTGCCGGGTTCAATCTTCCATCATACTTCTCAGGTATCTATGGCTTGAATGTGCGAGTGGATGGCCAACGGACTTGCCGTAGCTCACGGGTGAAGGCGGGGCATTCGATCTTGAAAGGTAGGTACCCGCCATCTCCGAGCGCAGGCTCGTCAACTTTGGGGCTGTCACACACGTTGGGTTGGCAGGGGTCGTCGCGATGCCACACGGTGACTGCGGGCGTGGCCTTTATAACCCACAAGTATAGGGGATCGCAACAGCTTTCGAGGGTAGAGTATTCAACCCAAATATATTGATTCGACAGAAGGGGAGCCAAAGAATATTCTCAAGTATTAGCATTTGAGTTGTCAATTCAACCACACCTGGATAACTTAGTATCTGTAGCAAAGTATTTAGTAGCAAAGTAGTATGATAGTAATGGTAACAGTGGCAAAAGTAAGGATAACAGTTTTGTAGTAGTTGTAACAGTAGCAACGAAAAATTAATAAGCGAAGCACAATATGTGAAAAGCTCGTAGGCATTGGATCAGTGATGGATAATTATGTCGGATGCGATTCCTCATGTAATAGCTATAACATAGGGTGACACAGAACTAGCTCAAGTTCATCAATGTAATGTAGGCATGTATTCCAAATATAGTCATACGTGCTTATGGAAAAGAACTTGCATGACATCTTTTGTCCTACCCTCCCGTGATAGCAGGGTCCTAGTGGAAACTAAGGGATATTAAGGCCTCCTTTTAATAGAGTACCAGACCAAAGCATTAACACATAGTGAATACATGAACTCCTCAAACTATGGTCATCACCGAGAAGTATCCCGATTATTGTCACTTCGGGGTTGTCGGATCATAACACATAATATGTGACTATAGACTTGCAAGATAGGATCAAGAACTCACATATATTCATGAAAACATAATAGGTTTAGATCTGAGATCATGGCACTCGGGCCATAGTGACAAGCATTAAGCATAGCAAATTCATATCAACATCAATCTCATAACATAGTGAATACTAGGGATCAAACCCTAACAAAACTAACTTGATTACATGGTAAATCTCATCCAACCCATCACCGCCTAGCAAGAATACGATGGAATTACTCATGCACGGCGGTGAGCATCATGAAATTGGTGATGGAGGATGGTTGATGATGACGACGGCGATGAATCCCCCTCTCTAGAGCCCCGACCGGACTCCAGATCAGCCATCCTGAGAGAGATTATGGCTTGGCGGCGGCTCCGTATAGTAAAACGCGATGAAACTTTCTCTCTGATTTTTTTCTCCGTGAAACGGAATATATAGAGTGGGAGTTGAGGTCGGTGGAGCATCAAGGGGGCCACGACACAGGGGGCGCCCAGGGGGAGGGGGCGCGCCCCCACCCTCGTGGACAGGGTGTGGGTGCCCTGGCCTTGATTCTTTCGCAAGTACTTTTATATTTTCCAAAAGTTATCTCCGTGGATTTTCAGATCATTCTGAGAACTTTTGTTTTCTGCACAATAAACAACACCATGGCAGTTCTGCTGAAAATAGTGTCAGTCTGGGTTAGTTTCATTCAAATCTTGCAAGTTAGAGTCCAGAACAAAGGCAAAAGTGTTTGGAAAGGTAGATACGTTGGAGACGTATCAAGTCCCCCGAGCTTAAACCTTTGCTTGTCCTCAAGCAATTCAGTTGATAAACTGAAAGTGATAGAGAAAAACTTTTACAAACTCTGTTTGCTCTTGTTGTTGTAAATATGTAAAGCCAGCATTCAAGTTTTCAGCAAAGATTATGAACTAACCATATTCACAATAACACTTAGGTCTCATATTTACTCATATCAATGGCATAATCAACTAGCGAGCAATAATAATAAATCTCGGATGATAACACTTTCTCAAAACAATCATAATATGATATAACAAGATGGTATCTCGCTAGCCCTTTCTGAGACCGCAAAACATAAATGCAGAGCACTTTAAAGATCAAGGACTGACTAAACATTGTAATTCATGGTAAAAGAGATCCAGTCAAGTCATACCTAATATAAACTAATAGTAATGAATGTAAATGATAGTGTGCTCTCAAGTGGGTGCTTTTTAATAAGAAGGTGATGACTCAACATAAAAGTAAATAGATAGGCCCTTCGCAGAGGGAAGCAGGGATTTCTAGAGGTGCTAGAGCTCGATTTTTAAATAGAGAGGAATAACATTTTGAGCGGTATACTTTCACTGTCAACGCAACAACTATGATACGGCGATATCTTCCATGCTACATACATTATAGGCGGTTCCCAAACAGAATGGTAAAAGTTTATACTCCCCCACCACCAACAAGCATCAATCCATGGCTTGCTCGAAACAACGAGTGCCTCCAACTAGCAACAGCCCTGGGGGAGTTTTGTTTAATTATTTTGATTTGCTTTGATCTTTCTAATCATGGGACTGGGCATCCCTGTTACCAGCCATTTTCTCGTGAATGAGGAGTGGAGTCCACTCCCCTTGAGAATAACCCACATAGCATGGAAGATACAGACAACCCTAGTTGAAACATGAGCTGCTTGAGCATACAAAACAGAATTTCATTTGAAGGTTTGGAGTTTGGCACATACAAATTTACTTGGAATGGCAGGTAGATACCGCATATAGGAAGGTATGGTGGACTCATATGGAATAACTTTGGGGTTTATGGAGTTTGGATGCACAAGCAGTATTCCCGCTTAGTACACGTGAAGGCTAGCAAAAAGACTGGGAAGCGACCAACTGAGAGAGCGACAACAGTCATGACCATGCATTAAAATTAATTTACACCAAGTGCAAGCATGAGTAGGATATAATCCACCATGAACATAAAATATCATGAACGCTATGTTGATTTGTTTTCAACTACATGTGTGAACATGTGCCAAGTCGAGTCACTCAATTCATTCAAAGGAGGATACCATCCCATCATACCACATCACAATCGTTTTAATAGCATGTTGGCACGCAAGGTAAACCATTATAAGCTCCTAGCTAATTAAGCATGGCATAAGAAACAATAATCTCTAAATGTCATTGCAAACATGTTTACACATAATAGGCTGAATCAGCAAGGATGAACTCATCATATTTACAAAAAACAAAAGAGGTCGAGTTCATACCAGCTTCTCTCAGCTCAATCAGTCCATGTTATATCGTCATCATTGCCTTTCAGTTGCACGACCGAACATTGTGTATAATAATAATAGTGCACGTGCATTGGACTAAGCTGGAATCTGCAAGCATTCAAGTTAAGAGAGAAGACAAGGTAATATGGGATCTAACTTAAATCAACAATCATGCATATGAGAGCCACTAAACATTTTCATTATGGTCTTCTACTCTCGACCCCGAAAGGAAAGTAACGAGAATAAAACTATTTACACGGGAAAGCTCTTAACAAGTAAAAGAAGAATGAGAAATCTTTTTGGGTTTTCATTTTAATTACTTCTACAAGCATGGAAATTAAACTAACTAATTTTTTTGGTTTTTCTTAAGGTTTATGAAACACACAAGAAGAAATGTAGAAAAAGAAATTAAACTAACATGGATAATACAATGAAAGAGTATGAGCACCAACGACTAGAATAAGTGTGTTAACATGAATGTAAAGTCGGTGAGAAATACGTACTCCCCCAAGCTTAGGCTTTTGGCCTAAGTTGGTCTAATGCCAAGGACCGCGGCTACTCTCTCCGGTGTACTCAGGAGTGTCATCAGGATACCACTGGCTAGCGATCTCCTCCGGATCCCATTGATAAGATGATGGACGATAAGGGTCCAGTGGAGGTTCCGGCTTAGGCTCTAGAGCGGGTCTCTGGCCTCGATGTGCGTACACCGCTTCCGGCAAGAGAAGGTAATTATCTGCAGTCAAATCCAACAAGAAAGGCGCAGGCAGGGTAATAATCTCACTGTGTTTCTTATTAAATCTCAGGTTATACAGAAGCATCTTATCTTTGTTGTCAACAATAAACTCATGCGCTACCATGCTCCTGTAATCTAAAAAGGAAAGAGACAGCATTGTCTCCTCTTTCTCATAATGCCTAATAGGTATCTCAAAATGTTCAGCAAGGCGTGCAACATAGATACCTCCAAAGATGGGGCCCTTTGTGCGGTTTAAGCTTAACTGTTTAGCAATAACGGCACCCATACTAAAAGTGTTATCACCAAATAAGGCATGGAATAGAATAATGGTATCAGGTACACTAAAGTTTCCACTATTTCCACGACCAATTAAGCATCGACTAGCAAATATGGCAAAGTAGCGTAAAACAGGAAAATGTATGCTAGTGATTCTCGCATCAGGACCCTTCTTCGAATCCCCTACAGTAATAGTGTTAACAAAACCATCCACATCTTTACAATGTGGTTCATCTAAGCTGCCCTCAAAGGGTATTCTACATACAACGCAAAAATTACGTAATGACATTTCCTTGAACTCATCATATAATTGAAATGATACTGAAGGAGGTGAATTCTTGGGATAATAATAATAGTTTTGCATGAAAGTATTGGTGAGTAAGAGATACTGATCGATCTGGTAGTGGAGGAAGTCGGTGAGGCCCGCATTTTCAGCCAAAGTATAAAAATCTTCATAAATCCCGGCTTCTCTCAATAAACTATCACAAGGCCATGCACACGGCCGTACTTCCGCTACACGAGGAAGCTTATACTTGGCCTTTTCCTTCTCTTTAGCTTGTTTATCCTTGGAGCTTTGGCTAGAAGAGCCACTCAAAAATCTCCTTATCATTTTCTGATTTTTTTTTGAAATTTTTAGTAACTTCAAAATAAAAGTGAATCAAACTAAACAAGATGGGTAGCAACTACTCCCACAAGTGTCTAGAGCTTATATCATGCATTAGAATTACTTGGGACCTCATAAATGTGACATGCAAGCTCAAGAATAGGGTCACCTATGCAACAAAAATTTGCAATGAATAAAGCAATAGAACAAAAACTAATTGGACCACTAGAGGAGTCACATACCAAGCAATAGTCTCCCAAAGCAGTTTTGTGAATGGAGCTTTGAGTAAGGAGATCGAAAATCGCAGCAAAATGAGCTAGAACTCGTGCTTGAGCTGGATGGGGATTTTTTTGGTAGGAAGATGGAGCGTGTGGGTGCAAGAATAAGTGGAGGGGGGCCACCGTGGGCCCACAAGACAGGGGCGCCCAGGGGGTGTGGGTGTGCCCTCCACCCTCATGGCCAGGTGCTTATCCCCCCTGCAGTGTTCTCGGTGCCTAAAATCCTCAAATATTCCATAAAAAATCATACTAAATTTGTAGGGCATTTGGAGCACTTTTATTTTCGGGATATTTTTATTACACGGATAATTCAGAAAATAGATAGATAATACTATTTTTGCTTTATTTATTCAAAATAACAGAAAGTAAAAAGAGGGTATAGAAGGTTGTGCCTTCTAGTTTCATCCATCTCATGATCATCAAAATGAATCCACTAACAAGGTTGATCTAGTCTTGTTAACAAACTCATTCCGAATAACACAGAATCGAAGAAATTTCGAATAACACTAGGTTACCTCAACGGGGATATGCACATCCCCAACAATAAGAATATCATATTTTTTCTTGACAGTAGGCAGAGGAAATTCAAAACCTCCAATAATGATAGTCCGAATTTTTCCAATAGAATTGATGCTATGAACTTGAGGTTGTTTCCCTGGAAAGTGTACCGTATGCTCATTACCATTAACATGAAAAGTGACATTGCCTTTGTTGCAATCAATAACAGCCCCTGTAGTATTCAAAAAGCGTCTACCAAGGGTAATCGACATAATATCATCCTCGGGAATATCAAGAATAACAAAGTCCATTAAGATAGTGACATTTGCAACCACAACAGGCACATCCTCACAAATACCGACAGGTATAGCAGTTGATTTATCAGCCATTTGCAAAGACATTTCAGTAGGTGTCAACTTATTCACTTCAAGTCTACGATATAAAGAAAGAGGCATAACACAAACAACGGCTCCAAGATCACATAAAGCACTTCTAACATAATTTCTTTTAATGGAGCATGGTATAGTTGGTACCCATGGATCTCCAAGTTTCTTTGGTATTCCACCTTTAAAAGTATAATTAGCCAGCATGATGGAAATTTCAGCTTCTGGTATCTTTCTTTTATTTGTAATGATATCCTTCATATATTTAGCATAAGGATTTAATTTAAGCATATCAATTAAGCGCATGCGTAAGATGATAGGTCTAATCATTTCAGCAAAGCGCTCAAAATCCTCATCATCCTTTGTCTTGGATGGTTTAGGAGGAAAGGGCATGGGTTTCTGAACCCATGGTTCTCTTTCTTTATTGTGCTTCCTAGCAACAAAGTCTCTTTTATCATAACGTTGATTATTTGATTGTGGGTTATCAAGATCAACAACAGGTTCAACATTTACATCATTGTTATTGCTAGGTTGAGCATCAACATGAACATTATCATTAACATTATCACCAGGTTCATGTTCATCACCTGATTGTGTTTCAGAATCAAAAATAGAAATATCATTGGGATTCTCAGGTGTGTCTATAACAAGTTCACTAGAAGCATGCAAAGTCCTATCATTTTTCTTTTACTTCTTTTTAGAAGAACTAGGT
The DNA here is from genome assembly GCF_018294505.1 of Triticum aestivum. NCBI lineage: Eukaryota > Viridiplantae > Streptophyta > Magnoliopsida > Poales > Poaceae > Triticum > Triticum aestivum. Next base: position 249,117,802 of record NC_057804.1, on the reverse strand, counting down.
GCCTCTAAATTATTTCTCTGAGAATCTTGCTCGATTCTCTTAGGGTGGCCTTCAGGATACAAAGGTTCCTGAGTCATTCTACCCATTCTAGTAGCCACTCTAATAGCAAAGTCATCTTTATTATTTAATTCATCAAGAAAATCACTTTGAGCTTTAAGTACTTGCTCAGCCCTACTGGTAACCATAGAAGCATATTTGCTAATGAGTTTAAGTTCACCTTTAACTCTAGCCATATAATACTCAAGTGTCCAATCTCAAAAGCATTATTCTTTAATTCTCTACCAACATAAGCATTAAAACTTTCTTGTCTAGCCATAAAGTCATCAAATTCATCTAAGCAAGGGCTATGGAATTTAGTAGATGGGATTTCAACCTTATCATATCTATAGAGATTATTTACCTTTACTACCTATGTCGGGTTATCAAGACAATGTGTTTCTTCAACAGGCGGTAGATTAAGACCATGTATTTATTCAATAGGAGGTAAATTCTTAACATCTTCAGCTTTAATACCTTTTTCTTTCATTAATTTCTTTGCCTCTTGCATATCTTCAAGACTGAGAAATAGAACGCCCCTCTTCTTCGGAGTTGGTTTAGGAATAGGCTCAGGTGTTGGCTTAATTGGCTCAGGAATTGCCTCAGGAATTGGCTCAGGAAGAGTCCACTTATTTTCATTAGTCAACATATTATTCAATAGTAATTCAGCTTGCTCGACTGTTCTTTCCCTGAAAACACAACCAACACAACTATCCAAGTAGTCCTTGGAAGCATCAGTTAGTCCATTATAAAAGATATCAAGTATTTCATTTTTCTTAAGAGGATGATCAGGCAAAGCATTAAGTAATTTGAGAAGCCTCCCCCAAGCTTGTGGGAGACTCTCTTCTTTGATTTGCACGAAATTATATATTTCTCGCAAGGCAGCTTGTTTCTTATGAGCAGGGAAATATTTAGCAGAGAAGTAATAAATCATATCCTGGGGACTACGCACACAACCAGGATCAAGAGAATTAAACCAAGTTTTAGCATCACCCTTTAATGAGAATGAAAATATCTTAAGGATATAATAATAGCGAGACTTCTCATCATTAGTAAACAGGGTGGCTATATCATTTAACTTGGTAAGACGTGCCACAACAGTTTCAGATTCATAGCCATAAAAAGGATCAGATTCAACCAAAGTAATTATTTCAGGATCAACAGAGAATTCATAATCCTTATCAGTAACAAAGATAGGTGAAGTAGCAAAAGGAGGGTCATATTTCATTCTAGCATTCAGAGTTTTCTGTTTAAGTTTAGTTAGTAATTTCTTAAGGTCAGATCTGTCATTGCAAGCAAAAAGATCTCTAGCAGTTTCTTCATCCATAATATAACCCTCAGGAACAACATGCAATTCATAATTAGGGGGAGAACCTTCATCATCACTATCATCAATAATATCATCATTAATAATTTCATTCTCTCTAACCCTAGGAAGTTGTTCATCAAGAAATTCACCTAATGGAACAGTAGTATCAAGCACAAAAGTATTTTCATCATAAGTATCATGCATAGCAGAAGTGGCATCATCAATAACATGCGACATATTAGATTTCATAGCAGTAGCAGGTTTAGGTGTCGCAAGCTTACTGATAACATAAGGAGAATCTAGTGCTGACCTAGATGGCAGTTCCTTACCTCCCCTCGTAGTTGAGGGAAAAATCTTAGTTCTTGCGTCTTTCAAGTTCTTCATAGTGATCAGCACATATAAATCCCAAGTGACTCAAAGAATAGAGCTATGCTCCCTGGGAACGGCACCAGAAATTAGTCCTGATAACCCACAAGTATAGGGGATCGCAACAACTTTAGAGGGTAGAGTATTCAACCCAAATTTATTGATTCAACACAAGGGGAGCCAAAGAATATTCTCAAGTATTAGCGGTTGAGTTGTCAATTAAACCACACCTGGATAACTTAGTATCTGCAGCAAAGTATTTAGTATCAAAGTAGTATGATAGTAATGGTAACAATGGCAAAAGTAAAGATAGCAGTTTTGTAGTAGTTGTAACACTTGCAACGGAAAAGTAAATAAGCGAAGCACAATATGTGAAAAGCTCGTAGGCATTGGATCAGTGATGGATAATTATGTCGGATGAGATCCCTCATGTAATAGCTATAACATAGGGTGACACAGAATTAGCTCCAGTTCATCAATGTAATGTAGGCATTTATTCTGAATATAGTCATACGTGCTTATGGAAAAGAACTTGCATGACATCTTTTATCCTACCCTCCCGTGGCAGCGGGGTCCTAGTGGAAACTAAGGGATATTAAGGCCTCCTTTTAATAGAGTACCATACGAAAGCATTAACACATAGTGAATACATGAACTCCTCAAACTACGGTCATCATCGAGAACTATCCTGATTATTGTCACTTCAGGGTTGTCGGATCATAACACATAATAGGTGACTATAGACTTGCAAGATAGGATCAAGAACTCACATATATTCATGAAAACATAATAGGTTCAGATCTGAAATCATGGCAACTGGGCCCTAGTGACAAGCATTAAGCATAGCAAAGTCATAGAAACATCAATCTCAGAACATAGTGGATACTATGGATCAAACCCTAACAAAAACTAACTTGGTTACATGGTAAATCTCATCCAACCCATCACCGTCCAACAAGCCTACAATGGAATTACTCACGCACGGTGGTGAGCATCATGAAATTGGTGATGGAGGATGGTTCATGATGAAGACGGCGATGAAACCCCCTCTCCGGAGACCTGAACGGACTCCAGATCAGCCTTCCCGAGAGAGATGAGGGCTTGGCGGCGGCTCCGTATCGTAAAACGCAATGAAACTTTCTCTCTGATTTTTTTTCTCCACGAAACGGAATATATAGAGTTGGAGTTGAGGTCCGTGGAGCATCAGGGGGCCCACGAGACAGGGGGCGCGCCCAGGGGAGGGGGCGCGCCCCCCACCCTCGTGGATAGGGTGTGTCCCCCTGGCCTTGATTCTTTCGCCAGTATTTTTTATATTTTCCAAAAGTTATTTCCATCGAATTTCAGGTCATTCCAAGAACTTTTGTTTTCTGCATAATAAACAACACCATGGTAGTTCTGCTGGAAACAGCGTCAGTCCGGGTTAGTTTCATTCAAATCATGAAAGTTAAAGTCCAAAACAAGGGCAAAAGTGTTTGGAAAAGTAGATACATTGGAGACGTATCAGGCCTCCCTCCGCCTATCCTCCGGGGCTCATGGTGCCTCTTGTCGTTCTCGAGGATCAAAGGAATCCATCGAGACATCGTCGTCCTCTTGAATACGTGGCTCTCATACAGCCTGCCGAGATGGGGACTGCACCGGAGGGGCAGCCCTTCCATGCGGCCAGCGGCATGAGCCATTGATGTTGCCTGGGGAGGCCAAGGTGAGCCAGCCCCTTGCGATCCTCCCGCCTCAGTGAAACCAATCAGGCTCTGGATAGTGGCTCGCCACTCATCCATCTGATCAACCGCTAGCGGGAATCTCAATAGAAACTGGGCCCGCGCCATGGCTTAGGAGGCAGTGCTTGGCGTGGTGAAGATGATGAAGACCGCTGTGTCGCTCGGCTCCTTATGGCACTGGTGGCGACCGCGTCACGCCCTCGCTGCCGTGAGCCAGCCGCTTGGATAGTGTGTTCACGTAGCAAAGGGGATTCAGGGATGGCGGCTCTGGCGGGCACAATAGCTGGCTGGCTTGTTCTGGAGGCGGTGCATGCCTCCCGGCCGTACCTGTGGTAGGGGCGGCTGGAGGGTTGGGATTTGCCTCAGAACGAGCGCCACCACTGTGGTTGTGCCATTCAGCAAGGAGAGAGGGTGCAGGTAAAGTAATCCCCCCATCCATACCTCAAGAAGCGTGGCCATTAGGATCTTGTTTGATGTCCTTCCCCGACGCTTCTTCCTTCTGCTTCGGCCACGGGGATGGTGGTGACAATGCCTCCTACGTCGACCATGCCTCCCGCGATGTCCACGTCTTCACGCGCCCTCTCATTACCCGCGACATTAGCGGTCGCGGGTGGCGGAGCCTTTAAGGTGGACAGGTGATTCGTAGCTCTGGGCTTTTTATTCGACGCGATAGTACACAACGCCATCGATGATGAAAACGGCGGTGAGGATGACGTGCTGCTCACGCTTTTAGGTTCACGCAAGTGATCCCCCTACCCAGCGCACCAAAGATGTCGAGGGGAACCACAACCACCTATGGGGCTACGATCCCCTTTTTGGTTCGGCGGGGGGATGGATGATAATCCCCAAGTGCAGGGAATCATCGTAGCAATTCCCAAAGGTGGAAGTGATAAGTATGGAGTGTCAAACCCACAAGGAGCTAAAGGTAAGATCAATATTCTCTCAAGTCCTATCTGCCACTGATACGACTCTACATACACCGAACGTTTTTCTTCCAACTAGAAACGAGAAACAAAACTACGTAGTGGGTATGAAGAGGATAATTTTGCATGATATCGGAGAGCTAAAATAGAAAAGTAGGTGTTGTTTTCATAAAGTTAGAATGTATTACTAAATATTATAAAGAGCAAGTGTGGAATAATGATGGCTCGGTGTGTGGAATTGTGCTAGGCAATTGTTAACAACACCGGTAGTTGTCATTGCAATTTCATATGAGGGAGAGGCATAAGCTAACATACTTTCTCTTCTTGGATCATATGCACTTATGATTGGAACTCTAGCAAGCATCCGCAACTACTAAAGATCATTAAGGTAAAACCCGACCACAGAATTAACATCTCAAGTCCCCTTTATCCCATATGCAACAACACCTTTACTCGGGTTTATGCTTCTGTCACTCAAGCAACCCACTATAAGCGAATCATGAACATATTGCAACACCCTATAGTGGGAATCCCTCACGCTTGCGTGACATGGAGGCACAATAGGACAACACCAAAATAAAACATACAACTCATATCAATCTAGATCATCAATCAACCCAAGGACAAAGGATATCTACTCAAAACATCATAGGATGGCAACACATCATTGGATCATAATATGTGGCATAAAGCACCATGTTCAAGTAGGGATTACAGCGGGGTGCAGGAGAGTGGACCGCGTAAAAGATCTAAGGATGGTGATGATGATGGTGATGTTGATGAAGACAATCACTGTGGCGATGATTCCCCTCCCGATGGCACTCCGGCGCCACCAAGAGAGAGGAGGAGAGGTTCTCCCCCCTTGTTCTTCCTCCTCCATGGCCTCCCCTGGATGGGGAGAGGTTCCCCTCTGGTCCTTGGCCTTCATGGTGATGATGGCCCCCTCTGGCAGGGTGCCAGAGAGGGCCTAGATTGATTTCTCGTGGCTACAGAGGCTTGTGGCAGCGGAACTTCTGATCTAAGTTATTTTCTGGAGGTTTGGGCATTTATAGGAGAGGTTGGCGTCGAGAACAAGTCAGTGGGCCCCACGGGAAGTCCACGAGGCACAAGGGCATGCCCTCCACCCTCGTGGGGCCCACGGGACTCCCCTCCAGTAATTCTTCATTCCATTATTTTTTATATTTTCCAGAAAAATTCTCCGTTGATTTTCAGCGCATTCCGAGAACTTTTATTTCTGCACAAAAACAACACCATGGTAGTTCTGCTGAAAAAAACCCTAGTACGGGTTAGTTCTGATCAAATCATACCAAAATCATATAAAACTATTGTAAACATGGCATGAATACTTCATAAATTATAGATACATTGTAGACGTATCAGCATCCCCAAGCTTAATTCCTGCTCGTCCTCGAGTAGGTAAATGATAAAAGAAATAATTTATGAAGTGTGAATTCTAGCAACTGCTTAAGTTTGATCAATGATAGTTTTAATCACTTTTTCTAGCATCATTATATATCATAACAGTAGCACAACTCATAAAACTTCTCATGATCAAGTAACAAGCTATTCACATGTTAAAGTATAGATCATAAACTTTCTTGAAAACTAACAAACCATGCTCTTGGTCATCAAACAATTTCAATTCATCCTATTTTTGGGAAGGGTCTATGTAAGAGCTTTGATTCAGCAAACTCCACATACTCAACTATCATTTGATCTTTCACAGTTTCTAACACTGACGTGATATTTATGGGTTCAAAGTTTCAGTCGGACACGGAGAAAGATCGGGGCTTATAGTTTCGCCTCCCAACCTTTTACCTCGAGGGTAATGTCAACAATAATAATTTATGAAAACCTACATCAAAGTGGATATATATATCCGTATCGCTCCAACATAAAGTTCTTGCCAAAGGAAAAAAGTGTAAAAAGGAAAGGCGATGATCACCATGACTCTTGTATAAGGGTAGTAGGTAAAAGTAAAAGATATGCCCTTCGCAGAGGGAAGTAGAGGTTGTCGTGCGCTTTTATGGTTGGATGCACAAAATCTTAATGCAAAAGAACGTCAATTTATATTGCCGCTTGTGATAAAGACCTTTATTATGCAGTCCGTCGCTTTTATTTCTTCCCTATCACAAGTTCGTATAAAGCTTATTTCCTTCACACTAATAGATCATACATATTTAGAGAGCAATTTTTATTGCATGCACCGATGACAACTTACTTGAAGGATCTTACTCAATCCATAGGTAGGTATGGTGGACTCTCATGGCAAAACTGTGTTAAGGAATGTTTGGAAGCACAAGTAGTATCTCTACTTCATGCAAAGAACTTGGCTAGCATGAGGGGGAAAGGCAAGCTCAACATGTTGGATGATCCAAGACAATATAACGTTTCAGATATAGGAAAACATAACCCATTGAGTTGTCTTCCTTGTCCAACATCAACCTTTTAGCATGTCATATTTTAATGAGTGCTCACAATTACAAAAGATGTCCAAGATAATATATTTATTTGTGAAATCTCTCTTCCTTCAATATTCTTTCATGAATTGTTCAGGTGACCAATACTACGTTTGCTAACTTTCAATAGATTTACAACCTATACTTATTATGTGTGAAGTCATTACTCACCATGGTATAAGCATATGAAACATATATAAATTCATATTTATGATATTCAATTCATTCAACCATTTACTCATAGGATATACGTGAAGCACGTGAGTAAATGACAAACTACTCCAAAAAGATATAAGTGAAGAACACTGAGTAGTCAACTAATTAACTAGACATGGGAGGACTCTCTCATTCAATATTTAAGATCCAATGATTTATTCAAACATCAAGTAAAATTAAAATACACTCCAAGCAAAATACATATCATGTGACGAATAAAAATATAGCTCCGAGTAAGGTATACCGACAGTTTTGAAGACGAAAGAGGGGATGCCCTCCAGGGCATCCCCAAGCTTAGGCGCTTGAGTCTTCCTTGAATATTACCTTGGGGTGCCTTGGGAATCCCCAAGCTTAGGGTCTTCCCACTCATTATTCTCCTCATATCGATATCTCACACAAAACTGGAAAACTTCAATCAGACAAAACTTAACGGAACTTCCTGAGATGGGTTAGTATGATAAACAGTAAACCATTCACTTTGGTACTATCAAAGACAAGATTCATAATTGTTCTCACACAATTCCTACTGTACCATATCATTTATCCAATTTATATTGAGAAATACAAGCCATAGAAACTAGAAAACAAGAAAACTATGCAATGAGAACAGAATCTGTCAGAAACCGAATAGTCTGGTAATGATCTAAACATCAACCATAATTATGCTAGTGCAAAAATGAAATAAATTGGTGGACGTGAGGAATTTGTCTATTAATATTATGCAAAAATAATCAACCCAAAATCACTCTTCTATAAAAATGACAGCTAATCTCGTGAGCGCCAAGTTTCTTTTTTTACAGCAAGATCACATTAACTTTCACCCAAGTCTTCCCAAAGGTCTTACTTGGCACTTTATTGAAACAAAAGCTATTAAATATGATTATTGCAGTAACTTAATCATGTGAACACACAAAAACAGTAATGGTAAATATTGGGTTGTCTCCCAACAAGCGCTTTTCTTTGATGCCTTTTAGCTAGGCATGATGATTTCAATGATTCTCACATAAAAGATAATAATTGAAACATAAAGAGAGCATCATGAAGAATATGACTAGCACATTTAAATCTAACCCACTTCCTATGCCTAGGGTTTTTGTGAGCACACAATTTATAGTAACAAGAATCAACTAGCATAGGAAGGCAAGACAAGTATAACTTCAAAATTATAAGCACATAGAGAGGAAACTTGATATTATTGCAACTCCTACAATAATGTATTCCTCCCTCATAATAATTTTCAGTAGCATCATGAATTCAACAGTATAACCATCACATAAAGTATTCTTTTCATGATCTACATGCATAGAAATTTTACTACTCTCCACATGAGCAAAATTCTACTCGTTCGGAATAGTGGGAGCAAACTCAACAAAATAACTGTCATGTGGGGCATAATCCAATTGAAAATTCAAATCATGATGACAAGTTTCATGGTTAACATTACTCTTTATAGCATACATGTCATCACAATAATCGTCATAGATGGCAACTTTGTTCTCATAATCAATTGGAACTGCTTTTGAAATATTGGAATCATTACTAACTAAAGTTGACACTCTTCCAAATCCACTTTCATAAATATCACACTAAGATTCAACACCCTCCAAAATAGTGGGATCACTAATTTCTAAAGTTGACACTATTCCAAACCCACTTTAGATGATAGTATTATTCATACTCCAAAAGACATAAGTAAAGTTTATGGAGCATTCTACAATTAATATGGACTAACCAATATCCAAGATTAAAATATATAAGTGAAGCACATGAAGCATTCTATAAAACCATACTCAAAAGATTTAAGTGACACACAAAGAACATTCTATAAGGTCATACTCAAAAGATTTAAGTGAAGTGCATGAAGCATTCTATAAATCGATGAAGGTCTATCTCATACTAGCATGGTTCTTAAAGAAAAATAAAAACACAAAGGACACAAATCATGTGAACAAAACAAAAACCAAGGTATACCGATAATTGTTGAAGAAGAAAGATGGGAAGAAAGATGGGATGCCAACCGAGGCATCCCCGAGCTTAGATGCTTGATTATCCTTGGAGTATTTACTTGGGATGCCTTGGGTATCCCCAAGCGTGAAATATTGCCTCTCTTTATTCTTCTCACATCTGTAACTCCTCGTTCTTCGAACACTTCATCCACAAAAACTTAACAAAGACTTTGTGAGATCCGTTAGTATAATAAAGCAAATCACTACCTTTAGGTACTGTTGTAAACTCATTCCAATTTCATATTAGCACTATTTGTACTTTATTCCAACTTCACCATGGTTTTACCCCCTGATACTACCCATAGATTCATCAAAATAAGCGAACAACACATAGAAAGCAGAATCTGTCAAAAACAGGACAGTTTGTAGTAATCTGGAAATTTAGTAAACTTCTGTAACTCCAAAATATTCTAAAAAACTATGACAATTTAAATAATTTGTACATAAATAATGTTCAAAAAGTTTCAGACCCATTTGACTTTCCAGTAAAAAATGTAAATTCACACGCTACAGCCAAAGTTTCTGTTTTTGTACTGCACATAGTAAACAAGCAATCTAATCATCCTAAAACCAAAGCTTGGCACAATATTTTTATAATACATTGGATATATACATGGGGATAATTATTTATAGAGAAACTTCCATGAAAAATTCTACATTCTTTCCATGAGCCTGAACACAAGTGTTCAAGGTCGACCCTCACTTCTTCAATGCATAACTTTCCAATCACTTCTCTTTTTGAAAAACTTTTTAGGCATATGAGGCAAGTGAATGTTTTTGTATTTTCATTCTTTTAATTTTTTTTTGTATGTCTCACCCACAACTAAACAAAACAAAAGGGAAATCAAAAACAACTCAGTGAAGAAAGCTAACAAGCATACGCGAGAATATCAACCCCACGCTATTGCTCTCCGGCATCGGCGCCAGAAAAGAGCTTGATAATCCCCAAGTGCAGGGAATCATCGTAGCAATTCCCAAAGGTGGAAGTGATATGTATGGAGTGTCGAACCCATAAGGAGATAAAGGTAAGATCAATATTCTCTCAAGTCCTATCTTCCACTGATACGACTCTACGTACACTAAGTGTTTTGCTACCAACTAGAAACGAGAAATAAAACTACATTGTGGGTATGAAGAGGATAACTTTGCATGATATCGGAGAGATAAATTATAAAAGTAGGTGTTGTTATCATAAAGTTAGAGTATATTACAAAATATTATAAAAAACGAGTGTGGAATAATGTTGGGTCGGTGTGCGGAATTGTGGTAGGTGATTGCTAACAAGACCTGTAGTTGTCATTGCAATTTCATATGAGGGAGAGGCATAAGCTAACATAATTTCTCTTCTTGGATCATATGCACTTATGATTGGAACTCTAGCAAGGATCCAGAACTACTAAACATCATTATGGTCAAATCCAACCATAGCATTAACATATCAAGCCCCCTTTATCCCATACGCAACAACCCCCTTACTCGGGTTTATGCTTCTGTCACTCGAGCAACCCACTATAAGCGAATCATGAACATGTTGCAACACCCTACAACAGGAATCCCTCACGATTGAGTGACATGGAGGGCACAATAGGGCAACACCAAAATAAAACATACAACTCATACCAATCTAGATCATTAATCAATCCAAGGACAAAGGACATCTACTCAAAACATCATAGGATGGGCACACATCATTGGATCATAATATCTGGCATCAAGAACCATGTTCAATTAGGGATTACAGCGGGGTATGGGAGAGTGTACAGCATAAAAGAGATGAGGATGGTGATGATGATGGTGATGTTGATGAAGACGATCACCGCGGCGATGATTCCCCTCCCGATGGCACTCCGGCGCCACCGAGAGAGAGGAGGAGAGGTTCTCCCCTTGTGCTTCCTCCTCCATGGCCTTCCCCTAGATGGGGAGAGGTTCCCCCTCTGGTCCTTGGCCTTCATGGTGATGATGGCCCCTCTGAGATCCTTCTCCATGGCCTCCGATGATATGGCCCCGTCCGGCAGGGTAACAAAGAGGGCCTAGATTGATTTCTCATGGCTACAGAGGCTTGCGGTGGTGGAACTTCCGATCTAGGTTATTTTCCAGAGGTTTGGGCATTTATAGGAGAGTTTGGCACTGAGAACAAGTCAGGGGGCCCCACGGGAAGTCCACGAGGCATAGGGGCGCGCCCCAGGGGGTGGGCATGCCCTCCACCATAGTGGGGCCCACGGGACACCCCTCCAATAACTCTTCGTTCCATTATTTTTTATTTTCCAGAAAAATTCTCTGCTGATTTTCAGCGCATTCAGAGAACTCTTATTTCTGTACGAAAACAACACAACGGTAGTTCTGCTGAAAACAGCGTCAGTCCGGGTTAGTTCTAATCAAATCATACCAAAATCATATAAAACTATTGTAAACATACAATGAATACTTAATAAATTATAGATACGTTGAAGACGTATCAATGGCACGTTGCACAAAGAGCAGAGGAGCGTGAGGCAGCACGACAGAGATCACACGGGCGGTTTTTACCTAGGTTCGGTCCACTGCGAGGCGTAAAACCCTACTCCTGCTTTGGTGGATTGATGGTGGATGGTGGTGGAAAAGCACAGTGCTCTTGCCCGGCAGGGTTGCCTTGGGACAAGAATGGCTATGCACGTACGAGTGTACAAGGGTCCGAATCCTTTCTCTGGTTGCCATGGGATTTCTTTTATAGATTAAGTGGTCACCATAGTGGAAAATCAGTCATTACGCACTGTTTAGATAGCAAACAGCGCTATCATACCTAAATCTACAGGCTGACAGAGTGCATTAAATCCGCCGCTCGATGTCACACGACAGCTTGCCCGGCAGGCTCTCCCAGGTCCTTTTGCCAGCTTGGCACCTTCTTGCTTGACACGTCGCAGGACAGGTGTCGCTTGTAGACATTTTCTGTAGGTGGAGGCTGCCATGTGGCATTTAGCAGCCACTTAGTCATCTTTGAGCTTGACACCGCACCGATCGACGAGGTACGTCGTGCTGAGGTGGTGCAGTGCAGTGGTTTGCCTCCGCTTGTCCCAGTAGGCCTACTGGGATGATTCGAGGGGGCTCACTTCTAGGGTTAACCTTGCTCTTCCAGGCTCACCTGCCCGGCAGGCGAGGTTTTCCCTTAGCAATATCTTGCCCCTCGGGTTAGTCCTGGTCTTCTTGATCTACGCTTGGATCCCTTAAGGGAATCGATCCATCTTGCTTGAGTTAGTCAGGATGTTGTGAACTTGTGCTCGTGCCTGTGCACAGTCTGGGCAACGGACCCAGGGTTTGTTGCAACGACACTACTGTTACAATCGCTACAAAACTGCTACTGTTAATTTTGCCACCGTTACCGTTACTTCCATACTACTTTGCTACTAAATATTTTGCTGCAGATATTAAGTCTTTCAGGTGTGGTTGAATTGACAACTCAACTACTAATACTCGTGAATTTTATTTGGCTCCGCTTGTGTCGAATCAATAAATTTGGGTTGAATACTCTACCCTCGAAAACTGTTATGATCCCCTATACTCGTGGGTTATCACCTATCGATGAAATATCTAACTCCCCCTCCCCACCCCCTTTTCTCCCCGACCACAAGTCACACTTCCCTTGTTTCCTCCTTCCTTCCCAAGTTATAGTCGCTTCCCGGCTTGCTTCCTCGCTCTCGTCGTCTCGCATCCGACCGTCGCGATCGCCATGGTCTTCTTCAATGACCTCTCCAGCGGTTCCTCCTCTGACGATGACTCTTTCACTACCTCGGTATGCCTCTCTTATTTCTCTCGGGTTATAATTTGGAATGAAGGATCTTAACCTGGTGGTCAATTTGAGTCATTTCTTCCTCTTATAGCTCCCTAGGACCATCAGTTGCAACGAATGGAGTAGGGTGGCTGAAGATTTGCCTGCTCGTTGTCACGATCAATCTCCAAGTGTGATGTTAGTTGTGTTTGAATCTGTGGACAGTAGGAGGAAGTTTCTAGCATGTGCAGAGAAGGTTAGCCCCACTTTCGTTGTTACAAATCATTTGTTAGATGTGATTCAGACACTGTCGCTGTGCTATGTTATTCCGGATGTGATTAAGACAGTGTCATAGTTTCTACCTAATATCTAAAAATGTTGCCATCTCATCAGCGGTGCCATTAGATAATTATTTGGCACCACTTCAGCAGTTTGTGCAGCCAACTTTGGTCCACACATCCGAAAAGCAAAGCGGTAAAATACTCAAACTTTATGGCATGAAGGAACTGGGCATCAGAGCAACTAGGTGCTTCGGAGGCCGATTCCCTGATTATTTTCCTCTGCATCGGCTCGCCAGTGCATGGCACCGGTGCCAAATGTAGCAACAGTTGTATTGACACTAGTTTTGGCATACATAGTGGACGGCCTTAGTGCTATTAGTTCTATGTTACTAAATTTGTACATGTACACACCTGTTAGTATCAATTTGATGTCATCCAAACACTGTCACTATGTTGTTGCAGTTATATTTAGCTTCCTCATAAAATGTCCAATTTGTTCTTTATAGTACATGACAAAGAACTTGTAGCGTTGTTGAAGTTACTTACAACTTCTGATGTTTCAGAATTTGATTGTTGTCTCAGTAGCAATTAATTCATTTACACGTTGATCTTTTTGAGAAAATGTGTCATAATTAACATGTTTCTTCAGTTTTTCAAAATATGTACTTGGTGATTTTCTGTGTTGCTAGGAACCCATTTTCCCTACAATTGTTACTGATTTGGTTTTAAATATTATACAATGAATGGAAGTGTTCTCACTTGGAGTGGGTTGATCAAGAGTGGACATAGTCTTTGAAGATGTGCCTAGCAAAGATCTGGAGCATGTATGAGGAAGAGAACAAAAATAGTCTTAGAGAAAGTGTCGTCAATGTTGAAAAATATTTCAAGATGCGGGAAAAAAGAGAGGAAGATAGATAATGAGCTCAAATTTTTTAAATTAGGCTTTGCAAGATGGTGTTGGTTGAGGAGGAGGCACTTTCCCAGTTGGTCAGTGCAAAACAAGTTCTTAAAGAACTGAAACCAGAGGCGGAGAAGACGAACCTGGCTGATCATGCATCAGTCGATTAGGGAAATGAATAGATTGTTCTAATATTGTTCTTATGAAGGTGAACCAGCTTTATGTTGTATTGTGCTGTTTTCAGGTAGCTATCATATTGTGATGTTAAAATACATTTATGTGTCTGCTGTGAAATTAGCAAATAGTTGTTCGATATGAAATGTGAATTTGTGTAATACTGGAATTATTAATTGTGAACTAATAAACTTGCTAAATGGGTCATGGAACTTTGCAAACGGTTCTAGCAGTAAAAGCGGTTGTGATGGATAGCCCAATGGCATACAGTTTTCTTCATTAAATCATGTGTGATGTAGTTGAATAAAGCAAACGGTTAACACAGGCAGAGCGTGTGTGATTGTTACACGTATCACACACGAGGCTATACATAAAACTATGCGGGATGTATATACGAACGAAAACGTTCATCTGGGATTCACTTTGTGGGATGTGCAGACGAACGGAAACGTTTCTGTAGGAACGAAGAATGTCTACCAGAGGGGGGTGGGTGAATGGGAGTTTCAAATTTTCTTCAGAAAACTTAAATCTCTCAGAACCCAGCAGCGGAATAAGCTATAAATAGACTAAGAAGAACTACAACATATAAAAGAAGGGAAACTAAAGCATGCATCTAAGTAAATTACATGAATAGAAAGAATCAGAGGTAAACTTGATTAACATGGGTGACCGAGGGTGCTTGATGGAGACAAGGTATTTGTTTGACTAGTTTGTCCTTCTGCACAAGAACTATGTCTGGTTGGAGGGGCTATGACTTAACACGGAAGATAAAACTCTCTTCACCCTATTCTCCTCAACAATCGATTCGCCAACCGATGTCGATCACTCCTGGTAGATACTTGAAGGCTATCTCCAAACCTTTACTGACCTCTTCTTCGAGAACCGCAATCACTCTTGGTCTTAGAAGAAATTGACACCTAACCATCTAGAGAGTTTGCTGCTCTCAAGTGTAATAGGTGGATCATACTAAACTTAGATTCCAGTGATGCTAAACCACTATATAATTCTTCGGCCCTAGAGTTTTGCTCTCGGTGGATTTCGAGGGTTGCGCAACAATCTTTTTAGAAATCAAACGGAGCAGCCAACGAACAAAGCCGGCGTGGGGTGGCTATTTATAGACGCAGCCTTCCCCCATGGGAAATGACCATTTTGGACATGAGGTCCAACCAATGGCCAACCGAAACATTCACAACGGTCGGATTTTAGAGCAACTGTAACATTACTTGAGGAACAAGTAATGCTAAATCCTCGGTCCGAGGCAAGTCTCTCGTAGCAAAGAAGATCACAGTCTCTTGCTGGCAAGTATTTGCTCGGAGCACAAAGAGATTTCTCTCACAACTTTCATAGGTTTGGGTTTAGCATCAGAGAATCAAAGCTTCGAGACGATATACCCCTCCTAATAGTATGGTGGTCCTATGACTCAATGAAAGAAGAAGAACAACAAAACAAATGCTACATCTTCACTTTCTCTTCATTCTTCTATGAGTGGAGTCATTTGCTTCGAACGATCAACAAACCTGCTTAGACTTCAGCAATTTTTAGGAGACTTGGTGATAACCTTTGCTGCCATGCAGGGAGATTATCTTCATCGTTTTTCACAAACTCCTCGATTGCTCCAGGGACCCGTTAATCTGTGTGTACTATCAAACACATAAGTCCCAAACTGTTTATGTCAACAAACTCCAAAAGATAAGGGTCCTATCATTGCACCAACAATTTCCCCCTTTTTGGATGGTTGTTGACAAAATAGATAATCATCAAAGTGAAGATAGATAAGTAAATTGTAAATCGAACAAGAGTGAAATTGCGTTACTTGACTCGATGACGAAATATACTCCCCCTGGATGTATGTAGACTTAATTGATATACAATATAATTCCTTGCAATTCATTTAAGAGTGTGGAGAATATTCAATCAGACGAGGTAATGATTTGCATTGATGATGGATAATCCAATGAGAGTAAAGTTCAATCATTCTTAACTTCTGTTAACAATTTCACCTGCAAAACAAAAGCTTCGAGAGAGAGAATAATGCACCAGGTCAGGTTATTAATATTACAACACATAACAGAAGTTTTACATCAATGCACATTAAATGGCGTAATTATCTCAAAAGATAGAACGACAAAAACACAAACACCAAATCAAATAGAGAAAATCTATCAATCTCTCGATGTTATTCTCCCCCTTTTGGTCAACTAGTGTCAAAAAGGTCTTGAAAACACGAGTGAGAAATTATGAATATGATAGCATCGCCTGAGGAACTGTCTCACAAAGTTTCTGATTCAGAAGTGTGTGGAATATCTTCTTCTTCAGCCGCAACAGCAGCAGCTGATCCTTCGAGACTGACTTGGGTCTTGGACGGGGAAGGTACATAGGGATGACCTTCATTACACTTGCAAGACAGCAAAAGGTTTGATTGTCGGTGAAGCGGCTTCTGCTTCATCGAGCAATTTGCGCAGCTGAATTCATTATAAATTCATTGTAGGCTCACGAGCTGGCAAAGGTGGAGTGGAGCGATCTTGAAAGTCTTCATTAGTAAACCCTTGGTCAATGTACTGATAGAGTTCTTGAAGGTGACAATTGCTGAGTTGCTTTCTGTTGTAATCACATGCACAACTTTTGTTTGTTGGGAATAGCATTAGGTTCGGCAGCCAGATGTTCCTTCTCTTGGCGGCCTTAGGCCATATACTTCAGTAGAAACTACTGAGTGCGGATGCTCACTTCAAGTGTGAAGGAGGTTGAGTGTTCGGCAGACGATCATGCTTGGGCAGCTTTGGTCCATTGAAAGTTTGATGATAATCAGAAGTGCTTGACACTAGTTCTTTTCCTGAAGAAAAATCTTCTATAACTTTCAGTGCATCACACATAGGAGGTATGAAACTTTGTGACTGACTTTAGCAGGATATCAGGTCTTCATTGCATAGTCAACAACTTTCTGAATCCATGGCGCGAATACTTTGACTGTTTTAGGACATTGAGCTGAATCCATTAGGATGCGTAATAACATGTCTTCGATATAGAAGATGTAACCTTGTGAGATGGCATGGATAGTGTTTCGAAGAACATCAGATATAGCTTTATCAGTATTCATTCGAGCCAGCGAACAAATGGTATATGTGAGAATGTGATATAACGTCTTATTGTCAAAAGTTAAGTGCTCAGGCAGAGGAGGACCATGGTAGTCATGAATCTTTTCTTCATCCATTGTGCATCGGAAATCTTCATTAGTGACTGCATCAATGTTATGAATCCGAATCTCAGCTTTGCCATGTTCAAATCGAGGGAAATGAAAATGAGAGACAAAATCCATAACAGTGTGTTTGATTCGTTTTCCTTCTGTCATCCTTTCCATTATCCATTGTGTGCTATCTGACTCATCGCCCGAGATATATAGAGTTGCATAAAACTGAAGAATTATCTCCCTGTTCCATGGATGTAGATAGCCTAAGACATGAGTGAGACCATAGTCTTCGATGTCCTAAATAATTTGATTGAAGCATCTGATGCTCTTCATAGCTGCAAAGTCTCAGAATTCATGAGGGAAAAATCTTCAGGCTATCATATAGAATACGAGAGTAGTATATCACCTACTCCTTAGTCAAAAATTGAGGAGAATCAGATGTCCTGGGCTTGTTGTAAGGACTCTCTTGAAAGAAAACTGGGTGAGTATTTCTGTTGAATAGAGGCCCTTTGATGCCGACGCCGGTGGAGAAAAAAGGTAGCCGCTCGCGAGGATAGGGGTACTTAAGTTCGTCTTCAACATAAAGTACTTCATTACCATAGATGATGGAATCCGAATGAGGAGTTGATGGTGAGTTTGCTACAAAAGGATTAATGTCTGAGGGTCTTTGAGCTGTGAAGAGTGACATCCTCAAGGGAGAGGAATTTGCCACTTGTGCAGGGGCATAGTCAGGCACCGAAGCTTTATCAGTCATTTGGGGATGTAGAGGAATTGCTACTAAAGTTGGAGGAGCAAAGGGAGTAACTGAACCTTTAGGTTCGTCGAGCACAGGAGAATCTCGTTGTTCTGACCGAGGATGAATATCATAGCATCACCCGAGGAACTGTCTAATGAAGTTTTTGATTCAGAAGTGTGTGGAACACCTTCATCTTCAGTCACAACAGCAACAGCTGATCCTTCGAGCTTGACTTGGGTCTTGGACGGGGAAGGTACATTGGGATCAACTTCATTACACTTGCAAGACAGAAGAAGGTTTGATAGTCGGTGAAGTTGCTTCTGATTCATTCAAAGTAAATTCGTTGTAGGCTCACGAGCTAGCACAGGTGGAGTGGAGCAACCATGAAAGTCTTCATCAATAAACCCTTGGTCAATGTACTCATAGAGTTCTTGAAGGTGAGAATTATTGAGCTTCTTTTTGGAGAAAAATTTCTGAAGCAATTTCCATAAGCGCTTCTTGTTTTCTGCTGTGATCATATGCACAACTTTTGTTGTGAATACATCATGTTTCGCAGCCAGATGTTTTTTCTCTTGGTGGTCTTTGGCCATATACTTCAGTAGCAACTGCTGAGTGCACATGCTCACTTCAAGATGTGAAGGAGGTTGAGTGTTCGGCAAATGATCACGCTTGGGCAGCTTTGGTCCATTGAAAGTGTGATGATAATCAGAAGTGCTTGACACTGGTGCTTCTCCTGAAGAAAAATATTCCATAACTTTCAGTGTATCACACATAGGAGGCATGAAACTTTTGTGACTGACTTTAGCAAGATATTCTGTCTTTGTTCCATAGTCAACCACTTTCTGAATCCATGGCGTGAATACTTTGATTGTTTTTGGATACTGAGCTGAATCCATTAGGATGCGTAAGAACATGTCTTCGATATCGAAGATGTAACCTTGTGAGATGGCATGGATAGTGTTCCGGAGAACATCTGATATAGCATTATCAGTATTCATCCCAGCCAGCGGACATATGGTATATGTGAGAATGTGATATAACATCTGATTGTCGAAAGTTAAGTGCTCAGGCAGAGGAGGATCATGGTAGTCACGAATCTTTTCTTCATCCATTGTGAATCGGATATCTTCATTAGTAACTACATCAATGTTATGAATCCGAATCTCAGCTTTGCCATGTTCAAATTGAGGGAAATGAAAATGAGAGAAAAATCCATAACAGTTTGTTTGATTCGCCTTCCTTCTATCATCCTTTCCATTATCCATTGTGTGCTATCTGACTCATCGCCCGAGATATATAGAGTTGCATAAAACTGAAGAATTATCTCCCTGTTCCATGGATGTAGATAGCCTAAGACATGAGTGAGACCATAGTCTTCGATGTCCTAAATAATTTGATTGAAGCATCTGATGCTCTTCATAGCTGCAAAGTCTCAGAATTCATGAGGGAAAAATCTTCAGGCTATCATATAGAATACGAGAGTAGTATATCACCTACTCCTTAGTCAAAAATTGAGGAGAATCAGATGTCCTGGGCTTGTTGTAAGGACTCTCTTGAAAGAAAACTGGGTGAGTACTTCTGTTGAATAGAGGCCCTTTGATGCCGACGCCGGTGGAGAAAAAAGGTAGCCGCTCGTGAGGATAGGGGTACTTAAGTTCGTCTTCAACATAAAGTACTTCATCACCATAGATGATGGAATCCGAATGAGGAGTTGATGGTGAGTTTGCTACAAAAGGATTAACGTCTGAGGGTCTTTGAGCTGTGAAGAGTGACATCCTCAAGGGAGAGGAATTTGCCACTTGTGCAGGGGCATAGTCAGGCACCGAAGCTTTATCAGTCATTTGGGGATGTAGAGGAATTGCTACTAAAGTTGGAGGAGCAAAGGGAGTAACCGAACCTTTAGGTTCGTCGAGCACAGGAGAATCTCGTTGTTCTGACCGAGGATGAATATCATAGCATCACCCGAGGAACTGTCTAATGAAGTTTTTGATTCAGAAGTGTGTGGAACACCTTCATCTTCAGTCACAACAGCAACAGCTGATCCTTCGAGCTTGACTTGGGTCTTGGACGGGGAAGGTACATTGGGATCAACTTCATTACACTTGCAAGACAGAAGAAGGTTTGATAGTCGGTGAAGTTGCTTCTGATTCATTCAAAGTAAATTCGTTGTAGGCTCACGAGCTAGCAAAGGTGGAGTGGAGCAACCATGAAAGTCTTCATCAATAAACCCTTGGTCAATGTACTCATAGAGTTCTTGAAGGTGAGAATTATTGAGCTTCTTTTTGGAGAAAAATTTCTGAAGCAATTTCCATAAGCGCTTCTTGTTTTCTGCTGTGATCATATGCACAACTTTTGTTGTGAATACATCATGTTTCGCAGCCAGATGTTTTTTCTCTTGGTGGTCTTTGGCCATATACTTCAGTAGCAACTGCTGAGTGCACATGCTCACTTCAAGATGTGAAGGAGGTTGAGTGTTCGGCAAATGATCACGCTTGGGCAGCTTTGGTCCATTGAAACTGTGATGATAATCAGAAGTGCTTGACACTGGTGCTTCTCCTGAAGAAAAATATTCCATAACTTTCAGTGTATCACACATAGGAGGCATGAAACTTTTGTGACTGACTTTAGCAAGATATTCGGTCTTTGTTCCATAGTCAACCACTTTCTGAATCCATGGCGTGAATACTTTGATTGTTTTTGGATACTGAGCTGAATCCATTAGGATGCGTAAGAACATGTCTTCGATATCGAAGATGTAACCTTGTGAGATGGCATGGATAGTGTTCCGGAGAACATCTGATATAGCATTATCAGTATTCATCCCAGCCAGCGGACATATGGTATATGTGAGAATGTGATATAACGTCTGATTGTCGGAAGTTAAGTGCTCAGGCAGAGGAGGATCATGGTAGTCACGAATCTTTTCTTCATCCATTGTGCATCGGAAATCTTCATTAGTAACTACATCAATGTTATGAATCCGAATCTCATCTTTGCCATGTTCAAATTGAGGGAAATGAAAATGAGAGAAAAATCCATAACAGTTTGTTTGATTCGTTTTCCTTCTATCATCCTTTCCATTATCCATTGTGTGCTATCTGACTCATCGCCCGAGATATATAGAGTTGCATAAAACTGAAGAATTATCTCCCTGTTCCATGGATGTAGATAGCCTAAGACATGAGTGAGACCATAGTCTTCGATGTCCTAAATAATTTGATTGAAGCATCTGATGCTCTTCATAGCTGCAAAGTCTCAGAATTCATGAGGGAAAAATCTTCAGGCTATCATATAGAATACGAGAGTAGTATATCACCTTCTCCTTAGTCAAAAATTGAGGAGAATCAGATGTCCTTGGCTTGTTGTAAGGACTCTCTTGAAAGAAAACTGGGTGAGTATTTCTGTTGAATAGAGGCCCTTTGATTGTGACGCCGGTGGAGAAAAAAGGCAGCCGCTCGCGAGGATAGGGGTACTTAAGTTCATCTTCAACATAAACTACTTCATCACCATAGATGATGGAATCCGAATGAGGAGTTGATGGTGAGTTTGCTACAAAAGGATTAACGTCTAAGGGTCTTTGAGCTGTGAAGAGTGAGATCCTCAAGGGAGAGGAATTTGCCACTTGTGCAGGGGCATAGTCAGGCACCGAAGCTTTATCAGTCATTTGGGGATGTAGAGGAATTGCTTCTAAAGTTGGAGGGGCAAAGGGAGTAACCGAACCTTTTGGTTCGTCAAGCAGAAGAGAATCTTGTTGTTCTGACCGAGGATGAATATGATAGCATCGCCTGAGGAACTGTCTGATGAAGTATTTGATTCAGAAGTGTGTGGAACACCTTCATCTTCAGTCACAACAGCAACATCTGATCCTTCGAGCTTGACTTGGGTCTTGGACGGGGAAGGTACATTGGGATCAACTTCATTACACTTGCATGACAACAGAAGGTTTGATAGTCGGTGAAGTTGCTTCTGATTCATCAAGCAATTTGTGCAGCTAAATTCGAAGTAAATTCGTTGTAGGCTCACGAGCTGGCAAAGGTGGAGTGAAGCGATCATGAAAGTCTTCATCAATAAATCCTTGGTCAATGTACTCATAGAGTTCTTGAAGGTGAGAATTATTGAGCTGCTTTTTGGAGAAAAATTTCTGAAGCAATTTCCATAAGCGCTTCTTGTTTTCTTCTGTGATCGTATGCACAATTTTTGTTGTGAATACATCATGTTTCGCAGCCAGATAGTTTTTCTCTTGGTGGTCTTTGGCCATATACTTCAGTAGCAACTGCTGAGTGCACATGCTCACTTCAAGATGTGAAGGAGGTTGAGTGTTCGGCAAACGATCACGCTTGGGCAGCTTTGGTCCATTGAAAGTGTGATGATAATCAGAAGTGCTTGACACTGGTGCTTCTCCTGAAGAAAAATATTCCATAACTTTCAGTGTATCATGCATAGGAGGCATGAAACTTTTGTGACTGACTTTAGCAAGATATTCAGTCTTCGTTCCATAGTCAACCACTTTATGAATCCATGGCATGAATACTTTGATTGTTTTTGGATACTGAGCTGAATCCATTAGGATGCGTAAGAACATGTCTTCGATATCGAAGATGTAACCTTGTGAGATGGCATGGATAGTGTTCCGGAGAACATCAGATATAGCATTATCAGTATTCATTCCAGCCAGCGGACATATGGTATATGTGAGAATGTGATATAACGTCTGATTGTCCAAAGTTAAGTGCTCAGGCAGAGGAGGACCATGGTAGTCACGAATCTTTTCTTCATCCATTGTGCATCGGAAATCTTCATTAGTAACTGCATCAATGTTATGAATCGAATCTCAGCTTTGCCATGTTCAAATCGAGGGAAATGAAAATGAGAGACAAAATCCATAACAGTGTGTTTGATTCGTTTTCCTTCTGTCATCCTTTCCATTATCGATTGTGTGCTATCTGACTCATCGCTCGAGATATATAGAGTTGCATAAAACTGAAGAATTATCTCCCTGTTCCATGGATGTAGATAGCCTAAGACATGAGTGAGACCATAGTCTTCGATGTCCTAAATAATTTGATTGAAGCATCTAATGCTCTTCATAGCTGCAAAGTCTCAGAATTCATGAGGGAAAAATCTTCAGGCTATCATATAGAATATGAGAGTAGTATATCACCTACTCCTTAGTCAAAAATTGAGGAGAATCAGATGTCCTGGGCTTGTTGTAAGGACTCTCTTGAAAGAAAACTGGGTGAGTATTTCTGTTGAATAGAGGCCCTTTGATACCGACGCCGGTGGAGAAAAAAGGCAGCCGCTCGCAAGGATAGGGGTACTTAAGTTCATCTTCAACATAAAGTACTTCATCGCCATAGATGATGGAATCCGAATGAGGAGTTGATGGTGACTTTGCTACAAAAGGATTAACATCTGAGGGTCTTTGTGCTGTGAAGAGTGAGATCCTCAAGGGAGAGGAATTTGCCACTTGTGCAGGGGCATAGTCAAGCACCGAAGCTTTATCAGTCATTTGGGGATGTAGAGGAATTGCTTCTAAAGTGGGAGGAGCAAAGGGAGTAACCGAACCTTTAGGTTCATCGAGCACAGGAGAATCTCGTTGTTCTGACCGAGGATGAATATGATAGCATCACCTGAGGAACTGTCTGATGAAGTTTTTGATTCAGAAGTGTGTGGAACACCTTCATCTTCAGTCACAACAGCAACAGCTGATCCTTCGAGCTTGACTTGGGTCTTGGAGGGGGAAGGTGCATTGGGATCAACTTCATTACACTTGCAAGACAGCAGAAGGTTTGATAATCGGTGAAGTTGCGTCTGATTCATCAAGCAATTTGCGCAGCTAAATTCGAAGTAAATTCGTTGTAGGCTCATGAGCTGGCAAAGGTGGAGTCAAGCGATCATGAAAAAGTCTTCATCAATAAATCCATGGTCAATGTACTCATAGAGTTCTTGAAGGTGAGAATTATTGAGCTGCTTTTTGGAGAAAAATTTCTGAAGCAATTTCCATAAGCGCTTCTTGTTTTCTGCTGTGATCGTATGCACAATTTTTGTTGTGAATACATCATGTTTCGCAGCCAGATAGTTTTTCTCTTGGTGGTCTTTGGCCATATACTTCAGTAGCAACTGCTGAGTGCACATGCTCACTTCAAGATGTGAAGGAGGTTGAGTGTTCGGCAAACGATCATGCTTGGGCAGCTTTGGTCCATTGAAAGTGTGATGATAATCAGAAGTGCTTGACACTGGTGCTTCTCCTGAAGAAAAATATTCCATAACTTTCAGTGTATCACACATAGGAGGCATGAAACTTTTGTGACTGACTTTAGCAAGATATTCGGTCTTCGTTCCATAGTCAACCACTTTCTAAATCCATGGCATGAATACTTTGATTGTTTTTGGATACTGAGCTGAATCCATTAGGATGCGTAAGAACATGTCTTCGATATCGAAGATGTAACCTTGTGAGATGGCATGGATAGTGTTCCGGAGAACATCAGATATAGCATTATCAGTATTCATTCCAGCCAGCGGACATATGGTATATGTGAGAATGTGATATAACGTCTGATTGTCCAAAGTTAAGTGCTCAGGCAGAGGAGGACCATGGTAGTCACGAATCTTTTCTTCATCCATTGTGCATCGGAAATCTTCATTAGTAACTGCATCAATGTTATGAATCGAATCTCAGCTTTGCCATGTTCAAATCGAGGGAAATGAAAATGAGAGACAAAATCCATAACAGTGTGTTTGATTCGTTTTCCTTCTGTCATCCTTTCCATTATCGATTGTGTGCTATCTGACTCATCGCTCGAGATATATAGAGTTGCATAAAACTGAAGAATTATCTCCCTGTTCCATGGATGTAGATAGCCTAAGACATGAGTGAGACCATAGTCTTCGATGTCCTAAATAATTTGATTGAAGCATCTAATGCTCTTCATAGCTGCAAAGTCTCAGAATTCATGAGGGAAAAATCTTCAGGCTATCATATAGAATATGAGAGTAGTATATCACCTACTCCTTAGTCAAAAATTGAGGAGAATCAGATGTCCTGGGCTTGTTGTAAGGACTCTCTTGAAAGAAAACTGGGTGAGTATTTCTGTTGAATAGAGGCCCTCTGATACCGACGCCGGTGGAGAAAAAAGGCAGCCGCTCGCAAGGATAGGGGTACTTAAGTTCATCTTCAACATAAAGTACTTCATCGCCATAGATGATGGAATCCGAATGAGGAGTTGATGGTGACTTTGCTACAAAAGGATTAACATCTGAGGGTCTTTGTGCTGTGAAGAGTGAGATCCTCAAGGGAGAGGAATTTGCCACTTGTGCAGGGGCATAGTCAAGCACCGAAGCTTTATCAGTCATTTGGGGATGTAGAGGAATTGCTTCTAAAGTGGGAGGAGCAAAGGGAGTAACCGAACCTTTAGGTTCATCGAGCACAGGAGAATCTCGTTGTTCTGACCGAGGATGAATATGATAGCATCACCTGAGGAACTGTCTGATGAAGTTTTTGATTCAGAAGTGTGTGGAACACCTTCATCTTCAGTCACAACAGCAACAGCTGATCCTTCGAGCTTGACTTGGGTCTTGGAGGGGGAAGGTGCATTGGGATCAACTTCATTACACTTGCAAGACAGCAGAAGGTTTGATAATCGGTGAAGTTGCGTCTGATTCATCAAGCAATTTGCGCAGCTAAATTCGAAGTAAATTCGTTGTAGGCTCACGAGCTGGCAAAGGTGGAGTGAAGCGATCATGAAAAAGTCTTCATCAATAAATCCATGGTCAATGTACTCATAGAGTTCTTGAAGGTGAGAATTATTGAGCTGCTTTTTGGAGAAAAATTTCTGAAGCAATTTCCATAAGCGCTTCTTGTTTTCTGCTGTGATCGTATGCACAATTTTTGTTGTGAATACATCATGTTTCGCAGCCAGATAGTTTTTCTCTTGGTGGTCTTTGGCCATATACTTCAGTAGCAACTGCTGAGTGCACATGCTCACTTCAAGATGTGAAGGAGGTTGAGTGTTCGGCAAACGATCATGCTTGGGCAGCTTTGGTCCATTGAAAGTGTGATGATAATCAGAAGTGCTTGACACTGGTGCTTCTCCTGAAGAAAAATATTCCATAACTTTCAGTGTATCACACATAGGAGGCATGAAACTTTTGTGACTGACTTTAGCAAGATATTCGGTCTTCGTTCCATAGTCAACCACTTTCTAAATCCATGGCATGAATACTTTGATTGTTTTTGGATACTGAGCTGAATCCATTAGGATGCGTAAGAACATGTCTTCGATATCGAAGATGTAACATTGTGAGATGGCTTGTATAGTGTTTCGGAGAACATCAGATATAGCATTATCAGTATTCATTCCAGCCAGCGGACATATGGTATACGTGAGAATGTGATATAACGTCTGATTGTCGAAAGTTAAGTGCTCAGGCAGAGGAGGACCATGGTAGTCACGAATCTTTTCTTCATCCATTGTGCATCGGAAATCTTCATTAGTAACTGCATCAATGTTATGAATCCAAATCTCAGCTTTGCCATGTTCAAATCGAGGGAAATGAAAATGAGAGACAAAATCCATAATAGTGTGTTTGATTCGTTTTCCTTCTGTCATCCTTTCAATTATCCATTGTGTGCTATCTGACTCATCGCCCGAGATATATAGAGTTGCATAAAACTGAAGAATTATGTCCATGTTCCATGGATGTAGATAGCCTAATACATGAGTGAGACCATAGTCTTCGATGTCCTACATAATTTGATTGAAGCATCTGATGCTCTTCATAGCTGCAAAGTCTAAGAATTCATGAGGGAAAAACCTTCAGGCTATCATATAGAATACGAGAGTAGTATATCACCTACTACTTCGTCAAAAATTGAGGAGAATCAGATGTCCTGGGCTTGTTGTAAGGACTCTCTTGAAAGAAAACTGGGTGAGTAGTTCTGTTGAATAGAGGCCCTTTGATGCCGACGCCGGTGGAGAAAAAAGGCAGCCGCTCGCGAGGATAGGTGTACTTAAGTTCATCTTCAACATAAAGTACTTCATCGTCATAGATGATGGAATCCGAATGAGGAGTTGATGGTCAGTTTGCTACAAAAGGATTAACGTCTGAGGGTCTTCGAGCTGTGACAAGTGAGATCCTCAAGGGAGAGGAATTTGCCACTTGTGCTGGGGCATAGTCAGGCACCGAAGCTTTATCAGTCATTTGGGGATGTAGAGGAATTGCTTCTAAAGTTGGAGGGGCAAAGGGAGTAACCGAACCTTTCGGTTCGTCAAGCAGAAGAGAATCTTGTTGTTCTGACCGAGGATGAATATGATAGCATCGCCTGAGAAACTGTCTGATGAAGTATTTGATTCAGAAGTGTGTGGAACACCTTCATCTTCAGTCACAACAGCAACATCTGATCCTTCGAGCTTGACTTGGGTCTTGGACGGGGAAGGTACATTGGGATCAACTTCATTACACTTGCATGACAGCAGAAGGTTTGATAGTCGGTGAAGTTGCTTCTGATTCATCAAGCAATTTGTGCAGCTAAATTCGAAGTAAATTCGGTGTAGGCTCACGAGCTGGCAAAGGTGGAGTGGAGCGATCATGAAAGTCTTCATCAATAAACCCTTGGTCAATGTACTCATAGAGTTCTTGAAGGTGAGAATTATTGAGCTGCTTTGTGGAGACAAATTTCTGAAGAAATTTCCATAAGCACTTCTTGTTTTCTGCTGTGATCATATGCACAACTTTTGTTGTGAATACATCATGTTTCGCAGCCAGATGTTTTTTCTCTTGGTGGTCTTTGGCCATATACTTCAATAGCAACTGCTGAGTGCACATGCTCACTTCAAGATGTGAAGGAGGTTGAGTGTTCAGCAAACGATCATGCTTGGGCAGCTTTGGTCCATTGAAAGTGTGATGATAATCAGAAGTGCTTGACACTGGTGCTTCTCCTGAAGAAAAATCTTCCATAACTTTCAGTGTATCACGCATAGGAGGCATGAAACTTTTTTGACTGACTTTAGCAAGATATTCGGTCTTCGTTTCATAGTCAACCACTTTCTGAATCCATTAGGAGGCGTGAATACTTTGATTGTTTTTGGACACTGAGCTGAATCCATTAGGATGCGTAAGAACATGTCATCGATATCGAAGATGTAACCTTGTGAGATGGCATGGATAGTGTTCTGGAGAACATCAGATATAGCCTTATCAGTATTCATTCCAGCCAGCAGAAATATGGTATATGTGAGAATGTGATATAAGGTCTCATTGTCGAAAGTTAAGTGCTCAGGCAGAGGAGGACCATGGTTGGCACTAATATTTTCTTCATCCATTGTGCATCAGAAATCTTCATTAGTAACTGCATCAATGTTATGAATCTGAATATCAGCTTTGCCATGTTCAAATCGAGGGAAATGAAAATGAGAGACAAAATCCATAACAGTGTGTTTGATTCGTTTTCCTTCTGTCATCCTTTCCATTATCCATTGTGTGCTATCTGACTCATCTCCCGAGATATATAGAGTTGGATAAAACTGAAGAATTATGTCCATGTTCCATGGATGTAGATAGCCTAATACATGAGTGAGACCATAGTCTTCGATGTCCTACATAATTTGATTGAAGCATCTGATGCTCTTCATAGCTGCAAAGTCTAAGAATTCATGAGGGAAAAATCTTCAGGCTATCATATAGAATACGAGAGTAGTATAAGGAGAATCGGCTGTCCTGGGCTTGTTGGAAGGACTCTCTAGAAAGGGTGAGTATTTATGTTGAACAGAGGTCCTTTGATGCTGATGCCGGTGGAGAACAAAGGCAGTCGCTTGCGAGGATAGGGGTACTTAAGTTCATCTTCAACATAAAGTGCTTCATCGCCATAGATGATGGAATCCGATTGAGGAGCTGATGGTGAGTTTGCTGCAAAAGGATTAACGTCTGAGGGTCTTCGAGCTGTGATGAGTGAGATCCTCAAGGGAGAGGGATTTGCCACTTGTGCAGGGGCAGAGTCAGGCACCGAAGCTTTATCAGTCATTTGGGGCTGTGTAGGAATTGCTTCTTTAGTTGGACGAGTAGAGGGAGCAACTGAATCTTTATGTTCATCGAGGATAGGAGAATCTCGTCGTTCTGACCGAGGATAAATATTATAGCATCGCCTGAGGAACTGTCTAACGAAGTTTTTGATTTGGAAGTGTGTGCAACACCTTCATCTTCAGCCGCAACAACAGCAACTTATCCTTCGATACTGACTTGGGTCTTGGACGGGGAAGGTACATTGGGATCAGCTTCATTACACTTTTGAGACAGCAAAATGTTTGATAGTCGGCGAAGTGGCTTCTGGTTCATCGAGCAATTTGCGAACCTGAATTCGAAGTAAATTCGGTATTGGCTCACGAGCTGGCAAAGGTGGAGTGGAGCGATCATGAAAGTCTTCATCAATAAACCCTTGGTCAATGTACTCATAGAGTTCTTGAAGGTGAGAAATGCTGAGTTGCTTTTTGGAGAGAAAAATTCTGAAGCAATTTCCATAAGCGCTTCTTGTTTTCTGCTGTGATCATATGCACAACTTTTGTTCGGTTGTGAATAGCATTAAGTTTGGTCGCCAGATATTCTTTCTCCTGGCGGTCTTCGGCCATATACTTTAGTAGCAACTGAGGAGTGTGCATGCTCAGTTCAAGATGTGGAGGAGGTTGAGTATTCGGTAGACGATCACACTTGGGCAAGTTTGGTCCATTGAAAGTGTGATGATAATGAGAAGTGCTTGACACTGGTGCTTTTCCTAAAGAAAAATCTTCCATAACTTTCAATGTATCACGCATAGGAGGTATGAAAATTTTGTGACTGATTTTATCAAGATATTCGGTCTTCATTGCATAGTCAACCACTTTCTGAATCCATGGCGTGAATACTTTGATTGTTTTAGGACACTGAGCTGAATCCATTAGGATGCGTAAGAACATGTCTTTGATATCAAAGTTGTAACCTTGTGAGATGGCATGGATAGTATTCCTAAGAACTTCAGATGTAGCATTATCAGTATTCATTCCAGACAACGGATAGATGGTATATGTGAGAATCTGATATAATGTCTGATTGTCGGAAGTTAAGTGCTCCGGCAGAGGAGGGCCATGGTAGTCACAAATCTTTTCTTCATCTATTGTGCATCGGAAATCTTCATCAGTTACTACATCAATGTTATGAATCCGAATCTCTGCTTTGCCATGTTCAAATCGAGGGAAATGAAAATGACAGGGCAAATCCATAGTAGTGCATTTGATTCGTTTTCCTTCTGTCATCCATTCCATTTTCCACCGTGTGCTATCTTACTCATCACCCGAGATATATAGAGTTCCATAAAACTAAAGAATAATCTCCATGTTCCATGGATGCTAATAGCCTAAGATATGAGTGAGACCATATTCTTTGATATCTTGCAGAATTTGATTGAAGCATCTGATGCTCTTCATAGCTGCAAAGTCTGGGAATTCACGAGGGAAAATCTTCAAGCTATCATATAGAATACAAGAGTAGTATATCGGCTCCTGAGTCCAAAATCGAGAAGAATCAGATGTCTTAGGCTTGTTGCACAGACTCTCTCGAAAGAAAATTGGTGAGTTTTTATGTTGAACAGAGGCCCTTTGATGTCGACGCTGGTCGAGAACAAAGGCAGTCGCTCGCAAGGATAGGGGTACTTGAGTTCATCTTCAACATAAAGTACTTCATTGCCATAGATGATGGAATCCAAATGAGGAGCTGATGTTGAGTTTGCTGCAAAAGGATTAATGTCTAAGGGTCTTCGAGTTGTGATGAGTTAGATCCTCATGGGAGAGGGATATGCCACTTGTGTAGGGCCAGAGTCAGCCACCGAAGCTTTATTTGTCATTTGGGACTGTGGAGGAATTTCTTCTAAAGTTGGAGGCGCAGAGGGAGGAACCGAATCTTTAGGCTCATCCAGGACATGAGAATCTTGTCGTTCTGACTGGGGATGAATATGATAGAATCGCCTGAGGAAATGTCTAACAAAGTTTCTGATTCGGAAGTGTGTGCAACACCTTCATTTTCAGCCGCAACAGCAGGAGCTGGTCTTTCGATACTGACTTGGGTCTAGGATGGGGGAAGGTGTCGGATTTTGGGTTCTGCAAACCCTTGATAGGTTCGAACTCTGGAGTGCGTGCGGAGATCTCAATCTACCCAGCCTATATACTCGCGATCCTTAAAGCCTAGCGTGTTGAGCTCAAAGGGATGAGAGACACTGGAATTTATGCTAGTTCGGGCCACCTCGCGGTGTAATACCCTACTCCAGCGTTTTGGTGGATTGCCTCGAGGGGCTGAGGATGAACTAGTACAGTGGATGAACAAGCCTCGGGAGGTGAGGTGTTCTTGAGCTCAAGAAACCTGGTGAGGTGGTCGGATCAGAAGGGATTAGGCCTCCCTCTATGGTGGTGGCTAGGTCCTATTTATATTGTCCTGTTCCCAAATGTTGGCGGGAAGGGATCCCATAACGGCCAGATTTGAAGGGGGAATGGAAGTACATCTTATCCTCACTAAAGTGGTCTTCACCTGCGAAAAGCTTCTGGTCATGATGCTGCAGTGGTCTTGGCAATGACCTCCGTCCTACCGTCCTGACGGTCTTGGTCTTGTTGCACCCGAATGGAAACCTTTGGCTGATTCCTTGGGACTCCGCACCTGTTGCTTGCCTCCTTTGCACCGAAGAGGAAACTGGTACTCTGCGCCCTCTAGCGCCCGCCTGGCCTTGGTTGTCATGGCTCACGTCAGCTGAGCCTCGTGAGGTACACCTTGCATAGAAGTCTCTGCCCCTCAGGAGCCAACATGAGGATGCCGATCCCCTTGGAGGTCTTGGTGTGGTCCGCCTCGCAAGGCTTGGCCCCTCGCGAGGGTCTTGAGTTGTTGATGCTGAAGATGGGCTGTACCAGGCCGTCTGTGGAGCCATGTAGTGGGCCGCAGGCAGGTAAGTCTGGGTACCGCCGTATCCAGAACACCGACAGTAGTCCTCGGGCGTAAGGCGCTCTCGGACTTGGCTTCTAGGCGAAGCCAAAGGGCAAGTGTGGAGCGCCGCGGGCCCTAACCAACTGCGTCCTTGAACGACACGTGGCGATTGATGGGACGTGGGCGTCTCCACTTCCCCATGCTGCCTCGGCAACCGTTTCTGGCTGACAAAAGGGCTGACACCTGCTGCTGAGCCTTCATTACCTTCCTTTCGTCTTGCTCCAGATCCGCTTCTCCCAACACCGAAGATATCCTCCAGATCTGCCGATCCTTCCCTCCAATCTTTCGCCGGATGGCCACTGAGAAAGCAAAAGCTCCAAACTTGGCTGGCTGCCCCGCCTGGTTCAAGCCAGTGCTGATCTCGCCCTCCGTCCCCGAGGAGAAGCTCCAGACTGTGCTTCTCTTGACAGCGAGTGATGACAGTGAATGGGGGAACACTGCGCTCCGGGTCGCCTCCACCGTGCCAGAGCCCGCGAACAGTACCTTTTGTCCCTTCTTCCTGCACAGCGTCTACTTGGGGCTAATTCCTCCCTTCTCCCGCTTGTTCTATGCCGTTCTCCACCATTATGGCCTCCACGCGCTCCACATCCATCACAACTCTGTCCTCCTCTTGTCCATATTCGCCTTCTAGTGTGAGGCTTTCGTGGGAGTGATGCCCTCCATCGCCATGCTCTGCCACTTCTTCTACCTCCGCTTGATTGGCCACCAGCCCGTAGGTGTGTTGGCTTCGTCCCGGCCCGTGGCAGCAATGCGATTTCCCACGCCGGGAAGAAGGTAGAGGACGTATGGAACAAGTGGGTCCTTATGGACTCTGAGTGCTCCCACGACCAGCTGGAGCTGCCAACCGAGCTCCCGACCTCCGAGAAGGGGTGGTTTTCCGATAAGATCATCGACCCCTAGTTGAGGCCGTTGATGAGGAAGATGGAGGCCAACCTGAAGGCCGAGAAGCTGACGAGGTCCATGATCATCAAGGAGTTCCTGACACAGCGCCTCACACCGCTCCAGGATCGCTCCCGCCCCTTATGGAAGCTTGGGGGTGTTGACGACAAGATCCGGCTACTCCAGGACGGCCTTCCAGATGAGGAGTTGAGCAAGGTGCTGCTTTCCTTGACTGGCAAGGACCCGAGCGGCCCTCCAAATGATTTCCTCCTCCTGTACCGCCGAGAGGACGGGGAGAAGATCGCCGCCGCCATGCCTATCTTCAATGACCTCGGGATCGTGCCAACTGGGCCTCCACCACCGGCTGCCTCCTTAGTGAACCTGTTCTCCGACGATCATTCCTCTGAAGCCACCAAGGAGGAGGAGGGGGAGGGGGAATCTTCTGCCCCGTAGTAAGGAGACCTCCTCCACAACTTCTCCGACAATGACGAGGAGGACAAACATCTGGTAGTGGACCTGGCTCGTCCTGCCAGGGTCACCACGAGATCCGGGGTGGCCTCCTCGAAGCAGCAGAAGCGAGCGGCTGGGAGGAGGGGTAGGTCGGTGCTACCTCTTGAGCATGCGTTGGCTTTCCCATGAAGAGGAAAGGGTGATGCAACAAAGTAGCGTAAGCATTTCCCTCAGTTTTGAGAACCAAGGTATCAGTCAAGTAGGAGACAATGCACAAGTCACCTAGCACCTGCACAAACAATCAAGAACCTTGCAACCAACACGATAAAGGGATTGTCAATCCCTTCACGGTCACTCGCAAAAGTGAGATCTGATAGAGATAATAAAGTAAATATTTTTGGTATTTTTGTTGTATAGATTGGAAAGTAAAGATTGCAAAATAGTAAACGAGATGCGATGTAAATAAAAGATATGTAAAATAATAGGAAAGAGACCCAAGGGCCATAGGTTTCACTAGTGGCTGCTCTCAAGATAGCATGTATTACGGTGGATGAACAAATTACTGCCAAGCAGTTGATAGAAAAGGGCATAGTTATGAAGATATCAAAGGCAATGATCATGAACATAGGCATCACATCTGTGTCAAGTAGACCAAAATGATTCTACATCTACTACTATTACTCCACAGATCGACCGCTATCCAGCATGCATCTAGAGTATTAAGTTCACAAGAACGGAGTAACGCATTAAGCAAGATGACTTGATGTAGAGGGATAAACTCAAGCAATATGATATAAACTCCATCCTTTTATCCTCGATGACAACAATACAATACGTGCCTTGCTGCCCCTACTGTCACTAGGAAAGTACACCGCAAGATTGAACCCAAAGCTAAGCACATCTCCCATTGCAAGAAAGATCAATTTAGTATGCCAAACTAAACCGGTAATTTGAAGAGACTTGTAAAGATATCAAATCATGCATATAAGAATTCATAGAAGAACCAAATAATATTCATAGATAATCCTGTTCATAATTCCACAATTCATCGAATCTCGGCAAACATACCGCAAAAGAGTATTACATCGAATAGATCTCCAAGAACATCGAGGAGAACTTTATATTGAGAATCAAAGAGAGAGAAGAAGCCATGTAGCTAATAACTATGGACCCGAAGGTCTGTGGTAAACTACTCACGCTTCATCGGAGACGGAATGGTGTTGATGTAGAATCCCTCCGTGATCGATTCCCCATCCTGCAGATTGCCGAAAAAGGCCCCAAGATGGGATCTGACGGGTACAGATGGTTGTGGCGGTGGAAAAGTGGTTTTGTGGCTCTCCTTGATGTTTCTAGGGTATACGAGTATATATAGGCGAAAGATGTACGTCCGTGGAGCTACGAGGGGCCCATGATGGTGGGGGGCGCGCCTAGCCCCCTGGGCGCGCCCTCCTGCCTCGTGGCCTCCTCGTGGAGTTCCAGACTTCAACTCCATGTCTTCTGGATTGCTTTCAGTCGAAGAAAGTTCATCGCGAAGGTTTCATTCCGTTTGAACTCCGTTTGGTATTCCTTTTCTGCAGAACTCTAAAGTAGGCAAAAAACCTGAAACTAGCACTGGGCCTCCGGTTAATAGTTAGTCCCAAAAATAATATAAAAGAGCATATTAAATCCCATTGAACATCCAAAACAGATTATATAATAGCATGGAACAATAAAAGTTTATAGATACGTTGGAGACGTATCAAGCATCCCCAAGCTTAATTCCTGCTCGTCCTCGAATAGGTAAATGATAAAAACAGAATTTTTGATGTGGAATGCTACCTAACATAATTATCAATGTGAATTTCTTTATTGTGGCATGAATGTTCAGATCCGAAATATTCAAGACAAAAGTTTAATATTGACATACAAATAATAATACTTCAAGCATTCTAACAAAGTAATCATGTCTTCTCAAAATAACATGGCCAAAGAAAGTTCATGCCTACAAAATCATATAGTTTGGCTATGCTCCATTTTCGTCACACAAAAATGTTCAAATCATGCACAAACCCGGTTTCAGCCAAGCAATTGTTTCATACTTTAGTCTTCTCAAACTTTTTCAACTTTCACGGAATACATGAGCGTGAGCCATGGACATAGCACTATAGGTGGAATAGAATGGTGGTTGTGGAGAAGACAAAAAGGAGGAAGATGGTCTCACATCAACTAGGCATATTAATGGGCTATGGAGATGCCCATCAATAGATATCAATGTGACTGAGTAGGGATTGCCATGCAGCAGATGCACTAGAGCTATAAATCTATGAAAGCTCAACAAAAGAAACTAAGTGGGTGTGCATCCAACTTGCTTGCTCGCGAAGACCTAGAGCATTTTGAGGAAGCCCATCGTTGGAATATACAAGCCAAGTTCTATAACGAAAATTCCCACTAGTATATGAAAATGACAAAATAAGAGACTCTCTATCATGAAGATCAGGGTGCTACTTTGAAGCACAAGTGTGGAAAAAAGGATAGTAGCATTGTCCCTTCTCTCTTTTTCTCTATTTTTGTTTGGCTTCTTTGGCCTTTTTTTTCATTGGCTTCTTTAGCCTCTTTTTTTTATTTCCTCACATGGGACAATGCTCTTATAATGATGATCATCACACTTCTATTTATTTACAACTCAAGTATTACAACTCGATACTTAGAACAAAATATGACTCTATATGAATGCCTCCGGCAGTGTACCGGGATGTGCAATGAATCAAGTGTGACATGTATGAAAAAATTATGAATGGTGGCTTTGCCACAAATACGATGTCAACTACATGACCATGCAAGGCAATATGACAATGATGGAGCGTGTCATAATAAACGGAACGATGGAAAGTTGCATGGAAATATATCTTGGAATGGCTATGGAAATGCCATAATAGGTAGGTATGGTGTCTGTTTTGAGGAAAGTAAATGGTGGGCTTATGGTACTGGCGAAAGTTGCACGGTACTAGAGAGGCTAGCAATGGTGGAAGGGTGAGAGTGCATATAATCCATGGACTCAACATTAGTCATAAAGAACTCACATACTAATTGCAAAAATCTACAAGTCATCAAAACCAAGCACTAGGCGCATGCTACTAGGGGAAGGATTGGTAGGAGTAAACCATCGTGCGATCCCGACCTCCACACATAAGGAAGACAATCAAAGAAACATTGCATGCTTCAAATTTGTTACACAATGATTACCATACGTGCATGCTATGGGACTAGCAAACCTCAACACAAGTATTTCTGAAATTCACAATTAATCTACTAGCATGACTCTAATATCACCATCCTCATATCTCAAAACAATCATCAAGCATCAAACTTCTCATAGTATTCAACGCACTTTATATAAAAGTTTTTATTATACCCATCTTGGATGCCCATCATATTAGGACTAGTTTTATAGCCAAAGAAAATTACCATGTTGTTCTAAAAGACTCTCAAAATAATATAAGTGAAGCATGAGAGACCAATAATTTCTATAAAATAAAGCCACCACCGTGCTCTAAAAAGATATAAGTGAAGCACTAGAGCAAAATTATCTAGGTCAAAAGATATAAGTGAAGCACATAGAGTATTCTAATAAATTCCAATTCATGCGTGTCTCTCCCAAAAGGTGTGTACAGAAAGGATGATTGTGGTAAACTAAAAAGCAAAGACTCAAATCATACAAGATGCTCCATGCAAAACACATATCATGTGGTGAATAAAAATATAGCCTCAAGTAAAGTTACCGATAGACGAAGACGGAAGAGGTGATGCCTTGGGGGAATCCCCAAGCTTAGGCTTTTGGTTGTCCTTGAATTTTATCATGGGGTTCCTTGGCCATCCACAAGCTTAGGCTCTTGCCACTGCTTATTCCAAAATCCATCAAATCTTTACCCAAAAACTTGAAAACTTCACAACACAAAACTTCAATAGAAAATCTCATGAGCTCCGTTAGTATAAGAAAATAAACCACCACTTGAAGGTACTATAATTAACTCATTATTTATTTATATTGGTGTTAAACCTACTGTATTCCATCTTCTATATGGTTCAT
This sequence comes from Triticum aestivum, assembly GCF_018294505.1. Taxonomy (NCBI): domain Eukaryota; kingdom Viridiplantae; phylum Streptophyta; class Magnoliopsida; order Poales; family Poaceae; genus Triticum; species Triticum aestivum. Next base: position 249,080,367 of record NC_057804.1, on the reverse strand, counting down.
ACCCCCCGATACTCCTCGTTGATTCATCAAAATAAGCAAACAACACACGAAAAACAGAATCTGTCAAAAACAGAACAGCCTGTAGCAATCTGTAACTTTAGAATACTTATGTAACTCTAAAAATTATGAAATAAATTGGTGGATGTGAGGAATTTGTGTATTAATCATCTTAAAAAAGAATCAACCAAAAATCACTCTCCAGTAAACAATGACAGCTAATCTCGTGATCGCAAAAGTTTCTGTTTATTACAGCAAGATCGCAAAGACTTCACCCAAGTCTTCCCAAAGGTTCTACTTGGCACAAACATTAGTTAAAACACAAAATCACATCTAACAAGAATCTATATTAATTTTTTATTACTAAATAGGAGCAAAAATCAAAGAACAAAAATAAAATTGGGTTGCCTCCCAACAATCGCTATTGTTTAACGCCCCTAGATAGGCATAAAAACAAAAATAGATGTAGGTATTGCCATCTTTGGTATGCAATCCACAAGTGGCTATCATAATAAATTCATAAGGAAATTTAATTTTCTTCCTAGGAAAGTTTTCCATGCTTATGCAAATTGGAATCTAATATTTCCTTCTTTCATGTCAATAATTGCACCAATTGTCTACCAAGAATAATATGACATGTAGGATTGCAATCTATATCAAGAACAATGAAATCTACGAGCACATAATTCCTATTTGAAACAATGAGAACATCAATAATCCTTCCCATAGGTTTCTTAATGATGGAATCCGAATAAGCAAATTTAAAGAACAATCATCAAATTCACGGAAACCTAGCACATCACACAAAGTTTTTGGAATCGTGGAAACACTAGCACCCAAATCACACAAAGAATAGCACTCATAATCTTTAATCCTAATTTTAATAGTAGGTTACCACTCATCATAAAGTTTTCTAGGGATAGAAACTTCTAGTTCAAGCTTTTCTTCATAAGGTAGGATCGAAGCATCAACGTTATGTTTAGTAAAAGCTTTATTTTGATTATAAGCATGAGGAGAATTTAACACAGATTGCAACAAGGAAATACAATCTATCAGAGAACAATTATCATAAATAATTCCCTTGAAATCCAAAATAGTGGGTTCATTGCTATGTAAAGTTTTGACCTCTTCAATTCCACTTTTATCAATTTTTGCATCTAGATCTAAAAACTCCAAATCATTGGGACGCCTTTTAACTAAAGTTGACTCATCTCCGGTCCCATCTTTATCAAGATTCATATTGAAAAAAAGATTTAATAGGAGTCACATCAATCACTTTTAGATCTTCAACATTATTATCATGAAAACTAGCAGAACACGCTTTCACAAAGCAATGTTTTTTAGCACGCATCCTAGCGGTTCTTTCTTTGCACTCATCAATGGAAATTCTCATGGCTTTGAGAGACTCATTGATATCATGCTTAGGTGGAATAGATCTAAGTATCAAAGAATCAACATCAAAATAAATTATATCCACGTTCCTAGCCAACTCATCAATCTTAAGCAATTTTTCTTCAACCAAAGCATTGAAATTCTTTTGCGAACTCATAAATTCTTTAACACTATTCTAAAAATCAGAGGGCATGTTATTAAAATTTCCATAAGAGTTGTTGTAGGAATTACCATAATTATTAGAGGAATTACTAGGGAACGGCCTAGAATTAAAGTTTCCTCTATACGCGTTGTTACCAAAATTGTTCCCACCAACAAAATTCACATCCATAGATTCATTATTATTCTCAATCAAAGTGGAGAAATGCATATCATTAGGATCAGAAGAAGCACTTTTATTAGCAATCAATTTCATAAGTTCATCCATCTTTTCACTCAAAACATTAATCTCTTCAATCGCATGAACCTTTTTACTAGTGGATCTTTCGGTGTGCCATTGAGGATAATTAACCATAATATTGTCTAGGATTTTAGTAGCTTCTCCTAAAGTTATTTCCATAAAAGTGCCTCCCGCGGCCAAATATAAAAGATTTCTAGAAGCAAAATTCAATCCGGCATAAATTTTTTGTATAATCATCCACAAATTCAAACCATGTGTAGGGCAATTACGTATTATTAATTTCGTCCTCTCCCAAGCTTGTGCAACATTCTCATGATCAAGTTCCTTAAAATTCATAATATCGTTCCTAAGAGAGATGATCTTGGTGGGAGGAAAATACTTAGAGATAAAAGCATCTTTGCACTTATTCCATGAATCAATACTATTTTTAGGCATAGAAGAGAACCAAATTTTATCATGATCTCTAAGTGAAAACAGAAATAGCTTCAATTTAACAATATCATTATCCACATCTTTCTTCTTTTGCATAGCACACAAATCAACGAAGTTGTTTAGATGGGTTGCGGCATCTTCACTAGGAAGGCCAGAAAATTGATCTTTCATAACAAGATTCAACAAAGCGGTATTAATTTCACAAGATTCGGCATCGGCAGTAAGAGTAATCGGAGTGCTAATAAAATCATTGTTGTTGGTACTGCAAAAGTCACACAATTTAGTATTATCTTGAGCCGTCGTGATAAACAATCAAACCGACAGAGGGGCGAAAAGAGACGAACGAAAGAGGGGCAAAGAAAAGGCAAAGGTTTTCAAAAATCGTTTTAGAAGTGGGGGAGAGGAAAACGAGAGGCGAATGGCAAATAATGTAATGCGAGGGAGAAGTGTTTATGATGGGTACTTGGTATGGCTTGACTTGGCGTAGATCTCCCCGGCAACGGCGCCATAAATCCTTGTTGCTACCTCTTGAGCATGCGTTGGTTTTCCCTTGAAGAGGAAAGGGTGATGCAACAAAGTAGCGTAAGTATCTCCCTCAGTTTTTGGAAACAAGGTATCAATCCAGTAGGAGACAACGCATAAGTCACCTTGTACCTGCACAAACAATCAAGAACCTTGCAACCAACGCGATAAAGGTGTTGTCAATACCTTCCCCGTCACTCGCAAAGTGAGATCTGATAGAGATAATAAAGTAAATATTTTTGGTATCTTTGTTGTATAGATTGCAAAGTGAAGATTGCAAAATAGTAAACGAGATGCGATGTAAATAAAAGAGATGTAATATAATAGGAAATAGACCCGGGGGCCATAGGTTTCACTAGTGGCTTCTCCCAAGATAGCATGTATTATGGTGGATGAACAAATTACTGCCGAGCAATTGATTGAAAAGCGCATAGTCATGAAGATATCTAAGGCAATGATCATGAACATAGGCATCACGTCCGTGTCAAGTAGACCAAAATGATTCTGCATCTACTACTATTACTACACACATCAACCGCTATCCAGCATGAATCTAGAGTATTAAGTTCATAAGAACAGAGTAACGCATTAAGCAAGATGACATGATGTAGAGGGATAAACTCAAGCAATATGATATAAACCCCATCTTTTTATCTTCGATGGCAGCAATACAATACGTGCCTTGGTGCCCCTCTCACTGGGAAAGGACACCGCAAGATTGAACCCAAAGCTAAGCACTTCTCCCATTTCAAGAAAGATCAATCTAGTAGGCCAAACTAAACCGATAATTCGAAGAGACTTGCAAGGATATAAAATCATGCATATGAATTCAGAGAAGAACCAAATAATATTCATAGATAATCTTTTTCATAAATCCACAGTTCATCGGATCTCAGGAAACACACCGCAAAAGAGTATTACATCGAATAGATCTCCAAGGACATCGAGGAGAACTTTGTATTGAGAATCAAACAGAGAGAAGAAGCCATCTAGCTAATAACTATGGACCTGAAGGTCTGTGGTAAACTACTCATGCTTCAGCAGAGATGCAATGGTGTTGATGTAGAAGCCCTCCGTGATCGATTCCCCCTCCAGCAGATTGCCGTAAAAGGCCCCAAGATGGGATCTCACGGGCACAGAAGGTTCCTGCGGTGGAAAAGTGGTTTCATGTCTCTCCCTGATGTTTCCTGGGTATAAGAGTATATATAGGAGAAAGAAGTACGTCGGTGGTCTACAAGGGACCCACAAGGGTGGGGCGCGCCTACCCCCCCCCCTCTGGATGTGCCCTCCTGCCTCATGGTATCCTCGTCGAGTTCCAGACTTCAACTCCAAGTCTTCAGGATTGCTTTCGGTCCAAGAAAGATCACCGCGATGGTTTCATTCCATTTGGACTCCGTTTGGTATTCCTTTTCTGCAAAGCTCTAAAATAGGCAAAAAATAGAAACTGACACTAGGTCTCCGGTTGATAGGTTCGTCCCAAAAAATAATACAAAAGAGCATATTAAAGCCCGCTGAACATCCAAAACAGATAATATAATAGCATGGAACAATCAAAAATTATAGATACGTTGGAGACGTATCAGTCGGCGACGATCCCCCCAGGCAGCACTCCACCTTCAACGTTGCCATCCCGCACGGTGTCAACCGCCTGTTCTCCCAATCCCAAGAGCACAGCTCCAGCTACACCGGCGAAGCCCCCGCTAATAATCCTGAAGAGGAGCTATGTCGCCTCGGACCAGTAAGTGTTCTTTCTTGGCCTTGCTCCTGAATCTCGGTGCAATGCTTAGTGTCTTCGTTCGATGTTAGGCCGCAGTCGTCAGCGAAGAAGAAGAAGGAGAGTGCTGAGGTCGCCGTGGTTGAACATGTCATGGCGGCTGCCGCGGCTTCGGCAGAAAGGGGCGCTGCAGCTCCTGTGGCTTCAGCAGGGATGTCGTCTTCTCGGAGCTCGGAGGCCCAGCCTCAGGAGGAGCCGGCGTCTGCGGCAGAGCTGACCCTGGCGGCTCCCGTTCCCGTCACGACTGTTGTGGTTGCAAGGCCTCCAGAGCCCCCTGTCCTTCCTGCTACTGCAGCTCCACCTGTCTTGGCACCGAGAGCAACTCTTCTTCCACCCACCCTGCTGCTGGGCCATGGTGCTCCAGCCACCTCCCGAGCCATGGAGGAGGCCCGAACCGCACAGGACCAGATCCAAGGTGATATTCAAGGCCCGGACCAGCGCGCAGCATTGGGGTGCCTAGAGCTGATCTCGGGGTGGCTCCAGGCCGACGCATCTGTCCGAGCGGCCTGGAGTTCCGCGGAGGAGGCCCAGAAAGTAGCCGGTGTAGCCGCTGCCAAGTGTGACCTGGCGCGAAAGGAGGCCAAGGAAGCCCAGGAGTGGTGTCACGCAGTGGAAGCCGAGCTGAAGTCCTTCCAGGATCAGCAGGCCACCCAGGACATCCAGCTATAGGAGCAAGAGGAGAAGCTGAAGGCCCAGGAGGCTACCATTGTCAATCACGACGCCGAGCTGAAGGAGGCAATCCAGGGGGAGGCCACGGAGCACGATCAAGTGAAGAGGTTGAAGGAGGAGGCAGAAGCGGCCCAGGCATCCCTTGCCAAGGCCAAGGGGGCGGCCGCCATGGAGCGCAGCACCCCCGTCTCCCTCGAGGCGAGATCTCACAAGGCTCGGCAGGTACTCTTTGGGAGCGATCCCAGGGGACAGTGGTGACCCCAAAGGAGAGCCCAGCCGCCCTGCTTCATGAGATCGTCGAGGCGCTCGAGGACGTCGTCGACGAGTTTGGCTCCATGGTGGAAGGTGAGGCTCGCCTACTCTCTTCCTTGGCCCTAATGCGCACCTTCAGCCATCTCTATCTCCGGGAAGCCAGCTTCAACTTCGCCACCTTTCTCGAGCTTATGGACCCCGACTCTTGCGACGCTATTGTTGATGTCGTGAAGGGTTCGGTGGAGGCCCTGCTGGCCAAGTTCCTCGTCGTTGGTCCTGCGGCTGGGTTCGAGGGCAAGGACGACGTCATTGGCGATGGGACTCCGCAGGCAGGCGACGACGGTAGCAAGAGCTGAAGGGGTGGCTCGGCGGTGGTGCTCCTTCCTGTTTTTATCCTATAGCATGTAGCGTGCCTCCTGGAGGCGTTAAAACGGATGCTTCGAACAATGTGTTTTGTAATAACTAGCTTATGGTTCTGCGACTTCTTTTTCCATTTGCTTTATTGTTTTGTGTCGGCAGGGCCCGACCCAACATGAACCTCCGCCGTCGCTGGGTCATCTGGATTACCAGGACGAGGCCAGGGGGTGAGGGGCTACGTGGCCAGCTAGGCTCCTGAGACATGGTGCTCAGGAGTCCCCCTTGACATGCGAACAACTAGGAAAAGAGGTGCAAGGGCAAGCCTTGGCGTTCTGCGTCGGCAGGGCCCGGCCTCATGCGTACCTCAGCTGCCGTTGGGTCGTCTGTATTGCTAGGACGAGACCAAGAGGTGAGGGGCTACGTGGCCAGTTAGGCTCCTGAGGCGCGATGCACAGGAGTCCCCCTTGATGTACGAACGGCTTGGGAAGGGAGGGACAAGAGTTAGGCCTTGGTGTTCTGCGTCGGCAGGGCCCGGCCTTGCGCCTACCTCAGCCTCCGTTGGGTCATCCGGATCACGAGGACGAGACCAAGGGGTGAGGGGCTACGCGGCCTGTTAGGCTCCTGAGGTGCGATGCTCAGGAGTCCCCCTTGACGTATGAACAGACCATCATACCTTTCCTCACCGGGCTCTTGCTCGGGAGGGGCGCACGAAGATCAGGTCCGTGGGACCTGGTAAGGTGGCGTACGCTAGGCATGACCTGAGCCTAGCCCCCAAGCCCAGCCCCCTCGCCCAGGGAGATCAGTGCGGTGAGGCTAAGCACTGAGCCCAGAGGCTCCCTGAGGTTGTGACGTGGAGCATCCTACGGATATCACCCGGTCAAGAGTTCATTTGGCAAGTGACACGTGCGACCTCTACTTCTCATACATAAAGGAGAATCTTCTCCTTTACACATGTTCACTTGACCTCTTCGAGGATGGTTACTACTTGACACTTCTCCCGTGTGCATGCATAGGTATTGTCGGAGCTTCACGGATGTCGAGGAGGAGTGCAAGCGCCAAGGAACGACTGCACCGTCCGCGAGGGAAGCATGGAAGAGAAGGAGGAATAGAACCTGGCCGGTCCAGAACAAGCGGTACTACCGCCTACAAGCGGTACTACCGCCCAAGGTCCAGTACTACTGCTGTGCCTGTGCGCAGCCGCGGGCCTTTGGTCTTGTATCCCTCTCCCACTTACCCCTTCGTGGCTTAGACTATAAATAGATCACCTCCACCTCCTTTCTAGGGGAAGCAAATATGATAGCTCATTAGTTAGGTGAGCTTTGCTCCTACCTCCTCCTCTTGAGAGAGAGAGAGAGAGACCACTCCCATGGAGTTCAAGACCTCCATGTGAGAAGATCATGCGGGGTATCATCAAGACCCCCTCGTGGGAAGATCCGTCTATGATACCATCAAGACCTCCTCTTGGAGATGAACACTACCTTGTATCTTTCTCTCTGTTTTTCATGTACCTTGTGGATCTTGTGTGTTTGATTGTCTAGTGGATGTGTGATTGGACTTGTTCTTGACTGTTTCCCCTTGTGATTTCTGTTCGTTCTTCCCTGTGTTCTTCGTGTTCTGCGAGGGATCCCGCTCCAATCGGGAAAGATCGGGCCGCTACGGTTCTACCCTACATCATCTTGGATCAGAGCCAGCTTTCTCATGATCTTGGTATCATAAGCCACGTTGATCACGTTTTTGGAGCCCCTACCTTTGTTTTCTAGCTTGATTTTGTTGTTTCCGTCCTAAATCCGAAAATCCCCACAAAAAATAGCTCCAAAAATTCTTTGTGATTTGTTGCTTTGATGATGTTTTGTTGATTTTGATCCGTGCATTTGCTTAGTTTCGAGTGGATCTACCATCTCCCCAAGTTTCCCCTCCTTCCATCCATGAAATTCGTCAAATTTTACCACCGAAATCATCCATTTCCGCCCCAAAATCGCGCCCCGATTCGATATGCGAAGAATCCCGAGCGGTACTACCGCCCATAAGCGGTACTACCGTCCTCCCAAGCGGTACTTCTGCCCAGCCCAGTTTCAGCCTCAAACTGCCGAAAAATCCTGACACGAGCGGTACTACCGCCCACCCCAAGCGGTACTACCGCTTACAAGCGGTACTACCGCCCATCCTAGAGGTACTTCCGCCCCTCCCAGTTTCAGCGTTGCGAGTTTCAACGTCTTGCTAATAACTTCCACATCCGGAGTTCGATTTTCGCGTTCTTTAGCTCGTTGAGTAGCTATTGACATCCCCCATCCATCTAGATAGGTTCCAACACCATTTGAATCCATCAAATTGTCCAAAATTTGGCAAGTTTGACTATGCCCTCCACCATATCCTCCGCATAGCCACCACCGACTTCCGCAACCTAACCCATTTTGTTCACCATAACATTAGTGGTTGCTTGAGTAGTTATTCGAGTCTCCTAAGGTGTTTCGGCTACTTAGGGACGGTTACTTCTTCATCAACCACCACCACCATAACTACCGCCCACCATACATTTCGCCAAACCAACTTTACCCAGTTGTTGTTTGAGCTTGTTTGAGTTGTGGCTTGTGTCCCCTAAGGTGTTTTGGCTACTTAGGGACGGCAACTTCAACTCTGACACATGTATAGCCCATCATTCCACTTTCGCATTGCCGAGTGCAAACCACCACCGCTTTCCGCTACCACCATTTGACATTTACCTTTGGAGATTTTGAGTTTGCGGTGTTTCTGTTTCCTAGGGTGTTTCGGCTAACTAGGAACGGGTCGACATCGGCAACACCGCCTCTCATCAGCGCCAAGGACGGTAACCTCGACGACACTATTGTATATTCCCCAGCCATTGCATTGATAAGACCTAGCCCATTTTGCGTCACTTGCCCATCGAGACTAGCCATTTGAGTATTGTTGGCAACGTGACTTGTGCACATTAGTGATCATACTTTCCATAGCATACATACCATATCATCGTGCTGCATATATTGGTATCATATCTTGTGTCACAATTTTGTTCCCGCATATACACAATTGCTATCTTGGTTTGTGCTTTGTGCAAAAGTGGCCATACAAAAAAAAGAAATAAAGCTTTTAAGCAAAAGAAAGAGAGCAAAAGAAGCTTGTAAGCAAGTGCCATAGCATCATACCACATTGCACATAAGATTGTCATATCCGATCATCTTGGAACATCTTGAGAGAACACCGGGAACCATACATACATAGCATACTTGGGATAGAAAGTATATCCATTTTGCATATTATTGGTTGTGCACAAGTGCCGTATCCGCCTATTGAGCAATCGTGCTAGCTTCTCTCTTGAGTTGTGCAACACGAGCGTTTTCCATGGATTCCACATTTGGTGCTCATTCCTTGGTTGCATGACCCCATTTATCTATCCGTGTGTGTGTTTCCGTGTGTCATTCTTTGCTATTGGTCTACTTGTTTCACTTGAAAATTTGTGAATCTCTTTCAACATTATTGACTCTTGCCAACATTTTGCATCAAATTTTTGTGCCACTATCCTCACCGAGCTCCACCATAAGCTTTACTTGATATTTGTGAGTGAACAAGTCTGGTACCGATTCCACTATTCTTTCATCTCACATTGAGTGAAAAGGATACATCCTCAACTTTGGGTAAAGGTAACTTGGTATTGTTTATCTCATTTCCAACTCACCTCTACTCGAGTCTTGTGATGGATAGGCAAGGCATTTCACCTTAGGTCTACAACAATGACAAGTTCGATGCCACGAAAAACAACTCCGACGCCAAGATGCAAGCTCAAATGGAGGAGATGAAAGCCCTCATCAAGTCCTACAAGAGTTCTTCCCCATCTCCGAGAAGACGCTCAAGAGCACATGCTTCTGAGCTACCATCTCCGGCAAGATCACATCGGCATCGATGCCATCACCAACAAGAACGTGAAGGTCAAGAGCTCAACACCAACTACTGCTCAACGAATTCACCATCTCCCTTGGCATCTTCGCCAAGCGACTTCAAGTCATCTTCGCCTATGGACGCATGACATCTTCGCCAATAAGCACCCCAAGACTACGCTCAAGAGAAGCTCCCCAAGCTCAAGTCCACGACTTCCACGAGCTACTACGATCTCGACACCGATGAGAAGATTCCTTTCTATGGGACTCAAGAACCCGAGGAGTACCTCGAGTGGGAGCTTTTGATGGACGACTACCTCAAGCTACATCAAGTACCTTCCGAAGATCAAGTGAAATGCGCCACAAGAAACTTCCACGACTACGCCTCGACATGGTGGCTTCACACACCTTCTGAGAGCTACGAGATGAGTTGGCCCAAGATGAAGAGAGCTTTGTGGTGAGAGATCGTGCCTCCAACCTACACGGAACAACTTCGACGCCAATTGGAGAACACCATCCAAGAATCCAAGTCCATCAACAAGTACTTCAAGGAGATGAAGATTGCCTTGCGACGAGCCGGCGTGGACGACCCTATTTCGATGAAGTTCCACTTCATGATGGGATTGAACAACGACATATCCAAGACTATCTTCCTCGAGGACTACAAGTCCCTCGACGACTACTAGATTGGTGCTCTCAAGGCGGAACAAAAACTCATGAAGGCCAAGGCTTCTCCACCCCAAGCACACTTCACGGTGACCAAGCTCTACGATAAGCATGAGTCTAGTACCACCACGATGTCCAAGCCCGACGAGCTCCAAGATGATGCTCCCAAGTTCGACTTCACCGCCATCCCTCTTTGTGGCATTGATGATGCCGAGTCTATCTTGACTCTTTTTCAAGATGGTGCAGCGACGAGTACGACTACGGAGACCTTCAAGGACCAAGCTTTGGAGGTGAGCGACAAGGTGGCGAGCAAGGATGATGTTTCCATCTTTGGAGGCAAGAGTGATGACGTGCCATCTTCGGCCTTCATCCACGGCGATGATGACAAGATGATCGAGCATGTGATTTTTCCCTTCGGTCATGGAGGAGAGTGATAATGTGCCATCTTCGGCCTTCATCCACGGCGACAATGACGAGATGGTTGAGCATGGGATTCTCCCTTCGACCACGGTGATGTATGATGACTTGAGTGACTTTTGCCACCATATTGAGAGTGAGAGTGACTACACCATATGTGACTTTGAGTGCACCTATTTTGAGGGAGTGAGTGCACCACCACATAGAGAGAGTGTGATAGTGGATAGGTCCCGTGAGGCCATTTTCACTTCTAACAACTTGACCTCTACCTCTACTATGTCTTCTCATTTGGTGCGCCGATACTCGATGACTTCGTCCTTCCTTTGGACAAGACGATGGCCATGGTGGAATATGATGCACCCCCCACATGGTTCCATCAAGGTGAAGATGACCACCATTTTGTCTTTTCCACCTCACCTACACCACTTGAGTGGAATGACAAAGGTAGCATAGGTGACGGTGATGCTCTAGTCCCACTAGTGGACATTCTTGACATTGATTGCTTTCATGATGTTGATCCACCTAGTACCATGCTTCATGCTAGTATGATTTCACCATGCGATGATTTTCCCATTTATGATGAATATGATGATTCTCATGTGGAATCTATTAGTTGTGATGCCATGTTACATAGGATTTCTTGTGACAATTCCTTAGGTCACGCCATGTTTGATAATCCGTTTGACTTGTCATACGCTATGCATGAGATCAACCATATGTCTTATTTGCAATCTCATCGTAGTGACTATACATATGCCATTAAAATAAACCCAATTTGCACTTATGACATAGATGACAAGCCCATGGTTATTGGCATTTGTTTTTCTTGTGATGATATTGATATGATCCCTTTCCATCATTTATCTCATATGCCATGCCATGACCTCCTAGCTTCGGATATGCATTGTTTTGGATGTTGTCCATTTTCTCCATATGATGTTTCCAATGTTGTTCATGAGGAGACCCCCATAGTTTCCTCATACATTTTAGGAGATTTTGATTCATCCCATTCATTGCATGATCCCAATACTTGTGTGCACCATATGTTTCCCAGGAATAAACATGCTATTGATGTGCTATATAATTGCATTCTCAATTTGTGTCCCCATCGTGTCATACACAATAATTATTCTTTCATGATGGATGACATGTTCTTATACCATGCATCAAATTTCTTTGAGCATTTCTTATCTTGTGCTAACTCACACGTGCACATACACATCATGACAGATGATGTGTACATTTACCACCTGCACAATTTCTTTTGTTTGTGTCTCTTTTGTGTAGGTACCAATGAATACTTGTGAACCTCGCAAACCCATGAGTCGACAAAACAAGCTCTAGAGAGCAACGATGACTTGGGATCACGTGGATTGTCTTTCCCACCGCTCTCTTCATGCAAATACTTCACACATTTCTTCTACATGGCCCTCACTTGGCTATGGGTTATTGTCCATTACATATCCTTTGCCCATCTTCCCATGTTCACTTTGCATGATATGCTCATTACTATGCCTTTGCCATGCATTTGTGACCCATGCTTTGCTTTACACATGATGATTGACTCTAGTACTTGTATGTGTATTTGCAAGCTTGGTGGAGATATCACTTGTTATTGCCATGTTCTATTCATGACCCATTCCTATGATGATACTTTCATCTTGCTTTGTGTTCGTGCTTGCGATATGTCATGTGCATTGTCTATACCTAGTATTTGCTCAGATGACATGATTGCCATGATATATTCTAGTGTGTTGCATCTTCGCTCCACTAGTTTGCACGACTTGATCTCTATGCTTACTCGTGTTGCATCACCCATGATTCATACTTGCTCATCTCATGCGGTTGACGACAAACATCTATATGCTTTGCCCATGATTCATATTGTTTCTTGTCATATATCTCCATGTGTTGCCTATCTCATGCTAGATTTTCCATGTATTGAGTGCAACAATGATTCTCTTCTTTTTCTCAAGATATTGCCCCCATAGCATTATTGCATATATTTGGAGATTTGACATAATTCTGGCGAAGCATGCTTGTCATACTTCTTTGCACCATATACCTAGTGCCATGAATATAGCCATTGTTGCATCATATTATTCATGCACTTGTGCCTCTAAAAATTATGTGCAAGAGAGGAGAACCATCATGATGGATGATGTGTTTATCTACCATGCACATACTTTCTTTGTTTTGTCTTGTGCATGTGTATGATACTTGGACTTCATGTCGACTTCCACTTCACGTGAGTTGACCATTCGAGCTCTTGAGAGTGAGCCTCATACATTCTACCATGACTCGCTTCTACACCACATTTCCCACCACTTCGGCATTGTGAAGAATTCACAAGGACATGCCTTCAAGGTGACATCTTTCTTGAGCATGGATATTGCCGATCATACTACTTGTGTTGCTTGCACCATGAGACTTATTGGTCATCTTGGACCACTTGATTGCGCACTTGCTAGAGATCTTGCTTTGACTTGCCATTTTCACATTCCCATGCATCATGATATATATGCCTTGTGTGTTGCATCCAATTCTTGGATTACTTGCTCCTATCATATGTTTGGTTGCAACAATGTCACTTCCTCACATATGCCATGTCCCATTGCTTGTCTCATGCTTGACTTGATTGTCTCACACATGATGAACATTTGCTCTTTCTATTGTGTTGAGTGGCACACTATATTCACTACACCCTATGCATGTTATGCTTGGATTGTCTTGCACTTGACCCATGTGTTTAGACACTTCATTTAATTTCGTGTTGTGAATCTTTCCTATGTCTACCATAAACCTTTCATTGAGCGATTTGTGAATGCTTGCTATGACCTCGAGGTAGCTGCTTATTCTCTTGTCACACATATTTGCATCTCTACCTCACATTTGAATACTTGTCCCCATGATATCTTTGCTTGTGCTCGATTGATATGCTTACATGCCATGTCACAATCCTTTATCACACCATATGCTATGCTTGATGACGACACTTTTTTGGTGAATCACCACTTGAATGCTAGGTTTTGCACTAACGCTAACCACATTTGTTTTTCCAAGTGTTTGTTGTCCTTGCTCATTTTGAAGGAATCCCAAGACGGTGCGACATTGGAGAGTGCCCATTGCAAGCTTGAAGAGGACGAGTACTTAGTGAACGTCCACTTCTTCATGGTGAAGCCATCTCTTTCCCATGGTGATTTGGTTTTTGATATGAGGTCGGATCTTTCCCAAGGGGGAGGGGATAATGCGGCGAATCCTACGGTCATCACCATGTCAAGAGTTCACATGGCATGTGACACGTGCGACCTCTACTTCTCATACATAAAGGTGAATCTTCTCCTTTACACGTGTTCACTTGACCCCTTCGAGGATGGTATACTACTTGACACTTCTCCCGTGTGCATGCATAGGTATTGTCGGAGCTTCATGGATGTTGAGGAGGAGTGCAAGAGTCAAGGAACGACTACACCGTCCGCAAGGGAAGCATGGAAGAGAAGGAGGAAGAGAACCTGGCCGCTCCAGAACAAGCGGTACTACCGCCTACAAGCGGTACTACTGCCCAAGGTCCGGTACTACCGCTCTGCCTGTGTGCAGTCGTGGGCCTTTGGCCTTGTATCCCTCTCCCACTTACCCCTTCGTGTCTTAGACTATAAATAGACCACCTCCACCTCCTTTCTAGGGGAAGCAAATATGATAGCTAATTCTTAGGTGAGCTTTGCTCCTACCTCCTCCTCTTGAGAGAGAGAGACCACTCCCATGGAGTTCAAGACCTCCATGTAAGAAGATCCTATGGGATATCATCAAGACCCCCTCGTGGGAAGATCCGTCTAGGATACCATCAAGACCTCCTGTTAGAGATGAACTCTACCTTGTATCTTTCTCTCTGTTGTTTATGTACCTTGTGGATCATGTGTGTTTGATTGTCTAGTGGATGTGTGATTGGACTTGTTCTTCAATGTTTCCCCTTGTGATTTCTCTCGTTCTTCCCCGTGTTCCTCATGTTCTTTGAGGGATCCCACTCCAATCGTGAAAGATCGGGCCACTAGGGTTCTACCCAACATCAAGTTGCTGCAGCCATGAGGCTACCTTTAGTTGTTTATCACTAGAGCGGAGTATGGCACTTCCGCTCTTGCACAGGCATAGCCCCTCCTCGGCTGTGTTGACCGCCAGCATGGAGCATGGTGCTTCCACTGGTGCGTGGGAGGGGGCTCCCTCTAAGGAGAGCCCCCTGGGCATGTACAGCCCCGCCCTGACACGTGGCTTGCACGGCAGGGCCGGAGGAGGAGCGTATGGGCACTCATGAGCCAGCGCGGGACTCACGAGGCCCTACCTCAAGGCGGGTTGCGCCTGAATTTGATCGGGAACTCTTGTGTCAGTCCTGCAAGATGGTTAGGCAACCTGCACCGAATGAGTCTCCTGAGGTTGTTCCATGAGAAGGCTAGACACCAACAACCCCAGGAGGTGACGTGAATGGGGTCGGCCCACCAGACAGAGCTCAGCGGTTGGGCTTATCGACGCTGCAGGGACGGACCCGAGCACAGATGCCATGCCCAGTCTTCTCATGCAAAGGTCCTGAAGAAAAACAACCGGTGCACGACTCTCGTGGTGACAAGGCACCAGGTCCTGCACCCTCACTCATCCGCCCGCGATTAGCTCATGCGAGAATAAGGCACCAAGTCCATGGGAGTTGACGTACACGGGAGCTAGCTTGTGAGCCAGAGCTCAGCCTCTTGGGTTTAGCGATGCTGTAGGAACGGACCCGAGCACAGACGTCGTGCCAGTCCTTAATCATGAGGCGGTCGTGGGTGGGCTCGCTAGGGCGCGAGACGTTCTTGGCGAGTAAGCGCCGATCAGGCAGTTGATAATTTCATGGCAGCTCATAAGGGAAGGTAAACTAATTCTAATAGACCCGAAAGAGATACATGTTGCAGGGACAGACCCACGCGACTTGGGGATAATGCAGCCCGAGGGGTGCCCCCAAACTGAACGAACTGAAAAGATGTCACCTAGCACCATTGCTGAAGAGATGTCGGGGTAGTAGAAGATCCGCGTTGCTGAAGTCGTTCCTCACGAGCCACTTTGGCCCTCAGCCTAGGGAGGCTCCGGGGGCCTGGGGGCTCCTGAAGATGCGTCTCCATCTCCACCAGGATCGCCTGGTGCTTAGCCTCCTGAGCTTCTATGACGTCCCTCATGCAGTGCTGGAATGCGACAGCCGCGCTCGGTAGGCCGAAGGGCGTGCTGAGGGACTCCTGGATTAGGGGGTATCCGGGCAGCCGGACTGTGTACTACGTCCGGACTATTGAAGCGTGAAGATACAAGACTCAAGACTTCGGCCTGTGTCCGGATGGGACTCTCCTTTGCGTGGGAGGCAAGCTTGGCGATCCAGATATTATATTTCCTTCCTTGTAACCGACTCCATGTAAACCCTAGCCCTCTCCGGTGTCCATATAAACCGGAGAGGTTGGTCCTTAGAAGGCCGATCACAATTACATTCATTCCATCATAGGCTAGCTCTTAGGGTTTAGCCTCTACGATCTCGTGACAGATCTACTCTTGTACTACCCACATCATCAATATTAATCAAGCAGGAAGTAGGGTTTTACCTCCATCGAGAGGGCCCGAACCTGGGTAAACATCTGTGTCCCTTGCTTCCTGTTACCATCATCGTTGACGCACAGATTGGGACCCCCTACCTGAGATCCGCCGGTTTTGACACCGACACGTGCGAACGTAGCTGTGAGGGGGACCCTTGCATCGGCCAACACGGGACGGCCAGAAGAGCTACTGAGATGCGACCCTGTTGAGCCCTGGGATGTTGATGCAGACGTGGAAATACTTACCCTCTCCAAGGCAATGAGCCGTGCCCGGCGGTGGGTGGTGATCGCCCTGCAGAACCCTTGCCACATGAATCTCCTTGACTGCCTTGCTGATGAACTCCTAAACACCTGGCGCCTCACGCCATGTGCCTTCTCCTGGTAAGCGTGCGCTGAAGCATGTCTCCACATGGTGCCCGAGCGCCTCCCTCGTGACTTTGGCTAGGTCCGAGGCCCTCCAGAGGAGAGCCCCGAGCCCAGCCTGAGAGGGGCGCCAGGCGCGCCTTCATATGCAATAGGTGAAGGCGCCCCATCCAAGGACACGAGGCTCAATGCGGCGCTGTCGGGCGATGCCTCCTCATGAGACCCCTGGCCCTGCTGCAGCTTCTTCGTCTTGGGGGCAACCTCACGAGGGAGGACATCTCCCTCGTCTTCAGGGTTCTCAACTGCTGCAGCTTGGTAGGCGCTCTCGAGGGAGCACACCGCGTCGTTTTCCTCACAGGCGACCATGATAATGCCGCCGCTCCCTGGCATCTTGAGGACGTTGTAGCCGTGGTGTGTTGCCGCCATGAACTTGGCCAGTGTTGGGTACCCAAGGATGGCGTTGTATGGCAGGCGAATGTCGGCGACGTCGAAGTCAATGAGCTCGGTGTGCTAGTTGTCGCGCTTGCTGAAGGTGATAGGGAGGCGGACCTACCCTATCGGATGTGTGGAGCCATCGGTCACTCCTGAGAAGGGCTTGGTAGGCCGAAGCTGGTGATATGGCACTTGGAGCCTGTTGAACGTCTGGACAGAGAGAACAATGAGCCCTGCTCCACCATCAATGAGAGTCTTGGTGACGACCACGTTGCTGATAATGGGAGAGCAGAGCATTGGGAGCGCGCCAACAGTGGCCGCGCACTTGAGCTGATCGGTGGAGTTGAAGGTGATGGCGTATTTGGACCACCTGAGCGGGCATGTTGGCTCGAGCTTGGGGAGTGCTATGTTCACCTCGCGCGCGAACTACTTGAAGATGCGATGAGAGGCTTGGGCCTAAGAGCTGCCCTGGATGTAGGCTTAGGCTCGAGGCTCCTGGAAGCCCCCAGCCCCCTCGTCCTGGTGATGGTCTTCGTTCCTTCTTGGCAATGGAGGAAGAGGAGGAAGACCGGTGTCGCCCTGAGGCTGATCCTCACAAGGCTGGTCCCTCTAGGCGCCCTCGAGAGGCTGGCCCTATCAGCGGTCCTCCCGAGGTTGGTCACACCACTCTTGATGATGGTCGCGAACATCGAAGCGTCCTCCACCTCGGCCGTCTCCACGACCGTAGCCTCGATCGTTGTGCTTGGGGCGTCAACCGAGGCGTCTGTCGCGGAGGGCCCTAAGCTCCTGGTAGTCATTGTTGTTCTGGTTGGGGATGTTGTGGAAGACACAGAACGGTTGGTTGCTCTTCGATGACTCTGGATGATTGCAACCCCGCATCATCTCCGGCTCTGCTGCAAGCATAGCTGGCCCCTTGCGTTTCATGTCCTTGGCCTTGGCCTTCTTGTCTTCTAGGAAGCATCAGGGAGCTCGAGGAGGGAGAGGCGTCCCTCCTCAGACCTTGCGCACTTGTTCGCCATGTTGAACATCTCCAGAGCCGTGCAGAGGTCCTCATGGATGGCGAGCTCCTCCTTCATCTTGGCGTCACAGACGCCATCAGTGAACGCTGAGATGATGGCATCGTCCGACACATTGGGGATCTTGAGGCGAATGTTGTTGAAGCGTTGGATGTACTTCTGCAGGGTCTCCCCTGGCTACTACTTGATGCGTCATATGTCACCCACGGCCGGCAGGCGGTCGCCAGTGCCCTGGAAGTTGGCGATGAAGTTGTCGTGCATCTCATCCCAGGAGGAGACAGATCCCATGGGGAGATTCAGGAACCAGGAGCGTGCGCCATCCTTTAGGGCCATGGGGAACCAGTTCGCCGTGATCTTCTCATCGCCGCTGGCCCCCTCAGTGCTCAGCTCGTAGAGCTGCAGGAACTCGACACGCTCGGCGGTGCCATCGTAGCGTGGGGGCTTATCAGGCTTGAACTTGCCCGGCCAGATGATGTTGCGAAGCTCCATGGTGAATGCACGCCACCCTACTGTGGTCATGGGAGCCCGTCGAGGAGGTGGACCTTGGTCTTGGTGCTGGCGCGCTGCCACCATCACAGGAGGCACACGGTCTTGACGTGGAGGTGCTGGAAGCACACGTGCATCTTCTTGGGGCTGTTGCACCACTTGGCAGCTTGCTTCTTCGCGCGCAGCGCCACCCGCCTTGGTTCGACGATGGCACCCTGGGCTAGAGGTGGTGGAGGTGCCCCGTGAGCCACGTCGCCCGTGGAAGGCGGTTGCTGAGGCAGTGAGCGGGCCGGCGCAGTGGAGTCTCCGGCGGCACTGACGAGCTCGGTGATGCGCTTGAGCCACTCCTCGTAGAAGTCGTCGACTGGGCTAGCGAAGGAGCTCCCGCGCCATGAGCAGAGAAGCCTACGCATTCGCCGGGCCGTGACGCACATGGGAGGATGAAGCGGCCGGGGTCAGCGATGGAGTGGCGGTGCGCTCATCGCGGTGCACCGAGGGATGCAGCAATGAAGCTTGCTGCTTGCGGCCGACAGGGCCCGTGGTGGCGTTGGCTACTGATGATAGAGAATGACGAGGACAACTGTCTCCCACCAGAGCCGTCTGAGCGACGCAGTGGATCAATCGATGGAAGAGAAGATCCGACTCTCCCCTACCTGACGCACCAAATGTCAGATTTCGGGTTCTGCAAACCCTTGATAGGTATGAACTCTTGGGTGCGTGCGGAGATCTCAACCTACCCAGCCTACCTACTTGTGATCCTCAAAGCCTAGCGCGTTGAGCTCAAAGGGACAGAGAGACAGAACAGTTTATCCTTGTTTGGGCCACCTCGCGGTGTAATACCCTACTCCAGCATCTTGGTGGATTGCCTCGAGGGGCTAAGGATAAACTAGTATAGACGATGAACAAGCCTCAGGAGGTGAGGTGTTCTTGAGATCAAGAGAGCTGGTGAGGTGGTCAGATCAGAAGGGATTAGGCCTCCCTCTATGGTGGTGGCTAGGTCCTATTTATAGTGGCCTTTGTCCTCTTCCCAAATGTTGGCGGGAAGGGATCCCACAACTGCTGGATTGGAAGGGGGACAGGAAGTACATCTTATCCTGACTAAAGTGGTCTTAGCCTGCAACAAGCATCTGGTCGTGACGCTGCAGTGGGCTCGGCGATGGCCTCCATCGTACCGTCCTGGCGGTCCTGGTCTTGTTGCACCAGAATGGAAACCTTTGGCTGATTCCTTGGGACTCCACGCCTGCTGCTCGCCAGCTTTTCACCAAAGAGGAAACTGGTACTCTCCGCCCTCTTGTGCCCGCTTGGCGCTCGCCTGGCCTTGGTCATCATGGCTCACATCAGCTGAGCCTCGTGATGTACACCTTGCATAGAAGTCTCCGCCCCTCGGGAGCCAGCCTGAGGAGGCCGATCCCCATGGAGGTCTTGGCATCGTGCGCCTTGCGAGGCTTGGCCCCTCGCGAGGGTCTTGAGTTTTTGATGCTGAAGCTGGGCCGTACCAGGTCGTCGGTGGAGCCACGTTGTGGGCCGTGATACGTCTCCAATGTATCTATAATTTTTGATTGTTCCATACTATTATATAATCTGTTTTGGATGTTTAATGGGCTTTAATATGCTCTTTTATATTATTTTTGGGACTAACCTCTTAACTAGAGGCCTAGTGCCAGTTTCTGTTTTTTTTTTGCCTATTTTAGAGTTTGGTGGAAAAGGAATACCAAATGGAGTCCAAACGGAAGGAAACCTTCACGATGATCTTTCTTGGACCGAAAGCAAACCAGAAGACTTGGAGTTTAAGTTAGAAATCCACGAGGCGTCCACGAGGCAGTGGGGCGCGCCCAGGGGGGTAGGCATGCCTAAGCATAGATTTTTTTTTCTCGCCACATAAGCAATTTTATTATCATTCATAAAAATGGGAGCAAAGTCAACAAAATAACTATCATGTGACACTTGATTGGTATAATCATATTGAGAATTAAAATTATGATGCCAAATTTCGCGGTTATCATTATTATTTATAGCATATATGTCATCACCATATCATCATAGATATCAACTTTGTTCTCATAGTCAATTGAAACCTCTTCCAAAATAGTGGATTTATCATTAAATAAAATAATGACCTCTCCAAATCCACTTTCATCATTATAATCATCATAAATAGGAGGCATGCAATCATTATAATAAAATTCACATCAAATCTTGGGGGACTAAAAACATCATCTTCATCAAATATAACATCCCCAAGCTTGTGGCGTTGCATATCATTAACATCATGGATATTCAAAGAATTAACACTAGCAACATTGCAATTGTGCTCATCATTCAACCCAAACATTTTACTGAATTTTTCTTCTACCAATTGAGCACAATTTTCCTGTCCATCATTTTCACGAAAGACATTATAAAGATGAATGATATGATGCAATCTCAATTCCATATTTTTTGTAGTTTTCTTTTTATAAACCAAACTAGTGATAGAATAAGAAACCAAAAGATTCAATTGCAAGATGTAAAGATATACCTTCAAGCACTCACCTCCCCGGCAACGGTGCAAGAAAAGAGCTTGATGTTTACTATGCAACTTTATTCTTGTAGACACGTGTTGGGCCTCCAAGCGCAGAGTTTTGTAGGACAGTCGCAATTTTCCCTCACGTGGATGACCTAAGGTTTATCAATCCACGGGAGGTTTAGGATGAAGATGGTCTCTCTCAAACAACCCTGCAACCAAATAATAAAAATTCTCTTGTGTCCCCAACACACCAAATACAATGGTAATTTGTATAGGTGCACTAGTTTGGAGAAGAGATGGTGATACAAGTGTAATATGGATAGTAGATATTGGTTTTTGTAGTAAGAACAATAAAAAACAACAATGTAGAAAATGATAAAATGGAGCACAAACGGTTTTGCAATGCTTGAAAATGAGGCCTAGGGTCCGTACTTTCGCTAGTGCAATCTCTCGGCAATGCTAATGTAATGGGATCATATAACCATCCATCAACGTGCGATGAAGAATCACTCCAAAGTTCTTATCTAGTAGAGAACATAAGAAGGAATTGTTTGTAGGGTACGAAACCACCTCAAAGCTATTCTTTCCAATCAATCTATCCCAATGGATCCCAATGGATCCCAATGGATCGAAGTCTCTATGCTTAAGTGTCATCCATGGATCGGTATGCTGACATGGCATGGATTAGGAATGTGGACCCCTCAAAATGCTAAGGACAATGGATTGGCTCGACTATCCCTAGGTTGTTTTGTTCTCTAGTGAAAGTGCAACTATCCCTAGGTTGTTTTGGTAATGATCAACAACATATAGCTCATTGAACTAATGCTATTTCAAGACGAATATTGCAACAAAATTCAATGATTGGCATGGCATGGATTAGGAATGTGGACCCCTCAAAATGCTAAGGACAATGGATTGGCTCAAGCTCTAAAGCTCAAGACTCTACATTTTACTTTTAGTGATCCAAGATCACATTGACTCCATAGGAAAAGCCAATACTATTAAAAGGGGATGATGTGTTGCTTAATGACTTTCTTGCTCAAGATGCTTAGTGATATGCTCCAAAGCCCTTAACCACTTTGTCATATCCACATATGTCCCAAAGCAAAAGTCATACTCGGCCCCACCGATTTGATCTATCTAGCGCCACCTAGTTCATTTGACATAGAGACTGCGAGAAACCCTAGTCGCTTCGGTCTCACCTATAGGGATCTCGGTCTCACCGAGATGGGATTGCAAACTCTATGTTTCCCTTCGTAACGTTTCGGTCTAACCGAGATGAGCGATCGGTCCCACCAAGTTCGCAATGCAAACTCTCTCTTTCCCCTTCGTAACATTTTGGTCTCACTAAGATGAGAGAATCGGTCCCTCCGAGTTTGCCTGACCAACTCTCTGGTTAGCTTATTACCTAAGTCGGTACCACCGAGTTTGTGTACTCGGTCTCATCGAGATTACGTTATGCCCTAACCCTAAGGAAATCGGTCCCGCCGAGTTGACATGTCGGTCACACTGAAATGCCTAACGGTCACATTATTAACTAAATCGGTCTAACCGAGTTTTCTGATTCGGTCTCACCGAGTTTGGTAAATTGTGTGTAACAGTTTGATTTTGTGTGGAGGCTATATATACCCATCCACACTTTCTGCATTCGTGGAGAGAGCCATCAGAACGTGCCTACACTTCCAGCATTCATTTTTTGAGAGAGAACCACCTACTCATGTGTTGAGGTTAAGATATTCCATTCCAACCACATAAATCTTGATCTCCAGCCTTCCGCAAGTTGCTTTCCACTCTAATCATCTTTCCACCAAATCCGATCCTATGAGACAGAGTTGAGTGTTAGGGAGACTATCATTTGAAGCACAAGAGCAAGGAGTTCATCATCAACACACCATCTATTACCTTTTGGAGAGTGGTGTCTCCTAGATTGGCTTGCAAGGTGAATTCTACGATGGGAGAGAACTAAACCGTGAAGAAACCGCGGAAGAGTTGAAGATCCTGCAATACAACGCTCAAGCTTGTGATATTCTCTTCAACAGATTGTGCGCCGAAGAATTCGACAAAATCAGCCGTCTTGAGAATGCAAAGGAAATTTGGGATACTTTGATTGATATGCATGAAGGTACTGACTCCATCAAGGAATACAAATTGGATGTTCTTCAAAGTCAACTTGACAAGTTCAAAATGAAGGATGGTGGAGGTGTCGCTGAAATGTTCTCTAGGCTTGCTCTCATCACAAATGAGATTGCCGGCTTAGGAAGTGAAGAGATGCCCGATAGATTCATCATCAAGAAGATCCTAAGAGCCTTGGATGGAAAATATGATACCGTGTGCACATTGATCCAAATGATGCCCAATTACAAAGATCTCAAGCCAACATAAGTCATTGGAAGAATTGTTGCTCATGAGATGTCACTCAAGAATAAAGAAGAGCTTCACAACAAGTCAAGTGGTGCTTACAAAGCCTCATGTAATGCTCCTACATCATCAAGTGAGAAACAAACCTTCAATGAGGAATTGAGCCTAATGGTGAAGAACTTCAACAAGTTATACAACAGTAGAAGCAAGGAAAGAAGTTCCAAGTCAAGGTCCTACAATGACAAAAGATCTTCGAGTCGTGAACGTATTTGCTACAATTGTGGAAGACCCGGACACTACTCCAATGAGTGTATGGCTCCCTACAAAACAAAAGAAGATTCACCTAAAAGAAGATGTAGAAGAGAAGAATCACCACCAAGAGAGAGAAGGAGTAGAGATGATCGTTATGAACGAAGAACCTCCCGGAGAAGCAAGGATTTGGAAAGGAAGGACAAATCATCAAAGAGCTACACAAAACAAAGACATCAAGCTCATGTTGGTGAATGGATATCCGACTCCGATTCCGACCATCACTCCGAAAGAAGTTATCACTCCGACTCCGAATATACTCAAGATGAAGGTGTTATCGGTCTAGCACTAGTGTCAACCAACTCCTATGAAATATTTGACTCACCAAATGAAGGAATTGGAAGATGCTTCATGGCTAATGGCCCAAAGGTATCACACCCCGAGTATCTTGATTTCAATAGTGATGAAGATGATTTGCTAGGTGATGATGATTTACTTGTTGATAACTCTAGTTATGAAAACTATGTTGAATTTGCTATTAACCATGCTAATCAAGATAAAATGAATGACGGTGATAAGAAGGAGATTGATTGTCTAACTAAATAACTAAACACTCTTAAGTTAGCTCATGAAACTACCTTGGAAGATCATCAAGAACTTTTAAAGACTCATGAGAAGCTATGCTTTGAAAAGCTCAACCTAGAGCAAGAGCATGAGTTTTTAAAGGCAATCAATGATGATCTTCGCAAGAAAAGTTCTTCTTACATTGCCAAACACTTACACTTGTCAACTTACATGCCACAAGTTAAATCTAGCAACAAAAGTAAGAAAGATTCTTCCTCTGGTAGTAACAATAATCATGCTAAATCCAACGTTGTTGCTTCTAGTAGTTCTCTTGATTCCACTAATGATTCTCTTAGCCAAGTTACACTTGAGCAAGAAAATAGCTTATTGAAGGGAATTATAGAGAAATGTGTTTACAAGAGCCTTGCCGGAGGTAAGTAATTTGAGGAAATTGTACGCAAGCAAGGAAGGCACCGGAAGAACCAAGGTGTTTGTTTTGAACTAAAGTTCAATGCCAATGGAGTTGAGTGGGAAGAAGATCAATACCCCAAGACAAAGTTTGTTCCTCAACAAGAGAAGTATGATCCTACTTCTTTCCAAGGGACACAAGCTCAAGATGGTCTTCCACCACAAGACCACAAGAAAAAAGGCAAGGATAAGCTTCGAGACGAGATTGATGCATTTGAAGAAGCTCCCAAGGCCTTGGTCAAGTGGGTTCCCAAGACTACATCAAGTCCTACTTCATCAAGTACGACTACAACCCCAAGGATTACCATCAAGATGATGTGGATCGCGAAGAAGAAGAACTAGAGAGTTATTGAGGGTGACTCCGCCAACACACTTCACTCATATCATTTTGGCAAGAACAAGTGCAAACAACTTCCATATCCTGCACTAGTTCAAGGAGTCACAAACCCTCTTGTTGGTAAGACAAGGGACAAGGTAACCTAATGCTTTCATGGACATCATCTTGTGTGTACATTATTCTGTGTCTATGGATATCCTTGCTTGTTCCTTGTGGGACTAACCCGTGTAGGTATTGAAAGTGCAACTCACTCCAATGGATTGCTCCAAATGATCTACATCAACATTGAGCATCCACATCTTCAACACCTACATGAAGTCATCATCGACCAAACCCAAGGTTTGTTTATCCCTCTTAGGGGCGATATCACATCTAGGGGGAGCTTTACTCTAAGAATTGAGCTAAAGCAACTCTAACGGTGTGAACACAACAATGCTTTATGTAAAAGTGGTACCCCACTTGTGCTTAAACGATGAGTATGACCTATGATCAAATGTTCTCATTTGACTCCTAAGTTAACTCTACAACATGAGACGTTGCAGCCGCGTAGGTCAGTGCATGGAATATGCTGGCAAGGTTACACAATAGCAGAATGAATGAAAATGACTATCTCTACATGCAAATTTGGCTGGTGGAGGCTCTAAGTTTAATTTTTTGTATAAAGCTAATTTTTTCCTACAACAAAGGAATAAATTTTATTTACTACCAAGTTTATGCCATCATTTAGAAGGTTCCTCCAACTCAATCCCAAAATTTACCAAGTATAATTAATAACCCAATTCATTAATTAAGGAGTGATGAGATAAACCAATAATTCACTTCTAGATACTCAAATTTGTCCATAACTGGGGACATGGCTAATAATGATTACTTTGTACACTCTGCAGAGGTTTGCACCCGTTTCCCCACAAGACTCGACCACCTCCATGGTCGGAAGATCGAGACATAGCCTTTCTGAAGTATTCCTCTAAACCCTGGGTAGACTAGTACACCTACTTTCCCCTACATCAGCTAGTCTACCAAGGAAAGAGGTTACATAACTTGCTCAACTATGCCGGAGCCCATAATGGTTTGTGGCTGCACACGAAATTTTCTAGAGATGAAATATCGTATGATCCCTTTGAGGCTGGGTGACGGACCTAGGGTAATCACATGGGTACTCTGGGATCCCCTTGGGCAAGCACTGGTTTCTCCAGGTGCCCCAAACAATCCAACCAGATGTGTATTAACATTGCCACCTTAAGTTTACCAAAAATTATTATCTCTCGCAACTTGCATGGATCACACATACCAATCCCCGTCTACAAGCATGGCTAAGCAATATATAACATAACGAATATTCCTGGGGTGTTCAAAAGTCATAGGTTCCTACCTCATGAACTACATAGCAATGCCTCAATTCCCAATCATACTCATGCAAATTTGTAAGCAATGAACTCATGCATAGACAAAAATTGGGTAATAAAGATAAGATCAAAGTGTAACTTGCCTTACTGACGATCCTTAAACGCTAGGGATCCGTAGTAAAAAGCTTCGCACTCCGGATGATCTAATAAAGCAAACAATAACATAGATAAGCACACACGCAAAGAATCAAAAAGAATTCAAAGAAAATACTTATGAAAAATCCAAAAATAACCCAATAAAACTTCTGTACCAAACGGAATTTAATAGTAGAAAAATTATGTGATTTTGATCTAAACAGAAAGTACATGTCAAGAGATTCGATTTGCAAAAAGATTCACTCAAAATAGAGTTACGAAGCTCAAGTTATGGCCTAATGAAGTTTGAATTCAGATCTGAAAAAATCAAATTTTAGATCTTCAAAAATATTTTTAGTTTCGTTCTGCAGATAGGTGGGATCATGACGAACGAAAAATTTGTCTTTTGTTTCACTGAATTTGGAAAAATGGTTGAAAAGTTGTGGGAGTTTGAAATACAGGGACCAATATGCAAAGATATAAACTACAACTAACTCCCTGGCCACGTGTCACAACGCTACAGGCAGAAAACCGTTCGCTACAAATCTAAACCAATGAAAGTTCGCTAACTAAAGGAAAACGATCCGAGATAAAAAAAACAAAAACCGATCTAATCCTAACCGTCTACTTCAGATCGGACGGACGAGAGGCGGTGGTGGCTTACAACGGCAGCGGAGGAGGAGTTCGAGGCGAGGCGGCGGAGCTGCAGCGGCTTCGGAACTCCGGCGAGGAATTCGTGAGGGGAGGTGGGGTTTTTGGCGCTGCGGTTTGAGGGAAAAAGAGGTCGGGGCCTCGGCTTATATATAGGTGGGTGGCTTGGGCAAGGGGCAAGGCAGGAATAGAGTCCAAGGCAGACACGGCGGTGGCAGCGGCGTGGGGTCGGCTGGCTGGGCCGGTCGGCCTGGCTGGCTGTAGCGACAAGACCTCAAACGGTCAAGTCACTGTGCATCAATGTCATCCCTGGATCGGTAATGCTGACACGCACAGTACTCGAGGAATTAAAACAGAGTTTCAACCACACACTTATTACATCGAGTCCTCATAAAGAGTATGATTACGCAAAAATATCATGGCTGAAGGTCATCTAAACTAATTAATTGCGGAAGCTTCGAAGGTAAATGAGTCCATCAACTCCAACGGCATAGCTAAGTGCAAAACAACGACCTATCGCACCCTATTCATCATCTGAGTAGTCTGCAACATGAGACGTTGCAGCCGTGTAGGACAGCACATTAAATATGCTGCCAGAGTTGCACCGTAAAGCAATGAAATGCAATAACTATATCTACATGCAATATTTGGCTGGTAGAGCCTCTAAATTTATGGTTTTGCATAAACCTAGTTTTTCCCTACAACAATGGAATAAATTTATTAACTACTCCCAGGTTGCCCAATATTTGAGAAGGTAACCCCAACTCAAATCCCAATTAAAAGTATCATCATTAAACCAACAAGTTAATTAAAGTAACGTGATGTGATCACATCACTAGATTCAACTACTAGATACTCAAGATGTCCATAACCAGGGACATGGCTAACCATGATTAGTTTATACACTCTGCAGAGGTTTGTGCACTTTTCCACAACAAGACTCGACCGCATTTATGATCGGATGATCGAGACATAGTCTTTCTGAAGCATTAATTCTCTACTCTGGGCGGACTAGTACACCTACTTTCCCCTACATATGCTAGTCCACCTCTTCAAGAGCTCACACAACTTGCTCAACTATGCCAGAGCCCATAATGGCTTGTGGCTGCACACGGAAGTTTCTAGCATGAATAATCTTATGATCCCTTTGAGCCTGGGTGGCATTCCATATGAAAAATCACACGGGTACTCTGGGATTTCCCAAAAACATGCAACGTTGGGTTCCCCAGGTGCCTCAACCAATCCACCCAGATGTATATTAAAGTTGCCACCTTAATGTTATCCATGATTAAATAACTCTCAAACTTCCATGTGTGAATCACGATCCAATCCCCATCTACAAGCATGGCTAAGCAATAGATAAGCATAACGTATATTCCCAGGGTGATCAAAAGGTATTAGGTTCCTACCTCAAGTACTAAAACCAAAACCACATGTTCCCAATCCTACTCATGCAAATATTTGAGGGGCAGAACTAATGCAAAGTAAAAACTGGGTATAAAAGAGTATGATCAAAGCGTAGCTTGCCTTTCTGACGATCTACAAACTCTGGAGATTTGTAGTAACAAGCTTCGCACTCCGGGAAATCTAGCATAGACAAACAATAGCATACATATGCAATCACTCAAACGAAACACGAGAAGAACCGAGAAAAGATCCAAATCGAACACGAAACAAGCAAATGACTTAAACTAACAGAAGTCAAACCTAACAGCAATATTATCATGTGAATTAGATCTTAACAGTAGGTACATGTGATTAGCTATGATTTGCAAAAAGATTCAACTCAAACGGAGCAACGAAACTAAAAATACGAATGAAACAAGATTGTTTACTAATCTGGAGTAAACTCAAATTTTACAGTACCAAAATCTTGTTCAAGTTGGTTAACGTGAAAGAACAGAATGATACAGAGATTTAGGCGCTGGTTTCATCTAATTTGGATAAACAAGTAAAAAGTTATGCTAGTTTCAAGATGAGGGGCTAAATCATGAGAAAACTATTCGCGGATAGGTCCCTGGCTGAAAATTAATCTAAAAAGAAAAAAATCCTAAGGCTCGAACGTTCGCTAACAGAAGAAAACTAATGAAAATCGTTTGTTAAACCAAACGAACGAACGGACGTTCGTTAAATAAGAAAACCCTAACAAAAAACCGATATAATAAAACGAACCGGGCTAAACGAAAAAACCGGGGCTGGTTGACCGAAAAGAATCGATCGGCGACGGCGGCGGCGGCGAGCGGTGGCGTCAGCAGCAGCGTGCTGCAGGGCGAGGTGCGGTCAGAGGCGGCGGCGGACGGGGTCCAGGGGGGCCCAAGGTGGCTTATAAAGGGGGGGGGCTCGGCCTCGGGAGGTGTGCCTGGGTCGGACTCCGACTGCGGCGCGGCGTATGGTAGCCGGTCTCCTGCAGGAGGTCGGGGGCGGCACGGGGCGACTGGGCTAGCAGCCTGCTGGGTCGGCTGGGCTTCGGCCCAGTCCGTCCAAAACTTTTTTCTAAAACAATTTCGCCGCGAGGAAAAATCCTAAATAAATATAAAGAGAAATCTAAATATTCCAGAAACAATTTTCGCCGTCGAAACCTAATATTTAGGACAAGATGAACATTTTTCTGGACTAAGATGCAATTTTCAAAAATGTAATATTTTTCTAATTCAAATAAAATAGCAAATAAAATACCAATAAAATCATAATTTGATTTTAAAATTCTTTCTCCAATATTTCTCTTAGGTTGAAAAAGTCATATTATCTTCTCTCATATATTTTTCATATTGGAAATAATTGGAGAGAAAATAATAAAATCAAATTGATCCTTTCTTGAAATTTGAAATAAATTCAAATATGATTTTTGTGAAACCTCCAACTCTCTTCTTGGGTCCTTGAGTTGCTTAAGATTTCCAGGATCACAACAAAAATGCAGTAATAAATATGATATGCATATGATGATCTATGTATAACATCCAAATTGAAAATTGTGATGTTACAAAACTACCCCCCTTAAGATGAATCTCGCCCTCGAGACTCGGGTTGGTCAGCAAAAAGGTTTGGGTAGTCTCTGCAGAGATCTTCTTCTCACTCCTAGGTGGCTTCCTCCTCGGTATGGTGGCTCCACTGAACTTTGCAAAACATGACAACCTTGCTGTGAGTAACTTGACTGGAAAATTCTAGAATCTTGACTGGTTTCTCTTCATAGGTCAAATCACTGTCTAACTGAATTGCTTCCAGTGGCACTCTCTCTCTCAGAGGAATATCAGCCATATCTGCATGGCACTTCTTCAACTGGGAAACGTGAAACACATCATGAACTCCTGACAATCCTTCTGGTAATTCCAGTTTGTATGCAACTTCTCCCATGCGTTCCAAGACTCTATATGGTCCCACAAAACGTGGTGCTAGCTTTCTCTTGATTCCAAAACGTTTCACTCCTCGAAGAGGGGACACACGAAGATATGCTCTATCTCTGACCTCGTAAACTGTCTCTTTGCATTTAGTATCCGCATAACTCTTCTGCCTAGACTGGGCTACCTTGAGTCTGACGCGAATCAACTTAACCTTCCCTTCAGAGTCTTTGATCAAATCTGGTCCAAACAACTATCGATCTCCAACTACATCCCACGATAATGGTGTCCTGCACCTTCTTCCATACAACACTTCGAAAGGGGCCATCTTCAAACTAGCTTGATAACTGTTGTTATAAGAGAACTCTGCATATGGCAAATTGTCATCCCAACCAGATCCATAATCTAGTGCACAAGCTCTCAACATATCCTCCAGAATCTGATTGACTCTCTCGGTCTGTCCATATGTCTATGGATGAAAGGATGTACTAAACTCTAGCCTGGTACCCAAAGTCTCATGCAACTGATTCCAAAACTTTGAAGTAAACTAGGTTCCTCTGTCTGATACAATGGTCCTCGGAACTCCATGCAGACCTACGATCCTGGTCATGTATATCTTTGCCAACTTAGCACTCGTATAGGTGGTCTTCACCGAGATGAAATGAGCTACTTTCATCAAACAATCGACTACAACCCAGATAGAGTCATAGCCTGAACGAGTCCTGGGTAATCTAGTGATAAAATCCATGCCAAGCTTATCCCACTTCCATTCGGGTATCAGCAATGGTTGTAGCAATCCAGTTGGCTTCTGATGCTCTGCCTTGACTCTCTAGCATACATCACATACTGCTACATACTCGGCGATATCCTTCTTCATTCCTGTCCACCAGAAACTTTCCTTCAGATCCAGATACATCTTATTATTGCCTGGGTGAATCAAATATCGCGAATCATGTGCCTCCTGCAGAATCAATTTCCTGATCTCGGGATCGTTAGGCACATATATGCAATCCTCAAACCATAAGGTGTCGTGCTCATCCTCATGAAATCCTTTTGCCTTTCCTTTACTCACCCTTTCCTTTATCTCGGCCATCTCTTTGTCAGTCTTCTGGGCTTCTTTGATCTTACCCAAAAGAGCGGTCTAAATTTCCAATGCTACAACATAACCTCTCAGAACTATCTCCAAGCATAGCTCTCGAAGATCATCTGCTAAGTCCTTAGGTAATCCTCCGGTTATGAGCGTGTTAACATAACTCTTGCGGCTCAACGTATCTGCTACGACATTGGCCTTTCCAGGATGATAGTGAAATTTCTTATTATAATCCTTAATGAGCTCCAACCATCTCCTTTTCCTGAGGTTCAACTCCATCTGCGTGACGATGTCTTTCAAACTCTTATGATATGCGTATACATCACAATGGTTTCCAGTGAGAAAGTGTCTCCATGTCTTCAGCGCATGCACTACGGCTGCTAATTCCAAATCATGCGAAGCATAATTTAGCTCATGAGGTTTAAGCTGTCATGAGGCATATGAAAGCACTCTTCATTCCTCCATAAGCACAGCTCCAAGTCCTCGACGTGAGGCGTTGCAATATACTTGGTAATCCTTACGTTGATCTGGGAGAATTAGGACTGGGGTTGTAACCAAACGTTCCTTCAACTCCTGAAAATTGGCTTCACACTCCTCGGTTCATTTAAATTTGGTATCCTTCCTCAATAACTCCGTCATGGGTTTCGCAATCTTGGAGAATTTTCAATAAACCTCCAGTAATAACCTGCGAGTCGAAGAAAACTTCTGATCTCTCCAACTGATGTGGGTGCCACCCACTTAGTGACAAAAACAACCTTGGTAGGGTCTACTGCTATTCCTTCTCCGGATATAACATGTCCGAGAAATCCACCTTCCTTTAATCAAAACTCACATTTGCTGAACTTGGCATACAACCGATGTTCTCTGAGCTTCTCAAGAACCAAACGCAAATGCTCCTTATGCTCTTCTTCATACTTTGACTAGACCAATATATCATCAATGAACACCACAATGAACTTATCCAAAAACTCCATAAACACCTTGTTCATCATGTTCATGAAATAGGTAGGCATGTTAGTCAGGCCAAATGACATAACGGTATACTCATATAGCCCATACCTGCTGATAAAAGTTGTCTAGGTATATCCTGCTCTCGGATCTTCAACTGGTGATAACCTGACCGAAGATCGATCTTAGAGAAAACTTTAGCTCCTTGCAACTGGTAAAAAAAATCATTGATCATCGACAGTGGGTATTTGTTCTTGATCATCACCTCATTCAGTGCACCATAATCAACAACCATCCTTAAAGATCCATCCTTCTTCTCCACTAGAAGCACTGGGGCTCCCCAAGGTGATGAACTTGGTAGAATGTAACCTTTCTCCAGTAAATCCTTTATCTGCGTCTTAATTTCCTCCAGATCCTTTGTGGGAATCTGATACGGTCTCTTTGATATTGGTACGGTGCCTGGCAATAGCTCAATCCAAAACTCAATGTCTCGATCTGGTGGCATGCCTGGTAACTCCTCCGAAAATACGTCGGGGTAATCCTTCAGCATTGGTACTTCCTCCTGTACAACTCCTGATAAGGAATTCACCAGAGTCCTCCTCGGCGCATGTTGGGATACATACTTGATCCTCTTTCCTTCTGGGGTGGTGAGAAGAATTGATTTACTAGCGCAGTCGATGTTTCCTTCAAACTTTGATAGCCAATCCATTCCTAGTATCACATCCAATCCATGTGACTCTAGAACAATCAGGTCAGTGGGGAAAACATGTATACCTATGGTTAGTGGCAACTGATAGCATCCCCTACTAGCCATATACTCCGCTCCTGGGGAACTTACTAACATAGGTGACTTAAGGGCTACAGTTGGCAGGTTATACTTATCCACAAATCCCCTTGATATGTATGAATGCAATGCACCAGTATCGAAAAGAGCATGTGTGGTAAATGCATTAATCAAAAACTTACCGACAACTGCATCGGGTTGATCCTCAATCTCCTCCACGCTGACGCGCTTCACCTGTCTTTTGGTGAAGTGGTTAGGCTTCTTGGCAGAACCTCCATTGCCATTTCCATTCTTTCCTTCAGGACATTCAGTGGCATAATGTTCGGTCTTCTGGCACCTGAAACAGGTAATGTAGATCAGATCCTTCTTGGCTGGTGTTGAAGGGTTGGAATGGTTCTGGCTGCTGCTTCCTACATTCCCATTGCCATTCTTGGGGCCACTCTGGTTGTGCAAACTTGCTCCATTGTGTGTACGTCCTCCATGGTTATGGCCTCCATGGTTGTGGTTATGTCCTCCTGAGTACGGGGAATAGAGGGCCTTCTGCTGAGCTCCTGAAGTGTACCTCCCCTATCCATACTTTCTCTTGCGATTATCAATCTGTTGCTGCTTGCCTTCAATCATGAGGGCCCTGTCTACCAACTCCTAGTAGTTGTTGAATGTTGCCACCATCAACTGCATGCTCAGCTCATCATTCAGTCCCTCAAGAAACTTCTCCTGCATAGCGTCATCTGTGGCTACGTCATCAGGGGCATAGCGTGCTAACTTGCTAAACTCATCCACATACTGGCCCACTGTACGCCCTCCTTGGCGCCAGTTGCGAAACTCGCACTTCTTCATGCTCATAGCTCCTGCTGAAACATGGGCAGTGAGGAAAGCCTGCTGAAACTGATCCCATGTAACAGTGTCAATGCGGTAAGTGGATGTGAAATTCTCCCATCAAGATGCTGCGGGTCCATGAAGCCGATGCGCGGCAAAATGCACTCTCTCCGCATCTGTGCATCCTGCACTGGTCAGCTCTCTTCCAATCTTGCATCGATGTAGTCGTCATCGCTGTCATCGTTTGCATCACTATCCGTGTCGGTGTCGTCCAGGATGATGTAATCCTTCGAACAAATCTCCGTTGCTTGCTTGATATTCTCCACTGATATTCCCATCTTCCTCTTCGGGTCTTCATGCTTCTCTAGTAGTACGTCAATCTCTTCCTCATATTCATCACGTGTAGACATGAGTTCCTCTTCTAGCTTGTTATCTCTCTTCACTAGTTTCTTGATCTTCTTCATGTGGATAATTTGTTGATTCTCTTGTCGACGAATATGATCTCCCATCTCTTGACTGTAGGCTGCAATTGATCCATCCCTCCTTGTACGGATCAACTCCCATTTGTCATCACGGCGGCCACATATCTGATAGATGGTATTCTCCAGCTCCTTGTGATACACTTCACATATGCGTCCAAAGGTGATATGTGCTGCCGCT
This sequence comes from Triticum aestivum, assembly GCF_018294505.1. Lineage (NCBI taxonomy): Eukaryota > Viridiplantae > Streptophyta > Magnoliopsida > Poales > Poaceae > Triticum > Triticum aestivum. The sequence continues at coordinate 249,045,458 of NC_057804.1, read as the reverse complement.
CTTTCCTATACTCCAGCTTGGTGCATCCGGGTAGAAGTCAATTGGCTCCCTTGTTGGCGCAAATGTCCTCCCAGGTACCCAGACTTTGATCTTCCAGCGCTCCTCCTCCAGTACAGATTTAGAGAAAGTCCCCGTGAAGCTTGGTAGTCCGATGTTCAAATACTTAGTGACTTCCTTCAAGTGGCGTCCGAAAGGGGTGTCGTCATCCGGCTGAGTGAACTTGTTCCTGGGATCCACCATCTATACAGTAGAAAGAGAGGAGAATTAGACATGAGCAGACAAGAGAATTAATGTGGCTTATTCTAGTCACTCCAAAAAAAATACACTTCCGTGATGATACATGTTTGTCATAGTAGGTCGCATTTTTTGTCATGCATGTACATCCATGACGATTTTATGACGGAATCAAGATAGTCATACCTGTGTTGTCGTAGAAGTGTTCCATGACATTACCAAAATTATCATCACGGAAGTGTCCACTTCCATGACGATAAATCGCGTGTCACAGAAGTACTTCCGTCAAGGGTGACCGACACGTGGCATCCACCGTAACGGAACATCGTTAAGCTATCGGGTCCAGTTTTGGATCCGATAACCCGTTAACAGCCCCGACCAATGGGGATTTTCCATGTGTAAAATCATCATTGGCTGGAGGAAACACGTGTTGGCTCACCGTTGGGACAGATGTCATCCACTCATTCGACCGAAGGCGCCTATGATACGACGACACGTGGCAGGGCCCAGCAGAGGCCCATTCCTGTGAAAAGGCCGGCCCGTTTGACTTGGTCAAAAGGTGGCGGGCCGGCCCATGGAAAGCCTGTTAACGGCCTGTTCGCTTATAGCCCACTTACAGCCCGCTACCCAGGGCCCGTTATGACCTCTCTCCGAATTAGGCCCAGTAGCGTCATCTGGGCCGTCCAATATGATTCTAGCCCATTTTAACTTCCGGCCCATGTGTGGCCCATGACTTCTTTCGGCCCATATGAGGCCCTTTGTAACTCTTTGCCCATTAACGGCCCATGGTGAAACTGGCCCGTAATAAACAGTGTATCACTTTATACCCATTAACGGCCCGTTATTCCATTAGGCCATTTCCAGCCCAAGTTATCTTTCGTCCTTCTCAGGGCCCATTGATTCTTGGGCTCATTTGCAGCATTCCGTTACATACGGTCCGTTACTGTCATTTTCTTCTTGTAGGCCAAATTCAGCCCGTCGTTACATTCGTCACCTTTGCGGACCGTTAATACGTTGGGCCGTTTTCATGTCAAAAAAAACCCGTTGGGCTGTTTTCATAGAGTTATCAAATACGGCCTATTAACGGGCCGTTATGGTCCATGAATAGTACGACCCATGATTGGTGAAATGATGATACGCCCCGTAGAAGGCCCATGGATCCTACGGCCCGTATGAGGCCCATGGAACATACGGCCCGTAGAAGGCTCATGGAACGTACGGCCCGTAGAAGGCCCATGGACCCTACGGCCCGTAGAAGGCCCATGAATCCTAAGGCCCATATAGAAGGCCAATGGGTCCTACGGCCCGTATAGAAGGCCAATGGATCCTACGGCCGAAAGAAGGCCCGTGGATCATACGGCATGTAGGAGGCCCATGGTTACAATAGTCCATGTGTTGCCATGATTATTTTGGCCTAGTTACCAAAAATAGGCTATTATGGCCACTAGAAAACACAGAAAAAGAACTGCAGTGACAACAAGCAAACAACTAAACAAGACAATAAGGAAATAAATAAGCAAGCAATTAACGCTAGCCTATTACCGCTATTACATATATTACATCCACTGGGCATCAAAGTTCGCCACCAGTGCAAATATAGGGAACAAAGCAGCATATTACATACACTGGCCCTCAAAATTGGCCACCAATGCAAATAAACGCGACAGCAAAACAAGAGCATAACTGAAAGAACTTCAGAACAGCTCAAGAAACATTATCCTAGGTACCCACCATGCTGGCAATAAGCTTAGCAAGCTTATTAGCTTTGTCATGTTTGGCGCTAAAATCCACCAACGCTTGCTGTTGCACCAGAAAGTATGCATCTGAATGCTCCAGGGACTTCCGCAGTCCTTCCGCTTCTTGTCGTAGCACACTTGATCGATGTCTTTGAGCTTGTAGTTGAGACTCAAGAAACCGAACTGATTCATACAGTGAGTTTGAATAGCTTGTGCAAGCAGTAGTGGCCAGTAACCGAACACTAAACCAAGACAGGACTTTGGGGTTGTCTCACTGTCTTCAAGATAGTCTTCCTTAGCTGTTTTATCAGCTTTGTTGGAAACCAGCAGGGATGTGTCACTATCCTGAACCCTATCTGCATTACTTCCTTTACCATTGCTTAATAAGGCACTCTTCCCCAATATTCTCTCAGCATTCTAAAAGAAGAAACAAGCAGCCACATAACAAGTTTAGCATGTACTAGTATATGAAACTCATTTTGGTGAACTAGTTCATTAATAAGGTCGACAGGATTAAACTACCAAGTCTTCTATTGCCAAGTACTAGTTTAAATCTATGCCCCTCGTCTCTTAGTTGTGCTCACTTTTCCCCATTCGCTAACTTTTTACTCACTTTTCCCCATGACTCAAATTTTTTGCCTTCACATTTTCCTCACTTTTGCCCGTGAAAAGTTGCTCAAAACCAAGGCAAAATGAGCGAGTGGGGAAAACTGAGCACAACTAAGGAATTGGGGGCACAGATGGAATAATCCCATAATAAAAGCATCAAACAAACATATATCTATGTCCTATGGTCACTGCATTGTCTTGCCAAATCAAAATAGAGACATGGTTCAAATCATATCAGTTCAAGACAAAGCAGCAGTGAAAGAATACAAAGCTTGGGAAACTACATGCCACAACAAGATTTCAGATGGGTACCACGGGTCTACATGTACAACAACACTATTGCCTCTGTTGTGATGCTAGTAATGTGCATGATATGAAAGTCAACTGTATACACAATTGAAATTGAAATCAATAGAGCTATTGATAAGAGCAAACCTGTTAAAGAAACATGCATGAACATACCTGCTGTGCCATTGGAGTTTCGATTGGATCCTTCAATTTAAAAATAAGTTTGTATGGGTAAATACAGTGATACAAGAGCAAAGCAATCATAGTTAAAAAAGGTGCGCCTAAGCAAGCGCTTAAGCGCACCTAGGCTCTAGGCATTGGCAAAACGCACTGCGCATAACTACGCTTAATCTGTGCATAACTGCGCATAAGCATGCGCTTTGGTCAGTAAAGCACAAGGCGGTGGCAAAACGCACAATTAACGCCTAGCGCTTTTTTGAACTATGATTGCAATGGAATCTTAAATTAGAACATTTGTTCTTCGGGTTTAGGCACTTGTTCTACATGAACAGAGTACAGTAAGATGCAAGAATATAATACTTAAAAATAGAAAATGAGCTCATAGACCTTACCACATTCTTGGTTCGGGACCAGTACAGAACAAGGTGTTCCCAGTCATCGTCCAGTAAATGTGTCTCAGGAGAACGTAAGGGAATTTGATGAGTTTCTTTGCCGGTGAAGTAAGTTTTCTTCAGGTAATTCCGATACTGCCACCAAGCATTCTTGAACATAGTATAGGTATTAGCACAGGTTACCTCATCCCGAGTTTCGAAAACGGTCCTTCTCTATAGAGAAAAATGGGAAAGTTTTCTATATTATAACCATCATGGAGGTAGGATGTATGGGATGAAGCAAAGTAATTGCCATGAATAACATTACTTACACATAACTCCTGGACAAACACCTGCAACTGGCATTTTCCTTCATCTTCAGTATAATATTTCCAAGATGGGAAGATACGCACATACGATTTAACAACATCAAATGTGATAGATGCTAAACTATGACTAGCTGGTTGTGCTTCCTCCACAAGAATAGGCATACTAACTGATGAAGTTGGGGTTCGCCGTGATATTATTGGCCCTTTGGGCACTGGAGCTGCCTTACTAACTGCTATCGTTTGGGAGCTCTATGGTGGAGATGGTGTTGTGTCAATAGGAACTGGGTTACTATCGGCTGGGGTTGGGGTTAGATTGGGTGAAGCTGGTTCTCCGTCCATCGCAATAGGGGTATAATCTGCGAGAGTTTGGGTTATGTGTGGTAGGGCTAGTTCTTGTGCATGTACAACCGGGGTGCTATCTCCACCAAGAGGTAGCACTGTTTTATTTGAAGACCGTGTTTTTAGTCCGCTAGATATTGGCATCACCCACTCCAATTCAAATGGGTGATAAACAGGAAACATAGTTGAATGTACAGACATTGTATGAGAGATAGATGCAATAGATAGTGTGGAAAAAAGAGGGCATGAAATAGTTGACATGTATATTGTTTAACTAAAATGGATAGCATGACATAATTTCACATATATGATGTCTATCTAAACTGGATAGCATAACATAACATAATTGAAAGATATGATGAATAACTAAACAGGATCGCATGACATAATTCACCTACATGTTATCTAAGTAATCAGGATCGCATCATTTAATTCACATATGTGATTTATATGCTAAACAGAGGGCATTCGATATGATGTCTGAACTAAGAACATGGTGTTGAATATTGTGTATATGATGTCTAAACTATGCAATGAAAGACACCATATGCATGATATGAGTAGTATAACCGTGCCAAGTTAGAGCATACACCTCAGTGGGGGAATAGGACTGGTCATCTGTCTCTGAATCCATCTCTGAGGAGCTATCGGGACCCAACAAGAGATCTGCTTTGACAGGTAGCACTGTCTGCTCTGAAGGCCTTGTTTTCACTCCAGATTTTTCCATCTCCCACCCAAATGGCTGATTCACAGGAAGAGTAGTTCAATGTACAAACATTGTCGAGAAATGGAAATGTAATGAAGAAAAGGATGGGCAAGATATCATTCAAATATATGATGCCTGGTTAAACAGGATGGCATTGCACATTTCACATATATTATGGCTGTCTAAAAGACATGCGACTGCATAATTCCCATATATGATATAGAAACTAAACAGGTGGCATTACAGGACATGTCTAAACTAAGCAGATGACATATATGATGTCAAAAGTAGGCACTACAAGGCAACATTTGCATGATATGACTAACATCATCATGCCAAGGTAGATCAAACACCTTGGGGGGTAAATAGGAGTGGTCAACGGCGTCTGAATCCGCCTCAGAACAGATATCTTCCTCTGGATTAGAATCTCGAGAGGGATGGGGAGGGTTTGCCATTGAACCCACCATGGAGCGATGTCTGCATGACATTGTATTGTCGCGCAAAACTCTTCTTTTTCTCTACATGTTCAGCATGACTGTGTACAATATCTGACATGCATACGAAAAAAACATGGTGAGATTATGTAAGGATAGCATGCAGAAATTTAGAGCGATGGTAACAACCAGTGGATGGATCCAAAAATAATGATAGCAGGCTGATGATTGCTTTAAATTAATAAAAAGACAGATGATGATTGCTTTACTATTTGTTTCCCACCCAAGATGAACAACATAGACATACCCTAGGTGAACCAGATATTAGATAGACATACTATTCATTGCTGCCTCAATATGTGCCCCACAACTAATTTAGAACTCAAGTTTGAACATTTATTAGGACCTGACTTGGGAGTCCAAGAGCTGAACAGGACGATAAAGTAGCAGGTAAGTTTAAGCAATGCATAACATAAGCAGAAACAAAAGAGTGCGACCTCTCTTGTGGACCCGTGTACTCCTCAAGTTCATCTGCTGAGTTGAAGATGGTGATGCCGTTGCGGTGGGTGCTGGCGGTAGGGAAGGAGATCTGAGGCGGCAAAAGACGGTCAGGAGTCGTGTTGTCTGGTTTGGTGGATGCTTCTGTCGATGGAGCAGCTCAGGTGTGAGGACGACATCACGGCAGGAGCAGGACAAACAACACAAAGTTCCCTTCGACACGTACCTGTAACTGAAGTAATTCTGTAAGGGCTCATTTGGCTTGCATGATTCTTAAAACACAGGGATAGGAAAAACACCGGAATAGGATAGGAAAATGCACATGGTAAACAAAGCATTTGTAAACATAGGATTTCTATCAACTTGGGTGTTTGGTTTACGGGGATTGGAAGAGCATAGGAATGCAAAGAAACATGGCCAAAATAAAGTGAAACCATATGAAAGCGTGTATAGTTAGAATGTTATTCTAGCACTAATGCACTTGGTCTTGTTTTCATGCATAGGATTTTGAAAAGTAGGTCCAGGTGGATGTTTTGCTTCATTCCTTTCAACAAAATGCATGAATAATTGGGTTGGCCGCTGAAGCAGTTGAGGCGGAGGTGGCTGTCGGAGGTGTGGAGGAAGATCTGAGGAATCTGTAGACGGCGTCCATGGCACTACTCTATTGTGATGGATCGTTCTGTCATTGGAGCAGCTCCGGTGAGCCATAAGACGTCAAGGTTGAAGCAGCACAAGACAGACATCATCAATCTCAAGTGGGATTCTAATAGCATCTCCAATAGATGATGTAAAATGGATGTAAAATTTACATCACCAAAAACCACCTGACTACAACAGATGAGGTAAAAACTGTTGACTCTGAACTTAACTGTTGAAACTGAAATTTACTGTGGAATCTGAATGCTACTGTCGAAACTGAACGCAATGGTAGCAAAGAGGCACTTGACATGTGGTTTAGGGAGGGTATGTTGTTCATCTTCAACCTGCACCCTGCTGAGCCACCAGCCACCACCCGCCTCGCTGACGGACCCAGGGCCGCCTCGCCGCCCCAAAACAACTCCCCACCGCCGCCCAGGCCAACCCTCTAGGCCCCCCGCCCCCACCCTGAACCCTAAGATAGATAGTGGGGTACCTCTCCGGTGAGCCCCTGTCCCCGCTGCGGGTGGTTCTTCCTTAACTCCGGCGAGCCCCCCCAACCCCTAAAAATCGACTGACCCAAAAGTTGATTCAGTCGACTGAAGTGTGGCTTAATTGGAGCAAAGCAGCAGCATGAGCGAGGGGAGAGAAGTAGCAGCAGCTGGGCGAGTGAGCGATCGAGCGAGAGCCGGAGGAGCAGCAGCAGCAGCGCGAGCGAGCGAGCGAGAGCCAGAGTAGCAGCAGCAGATCCGGCTGGTATGGACGCCACCGCCGAAGGGGCCTCGCACTTGGGGAGAGCCACCGTGGAGATGTCATCCGTGGCGCCGGCTTCAAGGTAGTCGCTCCATGGGGGTGCGGGATGGAGCACCATCGGCGCCGGGAGGTCGAGTTAAGGAGAAGGTGCGATGCGATGAGTGTACAACCTCTTTGGTGGCGCCGAGTAGGCCTCAGCTTCGTCCGAGGAGTCGGTGAGGATGCTGCGGTTCCGGTGGAGCAGGTTAAGGCGGCGCTGTGGGGATGGAGCAACCGCGATAGACGAGGCGATCATCGGAGCAGCTCCTTGAAGGTGGAGGATGGGGCGGCTGAACCGGCGGGACGGTGAGATGGACGACGGATCCTCATCCGGGGAGGTGGATGAGGGACATCGAGCTATTGCGGTGGACGAAGTCGTGTGGGAAGAGGCTCTGGGTGGGCAGCGGTGACGTGGCGGATGAAGGAGGGTGGGGTTTTGCGGCTGGAGCGGAGAGGTTATGGAGGCCTGTGATTACGAATGGCGAAAAGGGGGCGATGGGAGGGGGTGAAGCATGACTTAGGAACGCGCTTGTCCAAAATGCAGGGTGTGTTACAAAAGTACCCCCCACCGATTTGAACTAGCGGCCCTTTCGGCTCAGGGTTAGAAGGGGGATTTCACGTGTCGGGATTTGGCAGCTGGAGGGAGTTTCCGCGCGTGTTGTAATTTCTGGATAGCAAGGCGCGGGTTGTGAAGGCGCCAGTTTTGGGAGCACGATATCTGAATTTTCGAGATATAACAAGACGCGGGTAGAATTTTAGGGACAAGCCTAACATGTAGTAATATTTTACTTGTACGTACCAAATCAATTCGCACTTCCCTCAACCAAAAAGAAAACTAAAAAATAAACTATTCACACCACACAAAGAGAGAGTCTTGCCCCGTTTTACTATACAAATGCTATTCAAAGCTACTCCCTCCTTCCATCTATATAGGGACTAATGCGTTTTTCGATGCTAACTTTGACCAAATATTAGAGCAATAATATATGACATGCAACTTACACAAAGCACACCATTCGTCTGTGAAAGGTTCTTTCAATGATATAATTTTCACATTGTGCATGTCATGTACTATTAATCTTGTCAATAGTCAAAGGCGGTCTTAAAAATCTCATTACGCCCTACATAGATGGAAGGAGGGAGTATGAATCCATGTTATGTCCGATTATTTTTTTTCACTTTCTGTATAATGCATGTAACCTACTCATACCAACATTTTAGTGCATTCCAAATATCTATACTACTGCTGCAATTCGAACTAAATTTGAATTCGTTTCTCTATTTCAATAAGAATCTACAATCATGATTGTTGCCAACTTCAACCATCATTCGTGTATTACCTTAATAACACACCACATGATTACTATAGAGATAGATATGAACTATGTGTACTACATGAACTCGAATTCTATTTTTTGAATACACTTCATGTTGATTCCAAATAATAGTACATTTGATGTACTAACTATATATTCATAATATAAACCATGTTCCATATGTACACCGTGTTTATCGCACAAAGTATAGTGCCCCGCCCCCTACATTATGACAAGTATTTAGACCTGAGTTGCAAAAGCCACACATTAGCCCAAATTATAATCGACGTTCTACATTATGATATCTTCTTGAAGTATCCGTATCCACTTTTTTATAATGAATTATGATCTTTGTTCGTCTTTTACACCTTCACGATCCTCTTCTATTTGTAGCTAGCTAGCGCTAACTTTCTATCGTGCATGCACACGCCCGCCCCCCTCTCACCCACCCTTAGCGTCCCCTCAATCGCGCACGATCATTATTTCTCTTTAGGTCATCCACCAGCGGTGTGTGTAGGCCCCCGGCTCCTTCTTTCCGGTACACACCGGTCGATATACCTCTCTAGCCAAGTGTGCCTACAACAAACACATATATACTTCCCCTCTTCTCTTCTCACCGTCCATGCCCCCCTATGTCCAATACCATTCCACGCAGGTGCACACTCCCGCCCCTCTTTTCATTGATCACATACTCTCACACTCCTCCCCCCTCAACATGGTAGGCCTCTCGCACCACCTCCTAGCCACACCCTCTCCCCTGTCTGCCTCTCTGGCCCTTATTTGCTTCTAACACATGCATGCGTGTATATGAACTGTTCTCCCTACATATAGCCAAGTCGACTATAATTTGTTTTCACTAAGCACCGATACACTTACCTCGCTAGTTATGTCTCTCCTTTTCTCGGACACATGACGGTTCATCTTCATATGTAGTTACGTATGCTTACCACAACCATATCTTCTCCTCTCATCATCCTTGAATAGCTCCCGACCCGTCTCTCACACGCACGTGCATAGAGAGACAGACATCCCCCGCCCTCTCTTATTGATATTGCACGTTTACCCTCCGTTTGCCTAGCAGGCCTCTCCCACCATTTGTGAGACGCCACTCCACCACCAACCTTTCGATGCTCTACCTTTGTTTTTTCCCAACCTTATTCCTCTGCTACACATATCCATGGATGTCGATTGATCTCCCTCAATACATAGCTAGGTCTCTCTCCTTCCCCACACATATACTAGTCGATCAGTCTCTACCCCCTCCCCCCCCCCCCCGACCCACACACTGATAGTCGAACGTTGTAGGTAGGTATCCATGCCACGGAGGAAAACTGCACCTCTGCCCTCTCAAATTCCAGTAGGCCAGCCGCCCTGTATCTTTGACGTGGGCAAACACAAATTCGTTGGCACTCTTTATCGATCGCGCAGCCACACACTTCATCCCTGTTTTCAATTCTATTGATATCTCACGTCCATGACTCCATTTCACACACATTGCATATGTTACGTTTTTCTGATTGAGATATCATCAACACATTGCCTCTGTTTCGCACAAACCATCTCTCTCAAACCCACCCACCTACGTACGTGCACCTAAAGAAGAAGTGCATGCAAGACGCACGTACTCATGTCTCGTTCCCGGCCACACCCGCGCGGGTATATGGTGGAGTTCGTTTCTGTACGAAAAGGCAGCCCACGTGATAATTTGACGCGTGTAGCGGTTGTTTACTCGAAGGAGGGTCGGGTACCACGCCTAGATGGAACAAAGGTCGACTTGATGCATTAGCATTAAATAAAGTTATATATTCATCAATGGCACGTACATAATATAAAACGATTGTCATGGGAAAATGGAAAATTGGGTTTGTCTCTCGTCACACCATCTCAGACAAGGTCGTCGTGGCCTCTCTCTGAGATGGTCGTACATATAAACAAATCCTGAAGGATTGATAGCAATGCCAGAAACAATTCAACTTCGTTTCACCGACATGTTGGACATCCTTCATCCGGCTCCACCTGCCATGCAGCAATATTGAGTGCACAACACAACTTTAGGGAAAGATTCACCCCGGTCGTTGTGCCGCAGTAGTAACGAAGAAGTCAAATCACAGAGCCCCACCTTTGCCACAGTAAGTTGCTCCGACGAAGCAAACATCATTTCTCTGTTCCTTGAATCTGCTGGTACTCCCATATTCCCACAGTAATAAGTTGCTCGGGCGAATCAACCATCACTATATCCGCTCACGTGTGATGACCACAGGAGCTATCCATTCAGATTGCATGTTAAAAAAATAAAGGTCGATAACTAATGCGGCAAACTTTCAAAAAAAAACTAATGCGGCACCTCGGGCCAACGTGGCCAGATCGCATTTTGCACGAGAAATTACACACCATGTTTCGTTGACATGTGGTCCTGTTCCAACATATCAGTGAGCCGACGGCGAGTCCTTTTCTACTAGTAGTATTTCTGAATAGACGTGTAGGCCGGGGCGCCTCTTCGTGAACCGTGGCAAACTGGCAACCATCCATCGACTCTTCGCCTTTCCCTCTTGATTTGGAACTGCTGTCGCACACTCTTCCCCTCCCTCCTCCATTTTCCTTCAGCCCTTCACCCTTCCTTATGCCATTGTTCGATCGTCTTCTCCATGGAGGGAACAGGCCGGAAACGACCCCATTATTCTTGCCCCGATCTCAAAGATGACGTGGTGGAGGAACTCATTGATCGGTGCGACTTCATCACCTCGGCTAGCATGGCAGGTTCATTCAAGCCCATTCTCAACTCAACTAATAACATCATTACAAGGAACCCAAGAGTCAAGGAGCGGTTTGATATCCCCTATCTTCTTCCCCGTGACCCAGATGACTACTGGCGCGGGGACGATGGAGGCCTCGCCTTGTGCAAGTTGATGCTGCTTGATAATGATATGTATGATGTTAAGATGCCATCGCTTGAGGGCAAGGATTGGGCAGGCGCAAATGGAGATTGGGTTGTTTACATTGGGTCCAACTGCGAGTGGGAACTTGTGAATGTTTACACTTGTGACCGGGTTCCACATCCAAAAATCTCAGCAGACTGCCCAGAGGTTGAGCACACCGGTATTGTATGCACGTTCAAATACAATCATGGTGACTGTCTTCTATAGAAGATAGCAATTTGTCGAGTTCCCAACCGCTCTTGGAATTACAACAACTATGAAGTTGTTGCTATCTTCGACAAGCTTGTTGTCGTCCTTCATGGTTCGACTGGATGGATATTGCTCAAAAATTAGTTTCTATACACGGATGTGTACTGTGATGCAATTCAATACGAGGGCCTTGTGTTTGCCGCCACCACTCATGGCGCTATTTTTTGCATGGAATCCTTATACTTTCGGTACGTTTGTCTTCCACCGTAATTATAATTGTTTCATCTACATGCATGCGGGTTAGCAAGTTTCCCTTTACTAATTAACCTTCTTCTTGTGTTTCCAAGGTCCTATGAACATTCCACCACCTATACTTGAAAAAAATTATAACCAAGGGGGAGATGACGATGGTGATGATCACGAGCATGAGGATGAGCGGAACGTATATACTCAGTGGCGCCTGGCAACTAATTCCAATGGATCACCTCTTCTTGTGTGTATACAACGCACTGAGTTTGTTACCACTGAGGGAGCACGTGTTGTCTCCCATAGTCGCACTCTCCGGACCTATTCCAACACCCGTTGCATGGTATTCGGGATGGATACTAGTGTGCTAGCGCCAACACCTTCTCCCTGGTACAGAATTGATAGTCTTGGAGAAAACTCGCTCTTCCTTGGACAAAACTATCCGATGATGGTGAAAGGCGATCCAACTGTTGTTGACACAACGTTACTAGTACCATTTATGAGAAGCAACTGTGTCTATACCTCAGACATTTCGGTGGTTCCCTACCCTAGTACTGATATAGTATGCCGCTTTAGGCTGGATGATCAGTCCTGCGTTGGTGTCGAGATCGACAATAGATGGCCCATCCCAGAGAATCACTTGTGGTTCAAAGCAAGCGTTTCCAACGCCGAGGAATGGTTGAGTTGAAGTTCATTTCATTGCTTGTTATTTGTTGTGTGGAGAAAACTTTATTTTTTATAATGTATCCTCATTGTCGATGTGGGTTGATGACTTGTTGTATGTAATAAAATGATATGCCTGTGATAAACTTACTAAATTTATGAATGGCTTTCGAGTCGTTTTTCTGAGTGAGCGGTGCGACGAGGCAAAAAATTATTTTCTGAATACATAATTGTACGTGCATTGCAACAGGTTATCGAATGAGGCCAATCAACAATAGTAGTACACTATTTGTACTAGCTTCACATGCTTCGCACGTCGGGCGGGTGTTTTTACTGTAGCAATATGTTAATGTGGTCGCCGTACGTAACCAGCACCTCGAATCCTCGATACTAGTACTATATAGTAAGTAGTAGGAGTAGTAGGGTGGCATGGGCCAGAACAAGCATTCACGTTCAGGAGTACGGCACACGCCACCACCACGACATCCATCTGACACCATATTATTTCTTGGAGTCTGTGCTAGAGCAATCTTTTCAATCTCGTCGTTTCTCTAACTTTAGCCATCGCGCGGCAGGCGAGGTGGGTGTTTGCCAATATTAGGTTTCCTCAACTGTGGTCCCACTTGTAAGGCCAACTCCAAGCACGACCCCAAACGGATCCCCGTCTTGCATGAACTCCAACGATAACTTTGACTAGAAAAGCAAGACCAAAGAAAACAAGAACCACAAGAATACATTTTACTACTCTAGAAGATATCCAACTTCCATAACTGCTCCTGTAAGTTGGATTAGTGCCTCCTCGATGCATTCATTGTTGATCTGCAGAGGCTCGATCTTGCATGCTTCTTTCTTCTTCGAGTGTAAAGAAGTAGACGTTGCTTCCTCGCATCTAGTCTCATGTCTAGCCTCTATTCTAGTAGGAGTATCAACAAGTGCACTACTCTCATCTCTAGCCTCTATGCTAGCTAAAAGTGTTAGAACATCTACTCAATTGCGCTCTATCAATATATCAATGTACTCTTCTTCCCAACACAAAAACATGCATCCATTCTACTCCCTCCATTGCACAATACATGCCTTCTATTTGTCAAAATATAAATGTATCTAGACATGTTTTAGTATATAGGTACATCAATTTTTGGACAAAAGGAAGTCAAGTATTTTGGAACGGAGGGAGTACACAATAAAAAATTTAAGTTAGCACAACTAGTCTAATCCGAGAGCACAACCGAAGATTTGGTCGGGTTTTCCCCTCTTTTTGCCGACACGTGGGACATCCAGCATCCAGGTCGTGTCATGCAAGAAAATAGAGTGGTAGTTGAAGCCACGTGATGTGCATCTTGGGTTAAACTGTAAATAGAATCTTACTACTCTTGAGTAACTCCAAAAGCGGCCACGGAAGATCTTTATTGGATTTGTTTTTCATCACCAGCACGTCAAGGTGAAAGATGTGTGGAGGTTCAGCGGGTCCTCTTGCGTTTTCACTGACATGTGGGACCGCATGTGAGCAAACAGATGATGGGCTCCGCGCGTCCGCTGGCTATTCGCGTGTGGTTGTTTCTAGAATAAAAAAAGGAGGTACCCCTACTTATGTTACTCCCACTACGCCTAGCCTAAGGTTAGTAGGTGACCTTGTGCTTGGCTCTTCGCCTCTTCCGGAAGTCGATGGTTCTATAGTAGTGCTTCTGGCAATCTGACACAAAATGAACTGTTGCATGTCCACCGCTTGTAATCAAAAGTTTCTCCTCGTGCTGTGAACCACTGCGCACGTGTTGGCAAGGGAGAAGGCATAATCAAGCTTCTCGTCATTCTGCGATTTGACGCGACACATCAAAGTTATTTACTAGTAGTACGTACTCTCTTCAAAAAAGGGTTGACCATGTCATTGCTACCATCCCATGCACCGTCGTTGAGTATGTGCACTATTCACGTTCCATCAAGGAGAAAAAAATATTGCGTAGGTGTCAACGAAGTGCACGACTCACTTATGAAAAAGGGTTTCCCCTGTCACACCCTAGCTAGTCATGCATTAGAGTGTTGCATCATGTTTACTCTTTCATCAGAAACTTGAAATGGGGATTTGTGAAACCCTCAGAATCATTTTGAAAATGACCCAAATAAAAATTTCTCCAAAATAGTCCAAGAAAATGCTCATGTTGCTCTATGAAAATATTGGACAGAGATAAAAATCAAACAAATATTTTTAAGAGCTCATAGGTATTTATTTTGGGCATTTGGAATTAATGCATAAATATTTGCATTGGAAATATATTAGTTATATATATTAATATATGTCCAAAAATTATGCCACCTGTTGGGGAGCTCTGGAATAATATATCTAGCTCCTGCAAAAATTGGCATAAGGTAATAAAATGATTTAATATTTTATTTAAATCAAAACAAATGACAGAAATTAGAAAACAAAAATAAATAAAGAAGGAGAAGCTTACCTGGGGCTCCTCCCTGTGCAGCCCAGCAGTAGCTGGCAGGCCCAGCCAGCAGGCGGCCCAGCCCGCCTCCTCCTCTGTCGTCTTCGTCCTCGACAGAGGGAGGGGAGTGTGCCCGGCGCGCGCGCGCGCCACCGCGCCACGCCACCAGCTCGCCTGCCTGCCTGCCTCTCCCCTCCTCGTCTGGATGCCCTGGAACGACGCCACGCCCCCCCCCCCCCCGTACTCTCTCACTCTCCCCCGGTTCTTCCTCTCCTCTCCCTCGCTCTCTCTCTCCTGTGTCCGAACGCACCCATCGCCGCCGTTCGCCATAGCCGCCGCCACCGGCCTCCCCTCGCCTTCCCGACTCGCGCAGGAGCTCCGCCCCCTCGCCCTGAAGCTCTCCGTCAAGCCACAAGACGCCGGACGCCCCATGGAGCCGCCGTCGCCATCGTCTTCCTCCTCGGGCTCCGACCACCATCGCCGTCGATTCGCCGTCTCCAGTGCGTCCCCGAGCCCGCTTCGACGCCCGCTGCAACCGCGGTGAGCTCCGCCACCGTTTCCCTCTC
This sequence comes from Triticum aestivum, assembly GCF_018294505.1. NCBI lineage: Eukaryota > Viridiplantae > Streptophyta > Magnoliopsida > Poales > Poaceae > Triticum > Triticum aestivum. The sequence continues at coordinate 249,029,961 of NC_057804.1, read as the reverse complement.
TTCTCCCCCTCGTTCCCGCGCCGTAACCCCGTTTCCCACCACGGCCGAACCTCCGCCGTCGCCGAGCTCGCCGTCGACGCAGCTCCGGTGACCATTTGGTCACCCCGGCGAGTCCAACAAGTTCGTAAGGCCCCGTAGAGCATCCCTAGAGCCTTGCCTCGCTCGCCTTCGAGCTCCAACCCCGTTTCCGTGCACGACCGAACCCCGGCGGCCGCAGCCGAGCTCGCCGCCGTCGACTCCGGCCACCCCAGGCCCAGCCACGGCCACCGCCCGACGCGCCATCGAGCTAGCTTTCCAACGCACCTAGCCGCACGCCGTTTGGAGCACCAAAGAGGAAACCCGAGGCACTTGTATGCCGCGGACCTCGCCGGCGACTAACCGCCGGCGGGTTTGACCTGTTCGACCTGGGGTTTGACCCCCCCAGAGTCCCTGACGCGTGGGCCCCGTCGGCCAGGTGGTTAGCTTAACACTAATCACTGTTAATTAACCCCCCTGACACTGACCAGTGGGCCCCAGCGCCACTAACCCTTAATTAGGATTAAACTAACCTCTGTTAAACCCCCCTGTCACTGACGTGTGGACCCCACACGTCAGGTTTGACCCCAGCCAGCCGCAGTTGACCGCTGACGTCGTGCTAACGTCATGCTGGCGCAATATATATATTTCTGGATTTAAATTAAATCAGGAAATTCCAGAATATTATTTAAACTTCAAAATTCATAACTTTTATTCTGTAACTCCAAATCAGACAAATTATATATGAAAAATGATCAGAAAAATCCAATCTATCCATCTGTACTATTTTCATGCATGACTAAACAAGTTAACCTGATGTTTAATGCAGAACAAGGAAAAGCACTTTAAAAGGCCATGTTTGAGTTTGAAATTTGAATCTTTGATTCAAATTGGTTCAAACCCTTCTGGTTTTAGTTGCATTAGCCCAACACACTCATATTGCCATGTTTCATGCATGCATCATATTGTTGCACATTGTTTGGTGATGGTTGTGTATCGGTGTCCTTTGCGACAGGTTCTGCCTCCGAGGAGTACCGTGATTACCCTAACGAAGAACCGTATCAGTGCATCGAACCATCAGGCAAGCAACCAACCATTTGATCATATCGATACAATCCCATGTTCTCGCTCCTGCTCTCTTTTACTGCATTAAGACAACGCGTTTCAAACTGCTGTGTGCTACGGTAGTTGAACCCATTTCCTCTGCATGACCTGTCATTGCCACAGTAACTAGATGAAACCCACTAGCATGTGTAGGAGTTGATTGAGCCATATGTATGTGTTGTTCCTACCTTGCTATGCCTGCTATGCTTAGAGTCGGGTCAGGTCTGGTTCATCTGGGTGATGGGCTAGAGTGAAATGATTATGTCGGTAATAAGAGTGGTGTGGTGAACACGATTTGGTAAAGGTATCGATGAGAGGCCATGTAGGAGTACATGGTGGGTTGTTTCATTGAAGCCGACCCTAAGCACTGAGATCTGTATGTGTGATTTAAGAATCAGCTACTACCATGCATTGGGCCCGAAACCAATGGACCCTCTCGGCTTCTTATTCACCCTAGTTCTCCGTCCAGGAGTTGCAAGTAGTTTCTGGTGTTTGTAGCCTACTGGAGGCCGTGGACAGCGCTGACCGTAGGGGTGGGCTGTGATGCGGTAGGTACGTGGCACGGTGTACCGAATACCCGTTAGGTATCTCGGGAACCCTGTTCACATCGTTCGGGGCCGTATGGGAAACCTCGGCCGGACTCCCTGCGGATGGAACCTGGATAGGCGATAAACCTGGACTGGAGGCTTAGGTGATTAGGTAGGTCATGGCCGACACCCACGTTGGGCTTCCGCTTGAAGGTTGCCGAGTACATGTCGTGTAAACGACGGTAAGTGGTGAGAGCGTGTATGAAGAAGTACATCCCTGCAGGGTTAACATGATCTATTCGAATAGCCGCGTCTGTGGTAAAGGACTACTTGGTTGCCTATACAGTTCATAGACAAGTAAATGGAAACTACTAAAAGCCTCAAGATAAGTGTGAGTGCCGAGGACGGCTCTTCCGTAGGAAGACGGAGGCGGATCCTCGGTAGTGTATTGAAGTGGTGAGTAGCGGACTCGTGTGCGCAAAACCATTTCAAGTTGAAGTATCGTAGGATAGTTTAGCCAAGAGTCAAAGCTGGCTTGCTGCAATAACTCCACCAACCCTTCTTGATAATATGCATGTATGTAGGATCTGATGTAAGTCTTGCTGAGTACCTTTGTACTCATGTTGCTATAATTTACATTTTACAGAAGATGCTGCAACCCCTTCTGATGGGTTCTACGTAGACGTTGACATCAACGAGTAGGCTAAAGGCCCAGGTGGTGATCCTGAGCTTGTGAAGGACCATGTAGTATAGCTAGGCTTTCCAAGCCTCTTTTATTTTACTAGTTGTCTGTACTCAGACAAGTTACTTCCGCTGCTGGTTTGTATGACTGTATGACTTGAATGCTGGGTCGTGAGACCCGTACCTTTGTGTATGTTATGTATGGCTCCCTGAGCCTTAAATAAAGTACTTGTGTCGTAGAGTCATGTTGTGATGCTTCATTGTATTTGCACATATCGAGCATATTATGTGTATGATTGAAATGCTTGGTATGTGTGGGATCTGACTACCTAGTTGTTTATCTTTAGTAGCCTCTCTTACCGGGAAATGTCTCCTAGTGTTACCGCTGAGCCATGGTAGCTTGCTACTGCTCTGGAACACTTAGGCTGGCCGGCATGTGTCCTTCTTCGTTCCTGTGTCTGTCCCTTCGGGGAAATGTCACGCATTGAGTACCGGAGTCCTGTTAGCCCGCTACAGCCCGGTTTACCGGAGTCCTGCTAGCCCAGTGCTACAGCCCGGACCCACTTGCTGATGACCGACACGTTCGAAGCTGGGTCATGGATGCCTGTCCCTGTAAGTCTGTGCCACTTTGGGTTTACGACTAGTCATGTCAGCCCGGGCTCCTTATCATATGGATGCTAGCGACACTATCATATACGTGAGCCAAAAGGCGCAAACGGTCCCGGGCAAAGGTAAGGCGACACCCGTGGGGATACCGTGCGTGAGGCCGCAAAGTGATATGAGGTGTTACCGGCTAGATCGATGTGACATCGAGTCGGGGTCCTGACATCCCCCCGCTTTTCCCCCTGCACGATTCACTTACGCACTGCTTATCTGATTATCTCCATTTTCTTACATGACACGTGCACCTTGATGCTAGATATCTCGCGTGTTGGGAAAAGGATGAACGAAGCTCACATAAAAGAAAAGATTTGAAGAGCATAGATTCCCGACGACCGAGAAGGAGCAAGGAACCTCGCGGTGGAACGTCTGCAAGGAAGCTTGTGCGTTTTCCCCTGTTTTTTGCGGCCTGCCCACCTATAAAAAAATAAAAGAACATGAACTTTTTGCTAACCACTAGAAACGGTACATCAGGATGCTAAGTTGAAGATGTTTTATACTCCCTCCGTTCCCAAATATAAGTCTTTTTAGAGATTTCAATAAGGGACTACATACGAAACAAAATGAGTGAATCTACACTCTAAAATATGTCTACATACATCCGTATGTTGTAGTCTATTTGAAATGGCTAGAAAGACTTATATTTAGGAATGGAGGGAGTAGTTTATATTGAATTATTGATAACCACACAACAAGCCACGCACGTACAGGACGCATGCAGCCACACATGTACCCAAGGCAACACACTAACTCCGTCCGATCCAACTCATGCACATACGCGCATAGCATGGAGCACACAACGCACGTACACAAGACGTGCATGCACACACGCTCGGCCGCAGAATGCACGTGAATAACACATGCATGCACACACACTCGGCTGCATGGAGGCGTGCGCCATCCGCGGCGACGTTCAGTTCGTCGTGCTATGGCGAAGCTCGCACGCAACGGTGCATACGGATCTCTTGCAGCACCTATTTGTCGTTGTTGCTCAACTACTAGTCAGAGACGAAGACGACCGCAACATCGGCCTTAGAGCTAGCACCGATGGAAAAAGACGCACGCTGCACGCACACGAGCACATTCGGAGTGCCCACGACGTCGTGGTGGTGCGTCCCCAGTCGCCTCTACTTCTGCGCATGTTGTCTATCAAGTCGGCTGCATGCTAATGGTGATGTGGCTGAGATCTTCTAGGACTCAGATGATGATGAGGAAAATTATAAGACACAAGGTGATGTACACCGTCAAGGTCCACGGTCAAGGGGGTGCTAGTAAGTGCTTAGATGTGCTTAGAGCAAGTACAATAGAGTTGAGTCAGCGGGCTATAAGGAATAAACTAGTATATTTCTGCTTAGTTGGAGGAAAGAGAAGAGGAGAGAGAAGGTAAGAGGGCTCTTCGTGAAGAGCCAACTCTAGCACATGCTCCTAGGCACTTTGTGAGAATGAAAGGTGGGCCACATAATAAAAAAAGTAGTACACTCTTTTGATCTACTATTGTACATGTTGACTATAAGATGGGCTGCAGATGACATGGCACTAGCTTATAGCCAGCAGCTGGCTATACTATTAACCATGATCTTTAGATGAGGTGCTAAGTGCATTAAATGGCTTAGTACCTCAAGTCTTCAAAGCATAGGTGCTTAGTTTATTGGTGCCACATCATATTTTATGCCTACGTGGCAGGCTTAGCAGCTATACATGGTGGATCACTAGGAGAGGCCAAGGCTGGTCATAGTGGGGAGTAACTTATACTGTAACATATTACTATGTTACTCTAAACATCTCTATAAACCGGAAAGGAGGGAGTAGTAACATAGACTAGTGTCATATGCAGAGTATGGGAGCACATGATATTTCCCCGTCCGGACCGATCCCAAGCTGGCTTCTCACCTTCTTGGCCCAACAAAAACCCCTCCCCCCTCCCGCGCGCGCTACTCGCCCGGCGCCAGCTGAGCCCACCGCTCCACATTGATGGCAAGTTAGGGCGACGCGACCTCTCATTGCTTTAGCCGTTGAAGCGGCGCGCCGACCGAGGGCACCACCCGGTGCACACCCGGCATTTCAGAGTACACAGTGGAGATAACTTTAGAGCAAGTACTACAATTATATGACATAAGCAGGCTATAAGGATTTAAATATAGTATTTGTGCTTAGTTGAAGGAGAAAGAAGAGGAGAGAGAAGAGAAGCGGATTGTAAACGTGTAGCCGGTGGTACTCCAACATACTTTGTGAGACAAAAGGCGGGGCCATTATTAATGATATACTCCCTTCGTTCATAAATATTTGTCTTTTTAGAGATTTCAAATGGTTATCACATACGGATGTGTATAGACATATTTTAGACTGTAGATTCACTCATTTTGCTCCGTATGTAGTCACTTGTTGAAATCTCAAGAAATATAAATATTTAGGAACAGAGGGAGTAGTACTTATACTAAAGGGACTAACGGACGCCATAATTACTCTGTTTTTTTAGACAAACCTTGGTGGGGCTATTATTGACTTTTTTTGAGCTATTGTTGACTTGGACGTGGGGTTTGGGGGCCAAAGGCCTACTATTATACTCGTACGACCGACCTGACATGCTCTACCCTAGCCGCTGCTTTATCATATGGTTTCGCACCGTTCCAGATCATAGCGCTGCCACGCAATTCTTCTCCAGCCATCCTTCCGGCGTGCACCACGAGAAGGGACAACAGTCCTCCGAACCCCGCCTTTCGTGATCTTGTACGGGAGAGGGGCGATCAGGTTTTTGTGGAGCACACTCCTATGACTACTGCCAGCGACGACTTCCTCAATGACAGCCTTCTTCCCCGACCTCGGTAACCTCTCCATCAACGACATGAGTGACAACATTAACCACATCGGTTCTGCTCACGCTGTACAGTATGTGATTCTGTCCTCCTAGTTTAGTCTGCATCATTACTTTGATGTTTGCAATTGTCGTCAGGATCTATTTACTACTAATTCGAATTAAATCTCATACTAAATTGCTCATATATTCAACAATCCAATCCAAAAACCTGATTACATGCAATTTACTCTAAGCGATATTGCTGCGCTTTTGAAGCGGCCTACTTTTAAGGGGGTGCAATATAAAAGGTGGCGCACAAGAGAAGTATATTGGTTTCAGATCATGTACTACTATGACACCACTAAGGGTAAGCCTGAGGGCGATCTTAATCCTACACAGCAGGAAGCTTTTCAGAAGATGGATACCCTCTTCAAAGCCGCCCTGCTGAGTGTTCTTGACGATTCCATTGTGGATTCGTATATGTCGTTTGGCAGCGGCAAAGACATGTGGCGTGCGCTCGAGGCAACATTTGGGCCCTTGGGCGCTGGCAACGAGTTGTACGTCATGGAGCAATTTTGTGACTACAAGATGACTGACGAGCGCTCTGTTGTTCAGCAGACTCATGACATACAGTCACTCTCTATGGAACTTGAGTACTTTAAGTGTGTGTTACCGGACAAATTTGTTGCTGGGACCATCATTGCCAAGCTTCCACATTCGTGGAACGATTTTGCTACTTCTCTGAAAAACAGGAGACATGAGTTTTCTGTTTTGGATTTCATTAGCACTCTTGATTTTGAGGAGAAGGCGAGAGCAAAAGACACACGTGCTCGGGTCGCTGAGGGAGTTTCTAGTGCCCACATGGTACACGAGAAGAACTTCCAACCCAACCAGCCCCAAAACAACACGAACAAATCTCAAGGGAAAGGCAAGTTTGATGCAAAGAACAAGCCGTCACATTCTACCAACTTCAAGAAGAATTCTCATAACGGGAAGGGATACAAATGTCAATTTTGGTAGCACCGCACAAAATTTATATGGCTGCATCTACCTGCTCTCAGCTAACCTCATGGTGCTCCAGGTATTCCTACATTCGTAACTAGGTACAATGACCACCGCAAGATGAAATTAGCTTATTCGTACGTTCACTTGCTGAATGCAGTGCGAAATGATCCTGTCATGTGTGGAGGAGCAAACAAGCAGTGCAGCCAAAGGTGGAAATCAACCAAGGACTTATGAAATTATATATAATCTTCCTCAGGCAGGTCAGTACCCCCTTCGTCCAAACGATCGTGTTTTGTCATGACGAGCTATTTATATGTGCTACTGTTTTACAACACCGCTTAAGTATAGCTACTGTTTTCCTATCTTTTCAGATTCAGGACAATGAATATGATTTCAGGGGAACTGCACAATATGGACCCATGTTGAGTCATCTCTATTGCCTCATGTGTTTGCTGCAAATGTGTCAGCATCAATTGCAAGATGAGGCAGCTAGCTAGCTGTGGAGTTGCCAACATGCTCAAAGTGCTCGCAACATTGAGAAGAAACAAGCATGCCCAGGAAATTAATGTGTGCGCAGGGAGGCCCTTTGCTTAGAGAAGCATCGACCGATTTTCTTTATTTCCACACCTTCTCAGAGATTTGTATTGGTTATAGTATGTTGAATCATTGAGATGCATAGACATGCTGAACTTTTGTTCTTCTGAATGTTAGTTTAATGTGAGTGTCTGCATCCAGTACCACATCCTCTAATTTGGTGGATGCACACAGAGAAAATAAATCTCCTTAATTTACTCCATAACCACCCTATTAAATAGGCCTAGTAACAAACCAGCCGCATGCAGTGGCCGGCGGGCACATGAATCCTGCATGCATGGCCAGTCTGCCAAGTCCATGCGCCAGCTCCAATGCAGCAATGCAAAAGAAGAGAGAGGTTCTTGGGAAAAAGCGAGTAGTTAGTGCAGCGGGCCTTATAAACATGAACAACTCGCTCTCCCACTTCTGACTCCCCCCAGTTCCCCCGCTCCCCAATCTTCCTCACTCGTCCAGAAAACCCCGCTCACCTTCTTCCTCACTCGCACAGAAAACGCCTGCTCCTCTTCTTCCACTCCTACAGAAATCCCCAGCCCTCCTTCTTCCCCACTCGCACTGCCAGTAGGCTCGTCTCTGGCTACTCTACTCAAACCCGTGAGCTCAGCGCGACGCCCACAAGGAAAATGGAGTTGGCTGGCCCCAGCGCCAAGAAGATGAGGCTCCCGCCAGCGGTGACGCCAATTGTAGATCCCACACGCGGTAGCACAGGGAGAAGCGGCGAGCCCCCCCCCCCCCCCCACCCGGATCTGAGGAACCGATATAATCTTTGGTGGACCGCATCAGCGATCTCTCGGGCGTCATCCTTGAGGAGATCATCTCGCTTCTCCCCACCAAGGATTGCTGCCGCACACAAGTCCTCTCAACTCGGCGGCGCCCTCTATGGCACACCGCGCCCCTCAATCTCGACTGTCGTTAGATATTTGTCCTTCCTGAATTTGATCTCCTCAGAGCCATTGTCTCTTCTGACCAGCAGGGCCTCGTTCAATGCCTCTGCATACCGACAAGCTACCTGCTATCCATACCTGGCAAGGTGGACGCTTGGCTGACATCCCCTGAATTCGGAAAACTCCAGCAGTTTGAGTTCTACCATTACCACGAAAGTTTCATACCACGAACAAACCAAGAATTCGTGACCACACCACTGTTGTCCATCTCACGGTTTTCCTCCTCTCTCCACACCGCCAACTTCGCCCGATGCCATCTACCAGACGATCTGGTACAAACGCTTTGACTCCCGCTGCTAAAAAACTTTCGCTTGTGGTGGTTTATCTGTCGGAGGCCTCACTGCACATCATCATCCACTCCAGTTGCCCTGCCTTGGAGCGCTTGCTGATTGTTTTGGGAATAGAAATCGGTATCAGTTGTCTCCAAATAAAGTCGCCTCACCTTAAAAGCATTGGAATTTGTTTTAAAGGATAGCAGCTCATCATTGAAGATGCCCCTTCACTTGAAATGTTGGTCCTTTATAATTCTTATACACCTTCGGAAATAACTGTCGTCTCTACGCCCAAACTGGAGACCTTGGGTGTAATTCGTGACCCGTTTAATAATCACAAGGAGCTGGTGTTTGGCTCCTCGCTTTTTCAGGTACCGTATATTATCATCTACACATTTGTAATCATATACTGCATTTTTCATTTGTGCGCATAAGTTTTATATCATCTTGGAGTACACTTTGGGTACTAATATTATGATATATGCTCAATGAAGAGTTCGTCCATTGATAGCCTATCAATGTTGCTGGATTCTGCCAAGATCATATATATCAGAATGTATAGTTTTGATCTGGACATAATTATTGGCTTGCTGCGATGCTTTCGATCTCTGGAGATTTATACATAGAGGTGATGATTTCATGCACATTGAAAGCCCGTATATATTGTACTAGAATTAAGTGTTCAGCTGTCGTTCTTTCGACATACACTTTTTTTAGACCTTAACTGTTTTCACTCATGTCTACTTAGGCAGAACCACATGGAGAAAAACATATAACCAATTGTTGGCAAAATAAGCACAAGGATTTTCTCAGTTCTCATGACATTAGTTTGAGGATAATAACGATGGGACGATATGCATGCAACCAGGCAAACAGAAGCTTTGTCACATTCTTCCTGTTGAATGCAAGGTTACTATTGTCCATGAGGCTTAAATTTTACAGCAAGAGATTTCTCACGGACGAACATGTTGAACAGCAAAAAAAGAAGTTTCAGGTGGACAAATGGGCTTCTAAACGTGCTCGGCTTCTATTTACAATAAGTTGTAGACATCCTGAAATAATTTTTTTTGCACAGGATGTTGATTTTATGGATCAGACCGATCCATTTGTTTGTGACTGCAAAAAAGAGTGGTTGGGTTAGATGTTACTGTCATGTTCAATCTGGGTTTTGTCTAAAAATTTGATGAACAATTAATCCTTGGGCTTTTTGTACCATTTGTATGCTTGACTTGCATGTTGTTGCCCTCATACTCCCCTCCACCTGCCACTACACTGTCGCATGTTCCATGGTTGTTGTTCGTTCCTGTCCGAGGCCTTGCCGTCGTTCTCCGCCTTGGTTCGCTCGCTGTGCCCACCGCCGTCTGGCGTTGTCAACATGGTCAACAACCAAGAGGAATAAGGAGATGACTGTACGTGGAGAGTCTGACAGTAGGGACCCACCAGGGTCATTGCATTTCGCAAGCAGGTGCCTCGTTATTACAAGCCAAAAAAATACTTCCTCCTGATTGTTTGACAACTAGGTTCCACGCCATTGTCCATGTAATCAATAAATGAGAAAATTACACAATGAGTAGATAACACCAGGGACCCAGTAGCTCGCCCAGTTGTTTTTCAGTTTTAGAGACGGAGCTCAACTGCACGCTGTGCGGGGGCTGTGGCCCGTCTAGCCCATGCTTACGCTTATATTAAGCACATGACGAGCCCAGTTGATATATTTTTTTCTAAAATTGGATAGCCCAGTTATTTTTTTTGGAGAATACCAAAACCGAGGCCTACTTGCTTTTCTCAGCCCTGTTGAGCTGCAAATCTTTCAAGACGAGGAGGGATGTAAGTAGTAAGAAATGGGCTTCCCCAGAAAACGGGCTATAAGTTGTAAGAAATTGGCTGTAAATTTTTAAACCAAAGCCAACCGGCAATTGCATTAAAATATCATTTTTCAGGATTTCTCTACTCTCTACTCTTATAAAAACCAAAGCCAACTCGCAATGACTTTAAAATATCATCTTTTCTCCCATAAGGTAACTACTCATACAAATGCATCTTCATGTTCCGTGCAACGAACGGGCATCTTGCTAGTTAAGATTCTGAATTTCATTCATTTTTGCGGAGAATCCTTTTTTGAATTTTATTTTGATATAATGTTTTGAAAAATATTTTTAACGTGACTCGAAATTTCGTGATTAAAAGACTTCGGACCCCACCGAAATATGCAAAATTTCGTTGAATTTTTTAGCAGTGCCCAGAATATATGGTCTATAATGCTAATAAAAAGAATATGGGCTTCAAGTATCCTTAACAATTAGCAAATGGGCTATAAATTATTGAAAATAATGGCTAATGGGCTGTATGCTGTTTTCCGCAGATTTGGAGGCTGACTTCTGGGCCTACTTGGTTGACGATGACGTTGTCCTAATTTTTTTTGACGCATACGCAAGGCTTTGTCAAGTTAGTCAACACATACCAGCGACTGTTGGATGTCCATCCAACGGCCGCCGTGCTTCTTCAATCTCTGATCTTCCTGCTCTAGCCACCCAAACCAGCACCGGCTGGACTGCCTGCTCCATCCTCCCGTGGCTGGCTGTGCTGCCTCCAGGCCATCCCTCTAACCACCCACAAATCCTGTTATTTTCCGGCAACGTCAGCCTCACCCCGCAGCCAACCAGTCAGCGTTCGTTCTCCCCTCAGCGTGGGCATCCACTGTGGTGGCTTCGCTGGCTCCGGGTGATTCTCTTCCTAGGCCTCGCCCTCGTCCATCGCGTTTGTGCTCTTGGCGCAGTGAGGTCAACATGGTCAACAAACAACAACCGTCGGAAGAGGCTGACAGTAGGGGCCCACATAGGGAAATGCATCCTTATTACGCGCAAAATAATGATTCCTCCACCTGATAGCTAGGACCCACTGGAAGGGCCTCTGTATTTCGTGAAAAAAAACATTCCCGCCGCTGTCAGCTCGGACCCACCGGAAATGCCTCCTTATACGCACAAAAAATGAATACTCCCCCTGCTACCTGGAACTCACCTTGGTGGGTGGCTGACTTGTGGGCCTACTAAGTTTACGGGGACGGAGGGCTTTGTCAACTTAGTCAATATGAACGATTCTAGCTCCAGTGACCGTATGATGTCCATCCAATGGTTGTAGTGCTTCTTCAACCTCTGGTCTTCTTGCTCCAGCTGCCCAAAGCAGCGCCGGTCGTGCCGCCTGCTCCTACCTCCCGTGGCCGGCTGTGCTTCCGCGGAGGCCTCACCGCTCCCTACTACTCCCACCACTGGCCAGGCCATCCCTCCACTCACCCACACCCCCTGTTATTCTGCGGCGACGGCAGCGCAGCCGAACCTGTGAACCCTCGTACTCCTCTCTGCCTGTGCATCCACTGCCGCGTCTTCCCTGGCTCCGCGTCGTCCCATTCCTAGGCCTCGCCGTCATCCACCATAGTGGTGCTCTCGGCACGGCGTGGTTAACATGGTCAAGGAACGACTTCCATCGGACGTGGACTATACGTGGAGAGGCTGACAGCTGGGTCCACGGCTGCCGCAAGGAAGTGCCTCCTTATTACGCGCAAAATAATTATTCCTCCACCTGACAGAATAGACCCTCCCGGACGGGCCACCATATTTCGTGAAAAAATGATTCGCCCCTGACTGCTGGGACCCACCAGCTACATCTTCGCACTCAAGGAAGTGCGTCTGAAAAAAATAACGATTCACCCCCCTAACTGCTGGGACCCACCAGCTACATCTTCACACGCAAGGAAGTGCGTCCGAAAAAAAACGATTCGCCCCCCTGACTACTGGGACCCACCAGCTACACCTTCGCATGCAAGGAAGTGCGCCCGGGCAAAAAAACGATTCACCCCCTGACTGCTGAGACCCACCAGCTACATCTTCGCACGCAAGGAAGTGCCTGACAGTCGGGACCACCTGTTCGAAGCCTACGTAGCATTGTCATTCTGGTCGCGAACGTGTACGTACATATATACTGGTCGATGTAGAGGTGTGCACGTGTCGTAGTAGAGGCGCGCACGTAGCATGTACACATACGTACAGTGGCCAGTGTGTAAGAAAGAAAATACGGCCACGTATGTGTACATACGGGCGGGGTCTCGAACGCCTACTCGCGCATACGTACGGCCAGGGCTCGTGTACATGGCTGGGTCAGAACGGAGAAACAGCGGCGTCGTCATGTTCATGGGGAGGCAACGAAATGCGTCATGTTCATGGGGAGGCAATGGAATGCATCGTGTTCATCAGGAGGCAATGGAACGCATGGGAGCCAACCGGCTGGGTCGGAACGGAATGTGTGGTCATGTTCATCGGGAGGGCTTGGACGGAATAGGCGATGGAAATGAGGCCTGGCGTATCGTAGAATGGAGGAAACGGCCTTGTGTTCGACTGGCCACGTTCGAAACGGGATCCTGTTCATCGGGAGGGGTCTGGCGTACCGCAAAACGGAGGAAACGAACTTGTGTTGGAGCACTACGGTCGAAACGGGGGTCCTGTTGATCGGGAGGGGTGTGGCATACCGCAAAACGGACGAAACGGACTTGTGTTGGAGCGCTACGGTCGAAACGGGGGTCCTGTTCATCGGGAGGGGTGTGGCGTACCGCAACACGGGACTCCACGGGATATTGTTCATCTCCACCGTCGACCTCCTCTAGCCTCCACGGGCTACCGTCGACCTCCTCTAGCCTCCACGGGCTCCTATTCATCCAGCCTCCACCGCGTGCTTCTCCACCGGTTACTGTTCAACCACCCCTCCACAGGGACCCCTCCACCGTCTATTATTCATCCAGCCCTCCATGGGGTCATCCTGTTCATCCAGCCCTCCACACCACGGGGTCCTGTTCATCCAGAGCCAACGCCACCACTCACTGTTCATCCAACCCCCCCCCCCCCCCCCGCAACGCTCACTATTCATCCAGAGAGGCAGCATCGATCGACTTCTGTTAGCAGCAGTAGCGAAGGAATCGCTCGATCAGGTTCAGTTATCAGCCATCGGTCGATCGCTCGGGTTTAGTAAGGCGTAGCCTGTAGTGCAATCGCTCGGGTTCAGTTAGAGCCCAACGCCTCGGTCGGGTTCAGTTAGAGCCAATGCCTCGCACACACGTGCGTACGTGTATGAGATAAACGCGCATCGCTCGGCCCCCGACCTCCCACCGTAACCGGGAACTCCCCGAAATTTTCCTCGCCCTCGCTTCTACCACGGTTTTTTCCATCATGGACGGCCCAAAGAATGTCATGCAGCCGCGTCTCCGGCCCGCCCAGGACGAAAATCCCATTTTCTGTCATGATTTTTTGTCATAGAAGTAGGAGCCCACCACATCTATGATGATACCGGGTTTTGTCACAATTATCATCATAGAAGTGTCATATGTATGACAAAAAAATTCGTTCGACCTAAAATGTCACGGATGTGTCTTTTATTTGCAGTGAGTGGTCGCATTCTACAGTCAGCGTGTGCTCTGATACCATCTTGTAGCGACCAGAACTTAGATGATCAAGTCTCTGTACATCAGTGTCATCCCTGGATCGGTAATGTTGACACACACAATACTCAAGGAATTATAACAGAGTTTCAACCACACACTTATTACATCAAGTCCTCATAAATAGTATGATTACACAAAAATATCATGGCTGAAGGCCATCTAAACTAATTAACTGCAGAAGCTTCAAAGGTAAATGAGTCGATCAACTTCAACGGCATAGCTGAGTGCAAAACAACGGCCTATCGCACCTTATTCGTCGTCTGAGTAGTCTGCAACATGAGACGTTGCAGTCGTGTAGGTTAGCACATTGAATATGATGTAAAGCAATCAAATGCAAGAACTATATCTACATGCAATATTTGGCTGGTGGAGGCTCTAAGTTTATGATTTTGCATAAAGCTAGTTTTTCCCTACAACAATGAAATAAAAAAATTTAACTACTCCCAGGTTGCCCAATATTTGAGAAGGTAACCCCAACTCAAATCCCAATTAAAAGAATCATCATTAACCCAACAAGTTAATTAAAGTAACGTGATGAGATCACATCAATAGATTCAAGTAAATAGATACTCAAGATGTCCATAACCGGGGACACGGCTAACCATGATTAGTTTATATACTCTGCAGAGGTTTGCGCACTTTTCCCCACAAGACTCGACCACATCCATTATCGGATGATCGAGACATAGTCTTTCTAAAGCATTAACTCTCTACTCTGGGCGGACAGGTACACCTACTTTCCGTACATCAGCTAGTCCACCTCTTCAAGAGCTCACGCAACTTACTCAACTATGCCAGAGCCCATAGGAAAAATCACATGGGTACTCCGGGATTTCCCAAAAACAGGTAACACTGGGTTCCCCAGGTGCCTCAACCAATCCACCCAGATGTATATGAAAGTTGCCACCTTAATGTTATCCATGATTAAATAAGTCTCAAACTTCCATCTGTGAATCACGATCCAATCCCCGTCTACGAGCATGGCTAAGTAATAGATAAGCATAACGTATATTCCCGGGGTGATCAAAAGGTATTAGGTTCCTACCGTAAGTACTACAACCAAACCCACATGTTCCCAATCCTACTCATGCAAATATTTGAGGGTCAGAACTAATGCAAAGTAAAAGCTGGGTATAAAAGAGAATGACCAAAGTGTAACTTGCCTTGCTGACGATCTGCACACTCTAGAGATTCGTAGTAACAAGCTTCGCACTCCGGGTAATCAGCATAGACAAACAATTGCATACATAAGCAATCACTCAAACAAAACACGAGAAAAACCGAGAAAAGATCCAAATCGAACACGAAACAAGCAAACAAATTAAATTAACAAAAGTCAAACCTAATAGTAATATTATCATGTGAATTAGGTCCTAACAGTAGGTACATGTGATTAGCTACGATTTGCACAAAGATTCAACTCAAACGGAGCAACGAAACTCAAAATACGAACGAAACAAGATCATTTACTAATCTGGACTATACTCAAATTTTATAGTACCAAAATCATGTTCAAGTTGGTTAACTGGAAATAAGAGAACGATACAAAGATTTAGGCGTTGGTTTCATCTAATTTGGATAAACGAGTAAAAAGTTATGCTAGTTTAAAGATCAGGGGCTAAATTGCGAGAAAACCATTCGCGGATAGGTCCCTGGCCGAAAATTAAACTAAAAAGAAAAAAAATCCTACGGCGTGAATGTTCGCTAACAGAACAAAACTAACGAAAATCGTTCGTTAAAACGGATGAACGAACATATGTTCGTTAAATAAGAAAACACTAACAAAAAACCGATCTAATAAAATGAACCACGCTAAACCGAAAAAACTGAGGGTGGGTTGACGGTTTACCGGTTAACCAAAAAGAACCTCGGTGGTGGCGGCGGCTCTGATCTACGGTGGCGGTGGCGAGCGCTGGCGTCGACAGCTCCGTGCTGCGGGGCGAGTTGGCGAGAGGCGGCGGCGAACGGGGTCCACGGGGGCCCGGGGTGGCTTATAAAGGGGGGGGGGGCACTCGGCCTCGGGAGGCGTGCCCAGGTCGGACTCCGATGACGGCGCGGCCTACGGTAGCCGGTCTCCTACAGGAGGTCGGTGGCGGCGCAGGGCGGCTGGGTTGGCGGCCTGCTGGGCCGGCTGGGCTTCGGCCGAGTCGGTCCGAAACTTAAAAAAAACAATTTTGCCGCGATGAAAAATCCTAAATAAATATAAAGAAAAATCTAACAATTCCAGAAACAATTTTCAACGTCCAAACCTAATATTTAGGACAAGATGGACATTTTTCTGGACTAAGATGCAATTTCAAAAAATGCAATATTTTTCTAATTCAAATAAAATAGCAAATAAAATACAAATAAAATCATAATTGGATTTTAAAATTCTTTCTCTGATATTTCTCTTAGGTTGAAAAAGTCATATTATCTTCTCTCATATATTTTTAACATTGGAAATAATTGGAGGGAAAATAATAAAATATGATTTTTGTGAAACCTCCAACTCTCTCCTTGGGTCCTTGAGTTCCTTAAGATTTCCAGGATCACAACAAAAATGCAGTAATAAATATGATATGCATATGATGATCTATGTATAACATCCAAATTGAAAATTGGGATGTTACACTGGCGGTTTCTCCGTTTTCTCTGTTTTTCTATTTACACCAACAATAAAACTACAAGATACAAACCAAAAAAATAAGCCTAAAAATCCTGGAAAAATTCACATAAATCCCTCCTAATAATTGGGATTAGGTGAACATTTTTCCTGGCCTAAATGCAAATTTTAAAAATAAACATTTTTGCTAAACTTATAAAATTTGTACCAATAAATAAATTTTGATTTCAAATTCAATTCCCAATATTACTTGTCTCCTTTTGAAGAAGTCGTCTTATCTTCTCTCTTTATTTTGTTTTTTTATTGAAATAATGGAAATAAATTTTTGGTGAAACCAAATTTGATCCAAATTCCCAACTTTGAAATTTTTAAAAGTGACTTTCAGGGAAACTTCAAACTCTTTTTTTTGCTCCTTGAGTTGCTCAAAGTCCCTTAGATCAAAATTTAAATAAAACAAATGAAGGCAAAAATGCATAAGTCATGGATGCAAATGAATGATCTATAAATAACATCCAAATTGAAAATTGGGATGCTACATAGATTTCGTACTAAAATAACACCAAGCTATTCTTTCCGATCGATCTAACCAACATTTCGTACTAAAATAACACCATATGATACACATCAACCAACTCTAATGTCACCTAGATACTCCAATGCCACCACGAGTATCCGTGAGTTGATTATACAATATGCATCAAACAATTTCAGATTCATAATACTCGATCTGACACAAAGAACCTCGAAGAGTGCCCCAAGATTTCTATCGGAGAAACAAAGATGAGAACGTGCATCAACCCCTATGCATAGATTACCCCAATGTCACCTCGGGAATCCGCAAGTTGAGTGCCAAAAGACATATCAAGTGAATCAATATGATACCCCATTGTCACCATGGGTATTCATAAAAAGACACACATCAAGTGTTCTCAAATCCATAAAAGTATTCAATCCGATAAAACGAAATCTGAAAGGGAAAACTCAATTCATCACAACAAGATAGAGAGGTGAAAACACCATATGATCCAACTATATTAACAAAGCCCACCATACATCAAGATTGTGACATCTCAAGAACACGAGAGAGAGAGAGAGAGAGATTAAACACGTAGCAACTGGTACAAAGCCTCAGCCCCGACGATGGAATACTCCCTCATCATCACGGTGGTCGCCGAATGATGAAGATGGCCACCGGTGATGATTTCCCCTCCAGCGGAGTGCCGGAACGGGGTCTAGATTGGTTTTTCATGGCTATAGAGACTTGGGGCGGCAGAACTTCTGATCTAGGGTTTGCCCTTATGGTTTCACTTTGGCGTTGGTTTCACGCTAAGATGGGCCTTGAGGTGAGCATGACCCACCGGGGAACGGGCAAGGGACCAGGCGCACCCTGGTGTCTTGTGCCTTACCCCTTCACCTTCTGGTCCTTCCACAAGCTTCGGGGGTCTCTTTTATTCCAAAAAAATCGTCAAATAGTTTCAGCTAATTTGGAGAACTTTCATTTCTGCACACAAAAAAACACAAAAGTAGTTCTGCTGAAAACATCATCCGTCCGGGTTAGTTCCATGCAAATCATACCAAAACCATATAAAATTGTTGTAAACATGGCATGAATACTTCATAAATTATAGATACGTTGGATATGTATCAATCATATGCACAACTTTTGTTTGGTTGTGAATACCATTAAGTTCAGCAGCCAGATGTTCTTTCTCTTGGGGGTCTTCGGCCATGTACTTCAGTAGCAACTACTGACTGTGCATGCTCACTTCAAGATGTGAAGGAGGTTGAGTGTCCGGCAGACGATCACGCTTGGGCAGCTTTAGTCCATTGAAAGTGTCATGATAATCAAAAGTGCTTGACACTGGTGCTTTTCCTGAAGAAAAAACTTCCATAGCTTTCAGTGTATCACTGATAGGAGGTATGAAACTTTTGTGACTGACTTTAGCAAGATATTCCGTCTTCATTGCATAGTCAACCACTTTCTGAATCCATGGCGCGAATACTTTGATTGCTTTAGAACACTAAGCTGAATCCATTAGGATGCGTAAGAACATGCCTTCGATATAGAAGATGTAACCTTGTGAGATGGCATGGATAGTGTTCCGAAGAACATCAGATATAGCATTATCAGTATTCATTCCAGCCAGCGGACAGATGGTATATGTGAGAATGTAATATAATGTCTCGTTGTCGAAACTAAGTGCTCAGGCAGAGGAGGACCATGTTAGTCACGAATCTTTTCTTCATCCATTGTGCATAAGAAATCTTCATCAGTGACTACATCAATGTTATGAATCTGAATCTCAGCTTTGCCATGTTCAAATCGAGGGAAATGAAAATGAGATACAAAATCCATAGAAGTGCTTTTGCTTCGTTGTCCTTCTGTCATCCATTCCATTATCCACGGTGTGCTATCTGACTCATCGCTGAGATATATAGAGTTGCATAAAACTCAAGAATAATCTCCTTGTTCCATGGATGCTGATGGCCTAAGACATGAGTGAGACCATAGTCTTCGGTGTCTTATAGAATTTGATTGAAGCATATGATGCTCCTCATAGATGCAAAGTCTGGGAATTCATGAGGGAAAATCTTCAGTCTATCATATATAATACGAGAGTAGTATATCGCCTGCTCCCAAGTCCAAAATCGAGGAGAATCAGATGTCCTGGGCTTGTTGCAAGGACTCTCTCTCAAGAAAACTGGGTGAGTATTTCCGTTGAACAGAGGCCCTTTGATGCCGACGCTGGTGGAGAACAAAGGCAGTCACTCGCGAGGATAGGGGCACTTGAGTTCATATTCAACATAAAGTACTTCATCTCCATAGATGATGGACTCCGAATGAGGAGCTAATGGTGAATTTGGTGCAATAGGATTAACGTCTGAGGGTCTTCGAGCAGTGATGAGTGAGATCCTAAAGGGAGAGGGATTTGCCACATGTGCAAGGGCAGAGTCAGGCACCGAAGCTTTATCACTCATTTGGGTCTGTGGAGGAACTGCTTCTAATGTTGGAGGAGCAGAGCGAGGAACCAAATTTTAGATTCATCGAGGACAGGAGAAACTCGTCGTTTTGACCGAGGATGAATATGATAACATCGCCTGAGGAACTGTCGAACGAAGTTTCTGATTCAGAACTGTGTGGAACACCTTCATCTTCAGCCGCAACAGCTGCAACTGATCCTTCAAGACTGACTTGGGTCTTGGATAGGGAAGGTACATTGGGATCAGCTTCATTACACTTGCGAGACAATAGAAGGTTTTATAGTCGGTGAAGTGGCTTCTGATTCATCGAGCAATTTGCGTAGCTAAATCTGAAGTAAATTCATTGTAGGCTCACGACCTAGCAAAGGTGGAGTGGAGCGATATAGAAAGTCTTCATCAGTAAACCTTGGGTCATTGCACTGATAGAGTTCTTAAAGGTGAGAATTGCTGAGTTGCTTTTTGGAGAAAAATTCTGAAGCAATTTCCATAAGCGCTTCTTGTTTTTTGCTGTGATCATATGCACAACTTTTGTTCGGTTGTGAATAGCATTAAGTTTGGTAGCATGATGTTCTTTCTCTTGGCGTCGTTGGACAGATACTTCAGTAGGAACTGCTGAGTGCGCATGCTCACTTCAAGATGTGAAGGAGGTTGAGTGTTCGGAAGATGATCATGCTTGGGCAGCTTTGATCCATTGAAAGTGTGATGATAATCAGAAGTGCTTGACACTGGTGCTTTTCCTGAAGAAAAATCTTCCATAACTCAGTGTATCACGCATAGGAGGTATGAAACTTTTATGACTGACTTTAGCAAGATATTTGGTCTTCATTGCATAGTCAACCACTTTCTGAATCCATGGCACGAATACATTGATTGTTTTAGGACACTGAGCTGAATCCATTAGGATGCGTAAGAACTTGTCTTCGATATCGAAGATGTAATCTTGTGAGATGGCATGGATAGTGTTTCGAAGAACATCAGATATAGCATCATTGTATTCATTCCATCCCGCGGCCAGATGGTATATGTGAGAATGTGATATAAGTTCTGATTGTCGAAAGTTCAGTGCTCAGGTAGAGGAATACCATGGTAGTCACGAATCTTTTCATCATTCATTATGCATCAGAAATCTTCATCAGAGACTGCATCAATGTTATGAATCTTAATCTCAGCTTTACCATGTTCAAATTGAGGGAAATGAAAATGAGAGACAAAATCCGTAGCAGTGCATTTGATTCATTTTCCTTCTGTCATCCATTCCATTATCCACTATGTGCTATCTGATTCATCGCCTGAGATATATAGATTTGCATAAAACTGAAGAATAATCTCGCTCTTCCATGGATGCTGATAGCCTAAGACATGAGGGAGACCATATTCTTTGATGTCTTGCAGAATTTGAGTGAAGCATCCGATGTTGTTCATAGCTGCAAACTCTAGGAATTAATGAGGGTATATCTTCAGGCTATCATATAGAATACGAGAGTAGTATATCGTCTGCTCCTGAGTCCAAAATGAAGGAGAATCAGATGTCCTAGGCTTGTTGTAAGGACTCTCTCGAAAGAAAACTTGGTGAGTATTTCTGCTGAACAGACGCCCTTTGATGCCGACGCCGGTGGAGAAGAAAGGCATTCGCTTGCAAGGATAGGGGTAGTTGAGTTCGTCTTCACCATAAAGTACTTAACCCCCATAGATGACGGAATTCGAATGAGGTGCTGATGGTGAGTTTGCTGCAAAAGGATTAATGTCTGAGGGTCTTCGAGCTGTGACGATTGAGATCCTCACGGGGGAGGGATTTTCCACTTGTGCAGGTGCAGAGTCACCCACCAAAGCTTTATCAGTCATTTGGGCTGTGGAGGAATTGCTTCTAACGTTGGAGGAGCAGAGGTAGGAACCGAATCTTAAGGTTCGTCGAGGACAGGAGAATCTCGTTGTTCTGACCGAGGATGAATATGATAGCATCGCCTGAGGAACTTTGCGATGAAGTTTCTGATTCGGAAGTGTGTGGAACACCTTCATCTTCAGCCGCAACATCAGCAGCTGATCCTTCGGAATTGACTTGGGTCTTGGACAGGAAGGTACATTGGGATCAACTTTGTTACACTTGCGAGACAGCAGAAGGTTTGATAGTCCGTAAAGTGGCTTCTGATTCATCGAGCAATTTGTGCAGCTGAATTCGAAGTAAATTCATTGTAGGCTTGCGAGCTGGTAAAGGTGTAGTGGAGCGTTGAAAGTCTTCATCAGTGAACCCTTGGCCAATGTACTGATAGAGTTCTTCAAGTGAGAATTGTTGAGTTGCTTTTTGGAGAAAAATTTAGAAGCAATTTCCATAAGTGCTTCTTATTTTCTACCGTGATCATATGCACACCTTTTGTTTGGTTGTGAATAGCATTAATTTCGGCAGCCAGATGTTCTTTCTCTTGGCGGTCTTCAGCCATATACTTCAGTAGCAACTGTTGAGTGTGCATGCTCACTTCAAGATGTGAAGGAGGTTGAGTGTTCGGCAGACGATCACGCTTGGGCAGCTTTGGTCCATTGAAAGTGTGATGATAATCAGAAGTGCTTGACACTGGTGCTTTTCCTGAAGAAAACTCTTCCATAACTTTTAGTTATCACACATAGGAGCTATGAAACTAATGTGATTGACTTTAGTAAGATATTCGGTCTTCATTGCATAGTCAACCACTTTCTGAATACATGGTGCGAATACTTTGATTGTTTTAGGACACTGAGTTGAATCCATTAGGATGCGTAAGAACATATCTTCGATATCGAAGATGTAACCTTGTGAGATGGCATGGATAGCATTCCGAAGAACATTAGATATAGCATTATCAGTATTCATTCCAGCCAGCGGACAGATGGTATATGTGAGAATGTAATATAATGTCTTATTATCGAAAGTTAAGTGCTCAGGCAGAGGAGGACCATGGTAGTCACAAATCTTTTCTTCATCCACTATGTATAAGAAATCTTCATAAGTGACTGCATCAATGGTATGAATCTGAATCTCAGCTTTGCCATGTTCAAATCGAGGGAAATGAAAATGAGAGACAAAAATCATAGCAGTTCTTTTGATTCGTTTTCCGTCTGTCATCCATTCCATTATCCACTATGTGCTATTTGACTCATCGCTGAGATATATAGAGCTGCATAAAACTAAAGAATAATCTGCCTGTTCCATGGATGCTGATAGCCTAAGACATGAGTGAGACCATAGTCTTTGATATCTTGCAGAATTGGATTGAAGCATCCGATGCTCTTCATAGATGCAAAGTCTGGGAATTCATGAGGGAAAATCTTCAGGCTATCATATAGAATACGAGAGTAGTATATCGCCTGCTCCTAAGTCCAAAATCGAGGAGAATCAGATGTCCTGGGCTTGTTGCAAGGACTCTCTCGAAATAAAACTGGGTGAGTATTTCTGTTGAACAGAGGCCCTTTGATTCCGATGGCGGTGGAGAACAAAGGCATCCGCTCGCGAGGATAGGGGTACCTGAGTTCATCTTCAACATAAAGTACTTCAACTCCATAGATGATGGAATTCGAATGAGGAGCTGATGGTGAGTTTGCTGCAAAAGGATTAAGGTATGAGAGTCTTCGAGCTGTGACGAGTAAGATCCTCAAGGGAGAGGGATTTGCCACTTGTGCAGGGGCAGAGTCAAGCACCGAAGCTTTATCAGTCATTTGGGGCTGTGGAGGAATTGCTTCTAAAGTTGGAGGAGCATAGGGAGGAACCGAATCTTTAGGTTCGTCAAGAACAGGATAATCTTATTGTTTTGATCGAGGATGAATATGATAGCATCGCCTGACGTACTGTCTGAGGAAGTTTTTGATTCGCAAGTTTGTGGAACACCTTCATCTTCAGACGCAACAGCAACAACTGATCCTTCAAGATTGACTTGGGTCTTGGACGGGGAAGGTAAATTGGGATCAGCTTCATTACACTTGCGAGACAGCAGAAGGTTTGACAGTCAGCAAAGTGGCTTCTGATTCATCAAGCAATTTGCGCAGCTGAATTCAAAGTAAATTCATTGTAGGCTCATGAGCTGGCAAAGGTTTAGTGGAGCGATCTTGAAAGTCTTCATCAGTAAACCCTTGGTCAATTTCCGTAAAATTTGTTGAGTTGCTTTTTGGAGAAAAAATTCAGAAGCAATTTCCGTAAGCGCTTCTTGTTTTCTGTTGTGGTCGTATGCACAACTTTTGTTCGGTTGTGAATAGGATCAAGTTCGGCAGCCAGATGTTCTTTCTCTTGGCGATCTTCAGCCATATACTTTAGTAGTAACTGCTGAGTGCGCATGCTTATTTCAAGATGTGAAGAAGGTTGAGTGTTTGGCAGATGATCACGGTTGGGCAGCTTTGGTCTATTGAAAGTGTGATGATGATCATAAGTGCTTGACACTGGTGCTTTTCCTGAAGAAAAATCTTCCATAACTTTCAGTGTATCACGCATAGGAGGTATGAAACTTTTGTGACTAACTTTAGCAAGATATTCGGTCTTCATTGCATAGTCAACCACTTTCTAAATCCATGGCGTGAATACTTTGATTGTTTTTGGACACTGAGCTGAATCCATTAGGATGCGTAAGAATATCAAACATGTAACCTTGTGAGATGGCATGGATAGTGTTCCGAAGAACATCAGATATAGCATTATCAGTATTCATTCCAGCCAGTGGACAATTGGTATAGGTGAGAATGTGATATAACGTCTGATTGTCGAAAGTTAAGTGCTCAGGCAGAGGAGGACCATGGTAGTCATGAATCTTTTCTTCATCCATTCTGCATCAGAAATCTTCATCAGTGACTACACCAATGTTATGGATCTGAATCTTAGCTTTGCCATGTTCAAGTCGAGGGAAATAAAAATGAGAGAAAAAATCTATAGCAGTGCATTTGATTCATTTTCCTTCTGCCATCCATTCCATTATCCACTATGTGCTATCTGACACATCGCCGGAGATATATAGAGTTGCATAAAACTGAAGAATAATCTCCCTGTTCTAGTGATGTTGATAGCCTAAGACATGAGCAAGCCCATAGTCTTCGATATCTTGCAGAATTTGATTGAAGCATCTAATGCTCTTCATAGCTGCAAAGTCTGGGAATTCATGAGGGAAAATCTCCAGTCTATCATATAGACTATGAGCGTAGTATATCGCCTTCTCCTGAGTCCAAAATCGAGGAGAATCAGATGTCCTGGGCTTGTTATAAGGACTCTCTCGAAAGAAAACTGGGTGAGTGTTTCTGTTGAATAGAGGCCCTTTGATGCCGACGCCGGTGGAAAACAATGGTAGTAGCTCGTGATGATAGGAGTACTAGAATTCATCTTCAAAATAAAGTACTTCATCTCCATAGATGATGGAATCTGAATGTGGAGCTGATGGTGAGTTTGTTGCAGAAGGATTAATGTATGTGGGTCTTCGAGCTGTGACAAGTGAGATCCTCAAGGGAGAGGGATTTGCCATGTGTCCAGGGGCAGAGTCAGGAACTAAAGCTTTATCAGTCATTTGGGGCTGTGGAGGACTTGCTTCTAAAGTTAAAGGAGCAGAGGGAGGAATCAAATCTTTAGATTCGTCGAGGATAGGAGAATCTCACCGTTCTGACCAAGGATAAATATGATAGCATCGCCTGAGGAACTTTCTGACGAAGTTTCTGATTCGGAAGTGCATGGAACACCCTCATCTTCAGCCGCAATAGCACCAGATGATCCTTCGAGACTGACTTGGGTCTTGGATGGGGAAGGTACATTGGGATCGGCTTCATTACACTTGCGAGACAGCAGAAGGTTTGATAGTCGGTGAAGTGGAGTGGAGCGATCTTGAACATCTTCATCAGTAAACCCTTGGTCAATGTACTGATAGAGTTCTTGAAGGTGAGAATTGTTGAGTTGCTTTTTGGAGAATTTTTTTGAAGCAATTTGCATAAGCTTCTTGTTTTCTGATGTGATCATATGCACAACTTTTGTTCGGTTGTGAATAGCATTAAGTTCGGCAGCCAGATGTTCTTTCTCTTGGTGGTCTTTGGCCATATACTTCAGTAGCAACTGCCGAGTGCACATGCTCACTTCAAGATGTGAAGGAGGTTCACTATTTGGCTGACGATCACTCTTGGGAAGCTTTGGTCCATTGAAATGTGATGATAATTAGAAGTGCATGACGCTGATGCTTTTTCTAAAGAAAAATCATCCATAACTTTCAGTGTATCACGTAGAGGAGGTATGAAACTTTTGTGACTAAATTTAGCAAGATTTTCGGTCTTCATTGCATAGTCAACCACTTTCTGAATCCATGGCGTTAATACTTTGATTGTTTTAGGACACTGAGCTGAATCCATTAGGATGCGTAAGAACATGTCTTTGATATCGAAGATGTAACCTTGTGAGATGGCATGTAGAGTGCTCCAAAGAACATAAGATATAGCATTACCAGTATTCATTCCAGCCAGCGAGCAGATGGTATGTGTGAGAATGTGTATAACGTTTGATTGTTGAAAGTTAAGTGCTCGGGCAGAGGACGACTATGGTAGTCATGAATCTTTTCTTCATCCCTTGTGTATCGGAAATCTTCATCAGTGACTACATCAATGTTATGCGAATATCAGCTTTGCCATGGTCAAATCAAGGTAAATGAAAATGAGAGATAAAATCCATAGCAGTGCATTTGATTCGTTTTCCTTGTGTTATCCGTTCCATTATCCACTGTGTGCTATCTGACTCATCGCCCGAGATATATAGAGTTACATAAAACTGAAGAATAATCCCCCTGTTCCATGGATGCTGATAGCCTAAGACATGAGTGACACCATAGTCTTTGATGCCTTGCAGAATTTGATTGAAGCATATGATGCTCTTCATAGCTGCAAAGTCTGGGAATTCATGAGGGAAAATCTTCAGGCTATCATATAGAATACGAAAGTAGTATATCGACTGCGCCCGAGTCCAAAATCTAGGAAATCAGATGTCCTGGGCTTATTGTAAGGACTCTCTCAAAAGAAAACTGGGTGAGTTTCTGTTGAACAGAGGTCCTTTGATGCCTACGCTGGTGGAGAACAAAGGCAGTCGCTCGCGAGGATAGGGGTACTTCAGTTCATCTTCAACATAAAGTACGTCATAGCCATGGATGATGGAATCCGAATGAGGAGTTGATGGTGAGTTTGGTGCAAAAGGATTAACATCTGTGGGTCTTCGAGCTGTGATGAGTGAGATCCTCAAGGGAGAGGGATTTGCCACTTGTGCAGGGGCAGAGTCAAGCAATGAAGCTTTGTCAGTCATTTGGGGTTGTGGAGGAATTGCTTCTATAGTTGGAGGAGCGGAGGGAGGAACCGAATCTTTGGGTTTGTCGAGGACAGGAGAATCTCATCATAATAACTGAGGAATCTCTCCTTCTTCGGACACTTGATGCTGAGTTGGATTTTCTTCATGAGTGCAAGAAACCACAGGCACTGCTTCAGTTGGCCTTGGTGCATATGGCTCATGTACAACTGGTTCTTGAGTAACCAAAGAACTTGCTTGCACAGGAGAATTTTGTTTCTGAGTGTCAGCTTCTGGGGGAGGAGGAGTATTCTTCTTTGCAATTTTATTCTTCTTCTTCTTCGAAGGGTCAATGTGCCCTTTGACCAGATCATTGTAACCAGTCACCTTGTCTTGGTGCTCAATGCAAATTTTGCAAACAATTTGGTCCAGCTCCGAACGAAATCCCTGCCTTCTCTGACGAAGAACTTTCAAGTCCTTATTAATATCATCATAAGACTCTTCCAGCTACCTGGTGAAAAACTTGGACTTATTAGCTTTGATGCGGTTGTCAAGCTCCTTGAGTTGACCAATGAGGTTATTTATCTCAGCTGAATCATTTCTCATATCTTCGATCAGAACGAAGGTTGAGTGATAACTTCAGAAGGAATTGGCAAAGATGCCACTTCTCCATCAAATAAATTTTCAACAAAATGTTCAAGCTGCTCCATGATGAACTAATGATCAAAATAGTGTGGTGCAACAATGCCCTTTTCAATCTGTGCAGTCGACCGAGCAGAGGAGCAAGTCTGAGCCATATTTTGCTCGGTCGGAGGCATAGAAGCCAGAGGTTGAGTCATTTTTTAGGGAAATAGTGCAGATTTTTCTTTCACAACGTCAGACTTGGGAACCTTCTGCTGGCCATCTCGCCCTTTGATTTGCTTCAATTTATCTTTTGGAAGCTTTTCTCCTTGCTTTGTTGTGCGAAAAGGGGCTTTGATCACCAAATCTTCCAAGTTAATTGCATCACGATGAGATTTGGTGTTCACCTTGTCAACCATGGTGGCAGTGGTTGGTGGGGTCTTCCTCTTCAAAGGGTTCATCTTCGGAGGTGCAACTAGAATGACATCCACATGAAGATCTAGTAGAACAGTGGATGTGGTCACATTCACATGTTCTGAGAGAATTGCATCTATTTCCTCTCGAGTCAGTGGTGAATCATCTTGATCAGAGGAATCACTTTCAAGTTCAACTGGCTCCACATGCCTTTTCCTCGGGGCACTCTTTTTCTTCAGAGCAGCAGATTTTGGATCATGCTTATTCTTTGTTCTGCGTTCATCTTTTTCTTCTGCCTTTCTCTTATCGATAAGATTTGATAAGATGAAGACTTTCCTCCTCCTTTACCTAATCTTTTGCGGCCTTCTTGGCACGCTTCTCAGCATTCTTGAGGTGTTTTGCTTTTTCTTCGGAATAAGAATCCAGAGCCTTGATGGCAGATTCATGAGCATCAGGAGGTGGTGGAGGTCTTTCCTAAAGTCTACCTACTCGAATGAGCCCAATCTCGTGAAACTCACCCCATGGGGGATGGAAGGCAAAGTTCTTAGCATATCGAGGGTGAACAATCTTGTAGTTGAACCATTTCTTTACCCAATGGCGCCAAATCTTTTGCATACGACCTTTTCTCTGATTGGAATCTTCTCCTAGAATGGTGTTATATTCATCGTGAGAAACAAGCTCAGCTGTGTTTTTGATTAGTTGCCTGCCACCTCTCCTCTTCTTTGGTGCATCTACTTCTTGCTCATTTCTATTTTGTTCGGCTTGTTTTCTTTGGCTTATTGATGGGCCTACCATTAGGCCCTTTGGTGCTTTGGACTCATCAGCTATTCCCATGAAAGCCTCTTCATCATCAGCCATACTGTGAATCTTAGAAGAATCTTCAACAGACTACATTGACTTGTGAAAGAGAATAGGTACGAGGGAAAATGGGGACAATGTCACAAATACTCATGGCGAAAGATTTTCTTGAACAAAAATGTTTTGAGGAAGAATCAGATACAAATTTTCAGAGATGTTTTGATAGAATGAAATATATATAGATCAAGCTAGTAAGTCTGAAGATAAGTACTAGATAGCGAGCTAGGCATTTCATTCAAGCGAAGCGTAATTACAAACCCTAGACCTCTCAGATTTGGATGCGAGGAAAAACCTACAAACCACATCTGCACTAGGGAGGTAAAAATCTAGATCTAAAATAAGCGGTAAAATCGATGAAAATTAACCATGGACGAACTCGAAGCAGAAGGAGAGACGTTCGAGCACGAACTACACATACACTAGCTTGGTGACGTGAAGTGACTATGGCGACGTGAGGAAGAAGATATCCCACGGGGCGTGGAATGACTCCGGTGACCTCTTTCCAGCAGCTAAATGGCGAAGGGGTCACCGGCGTCGAGCTCAAGGAGGAGCATGCTACCTCTTGAGCACTGCGTTGGTTTTTCCTTGAAGAGGAAAGGGTGATGCAGCAAAGTAGCGTAAATATTTCCCTCAGTTTTTGAGAACCAAGGTATCAATCCAGTAGGAGGCTCCAAAGAAGTCCCTCGTACCTACATAAACAAACAAGAACCTCGGAACCAACGCGATAAAGGGGTTGTAAATCCCGTCACGGTAACTTGCAAAAGTGAGATCTGATAGAGATAATAAGATAAGATAAATATTTTTGGTATTTTTATGATATAGATTGGAAAGTAAAAGATGCAAATAAAAGTAGATGGAAAACTTATATGATAAAAGATAGACCCGGGGGCCATAGGTTTCACTGGTGGCTTCTCTCAAGATAGCATAAGTATTACGGTGGGTGAACAAATTACTATCGAGCAATTGATAGAAAAGTGCATAGTTATGAGATTATCTAGGCATGATCATGTATATAGGCATCACGTCCGCAACAAGTAGATCGAAACGATTCTGCATCTACTACTATTACTCCACACATCGACCGACTCCTGCCTGCATCTAGAGTATTAAGTTCATAAGAACAGAGCAACACATTAAGCAAGATGACATGATGTAGAGGGATAAACTCAAGCAATGTGATATAATCCCATCTTTTTATCCTCGATGGCAACAATACAATACGTGCCTTGCTGCCCCTGTTGTCACTGGGAAAGGACACCGCAAGATTGAACCCAAAGCGAAGCACTTCTCCCATTGCAAGAAAGATCAATCTAGTAGGCCAAACCAAACTGATAATTCGAAGAGACTTGCAAAGATAACCAATCACACATAAAAGAATTCAGAGGAGATTCAATTTTTTCTCATAGATAAAGTCGATCATAAACCCACAATTCATCTGATCTCGACAAACACACAGCAAAAAGAGTTACATCGAATAGATCTCGAAGAAGATCGAGGAGAACTTTGTATTGAGATTCAAAGAGAGAGAAGAAGCCATCTAGCTAATATCTATGGACGCGAAGGTCTGTGGTAAACTACTCACAACTCATCGGAGAGGCCTTGGATATGATGTAGAGGCCCTCCATGGTCGATTCCCCATCCGGCGGAGCGCCGACAAAGGCTCCAAGATGGGATCTCGCGGATACAGAAGGTTGCGGCGGTGGAAATAGTTTTTCGTGGTGCTCAAGGATGTTTTCGGGGTACGTGGATATATATAGGCGAAGGAGGTAGGTTAGGGGAGCCTCAAGGGGCCCATGAGTGTGAGGGGCACGCCCACCCCCTTAGGGCGCACCGGGCATCCTTGTGGCCGCCTCGGTTACTTCTTGACTTCCACTCCGAGTCTCCTAGATTGTGTTTGTTCCAAAAAGATCGCTCCCGAAGGTTTCATTCTGTTTGGACTCTGTTTGATATTCCTTTTCTTCGAAACACTAAAGGCAAAAAAATAGCAATTCGGGCTGGGCCTCCAGTTTGTAGGTAGTCCCAAAATGATATATAAGTGTAAAGTAAAGCCCATAAATATCCAAAACGGGTAATATAATAGCATGGAACAATAAAAATTTATAGATACATTGGAGACGTATCAAGCATCCCTAAGCATAATTCCTGCTCGTCCACGCGTAGGTAAACGATAAAAACAGAATTTTTGATGTGGAATGCTACCTAGCATAATTCTCAATGTAATTTTCTTTATTGTGGCATGATTGTTCAGATCCAAATGATTCAAGATAAAAGTCCATAAAACATAAAAATAGTAATACTTCAAGCATACTAACAAGTAATCATGTCTTACCAAAATAGCACAGCCAAAGAAAGCTTATCCCTACAAAATCATATAGTTAGGTCATGCTTCATTTTCATTACACAAAATACTCCCATCATGCACAACCCCGGTTTCAGCCAAGCAATTGGTTCATACTTTTTAACGTGCTTCAGGTTTTTCAACTCCTACGCAATACATGAGCGCAAGCCATGGACATAGCACTATATGTGGAATAGGGTGGTGGTTGTGAAGACAAAAAGAGAGAAGATATTCTCACATCAACTAGGCGTATGAACGGGCTATGGAGATGCCCATTAATAGATATCAATGTGAGTGAGTAGGGATTGCCATGCAATGGATGCACTAGAGCTATAAATATATGAAAGCTCAACAAAAGAAACTAAGTGGTTGTGCATCCAACTTGCTTGCTCACAAAGACCTAGGGCATTTTGAGGAAGCACATTATTGGAATATACAACCCAAGTTATATAATGAAAAATTCCCACTAGTATATGAAAGTGACAACATAGGAGACTCTCTATCATGAAGATCATGGTGCTACTGTGAAGCACAAGTGTGGAAAGGAGATAGTAGCATTGTCCCCTCTCTCTTTTCTCTCATTTTTTTCTTTTTTTTCCTTTTTTTATTTGGTGGGCTTCTTTGGCCTCTTTTTTTCTTCTTTTTATTTATTTAATTGGGCTTCTTTGGCCTCTTTATTTTTTATAAAGTCCGAAGTCTCATCCCGACTTGTGGGGGAATCATAGTCAGTGGGGGAGAGGAAAACGAGAGGCAAATGGAAAATAATGTAATGCGAGGGAGATGAGTTTGTGATGGGTACTTGGTATGGCTTGACTTGAGCGAAGACCTCCCCGGCAACGGTGCCAGAAATCCTTCTTGCTACCTCTTGAGCACTGCGTTGGTTTTCCCTTGAAGAGGAAAGGGTGATGCAGAAAAGTAGCGTAAGTATTTCCCTTAGTTTTTGAGAACCAAGGTATCAATCTAGTAGGAGGCTCCATAGAAGTCCCTCGTACCTATACAAACTAACAAGAACCTCGCAACCAACGCGATAAAGGGTTGTCAATCCCTTCATGGTAACTTGTGGAAGTGAGATCTGGTAGAGATAATAAGATAAGATAAATATTTTTGGTATTTTTATGATATAGATTGGAAAGTAAAAGATGCAAATAATAGTAGATGGAAAACTTATATGATAAAAGATAGACCAGGGGGCCATAGGTTTCACTAGTGGCTTCTCTCAAGATAGCATAAGTATTACGGTGGGTGAACAAATTACTGTCGAGCAATTGATAGAAAAGTGCATAGTTATGAGATTATCTAGGCATGATCATGTATATAGGCATCACGTCCGCAACAAGTAGATCAAAACGATTCTGCATCTACTACTATTACTCCACACATCAACCGACTCCTGCCTGCATATAGAGTATTAAGTTCATAAGAACAAAGTAATGCATTAAGCAAGATGACATGATGTAGTGGGATAAACTCAAGCAATATGATATAAACCCCATCTTTTTATCCTTGATGGCAACAATACAATACGTTCCCATGCTGTCACTGGGAAAAGACACCGCAAGATTGAGCCCAAAGCTAAGCACTTCTCCCATTGCAAGAAAGATCAATCTAGTAGGCCAAACCAAACTGATAATTCGAGACTTGCAAAGATAGCCAATCACACATAAAAGAATTCAGAGGAGATTCAATTATTTCTCAGAGATAAACTTGATCATAAACCACAATTCATCGAATCTCGACAAACACACCCCAAAAAGAGTTACATCGAATAGTACTCCAAGAAGATCGAGGAGAACATTGTATTGAGATTCAAAGAGAGAGAAGAAGCCATCTAGCTAATAACTGTGGGCCCAAAGGTCTGTGGTAAACTACTCACAACGCATCGGAGAGGCCATGGAGACGAAGTAGAGGCCCTCCATGGTCGATTCCCCCTCCGGCAGAGCACCAACGAAGGCTCCAAGATGGGATCTCGCGGATATAGAAGGTTGCGACGGTGGAAATAGTTTTTTGTGGTGCTCTAGGATGTTTCTGGGGTACGTGGATATATATAGGCAAAGGAGGTAGGTCAGGGGAGCGTTGAGGGGCCCACGAGGGTGGGGGCGCGCCCACCCCCTTAGTGCGCACCGGGCACCCTCGTGGCCGCCTCGGTTACTTCTTGACGTCCACTCCAAGTCTCATGGATTGTGTTTGTTCCAAAAAGATCACTCCCGAAGGTTTCATTCTGTTTGGACTCTGTTTGCTATTCCTTTTCTTCGAAACACTGAAATAGGCAAAAAAAACAGCAATTCAGGTTGGGTCTCCGGTTAGTAGGTTAGTCCCAAACATGATATAAAAGTTTAAAGTAAAGCTCATAAACATCCAAAACGGGTAATATAATAGCATGGAACAATAAAAAAATTATAGATACGTTGGAGACGTATCAAAGCAGTGTAGCGACGGTTCCGGTGGATAGAGGGAGCGAGGATAAAGAAGGTAAGGAGGACGAAGAGTGCAAGAAGGTATAGATATAGGCGAAGAAAATAACCGCACGCCGATGATTTGATCGAACGGTCTCTAGATGTGGACGATTGCAATTCAACGGATAGGATGGACTGACAGTTGATGTATTTCACGTGGCAACCATCACAGATCATGGTCCTGACTTGGGCGGGCATGCCCAAACTCTGGACGGCTTTCGCCAAAACAGATTAAAGCTCCGTCCGAAACAATATCGTGGTCAAGGACACCAGATAATTTTCGTTCCAGATAAAATTGATTATTTGCAACAGAACAACATAGACTAGAAAAGATAGATCAGAGGGAAAAATAGGGTCCTAGTAATTTAACTCAGCAGAGAACACAAGAAAGCGAGCAAATAGCTATGAGAGAAATGCATTCGGACAGAAATCAAATCCATCAAATCAAAGAGAAACTCATTCAAGCAAAATTATGGTGGCGTAACACACCATATAAGAACTATATGACCCCGAACATCGCACAATTATTGTGGCACCCGATTAGTCTAGTTCTTCATTAATGTATTCACTCTCAGAAATAAACTTTCACTTTATTGAAAGTTTTGACTCTTCGAGTGTTATGCACCCATTCCCTTAAAAGATGTGGAAGTGTTAGCACGGGTGCTAAGTCCAGCTTACTCCATATTTGAGAGGTCTAGGATATTTAGCTCACATCGTAACACACAGAATCTTTTCTCGTCGAGAGGCTTCATGAAAAATCTGCGAGATTGTCTTCGGTCTTGACGTGATTGATAACAATATCCTCTCAAGACACATGATTATGAATAAAGTGATGTCTGATGGCAATGTGCTTCGTGCGAGAATGTTGCACATGATTGTGTGCAATTTTGATGGCACTCTTATTATCACAATAAAGAGGTATATGCTTGACCTTGATGCCATAATCCTTCGTGTCTACTTCATCCACAATAACTCAGTGCAACAAGATCCAGCAGCAGTATATTCGGCCTCAGCCGTAGACAGAGATACACAATTCTGCTTCCTTGAAGACCAACGGACCAAAGATCTACCAAGGAAATGACATGTCCCCGAAGTAGATTTCCTATCAACCAAGTCACCAGGCCAATCTGAGTCTGAATATCCAACAAGATCAAATTGTGCTCCCTTAGGATACCATAAACCTAAGTTGGGGGTGTGAGCCAAATATCTTAGAATGCGCTTGACTGCTTGGTGATGTGATTCTTTTGGTGCATCTTGGTAGCGGGCACAAAATAAAACACTCAACATAATGTCAGGTCTAGATGCACATAGATAAAGCAGAGATCCAATCTGTCGGATATCGGGTTCCGGCAATACCCTTAAGGTTCGAACGCTGGGGTGCACACGAATATTTCCACCTATCAAAACACGCCCTCAACCTTGCTACGATCTCTAAGCTAGCTCGATGAACTCACAACACAAGAGACACAAGATTTATACAGGTTCGGGCCACCGTTGTGGTGTAATACCCTACTCCTGTGTGTGGTGGTGGTGGATTGCCTCTTGGGCTAATGATGAATAGTACAAGGGAAGAACAGCCTCGTGAGGAGAGGTGTTCTTGAGCTGGTGTGGTGTGTAAATGAACTTAACTTGTCCCTTTCTACTATGGTGGCTAGCCCTATTTATAGAGGTCCTAGTCCTCTTCCCAAATATTGAGTGGGAAGGGATCCAACAACGGCCATTTTGAAAGGGGACAGCTAGTACAAGCTATCCTGACTAAAGGTGGTCTTCGCCTGTTAAAGGCGCTGGTGGTGACACCGTCTTGGGCTCCATGATGACCTCCGTCCTGCCATCCCACTGGTCTTGGTCTTGTTGCACCGATATGGAAACTTTTGCCCGATGCCTTGGTACTCCGCACCTGTGCTTGCCCCCTTAGCACCAAAGAGGAAATGAGGACACTGCGTGGGATGGCACCTGCCTGGCGCCCGCCCGACCTTGGTCTTCATGGCTTGCATCACCGGAACCTCGCGAGGTACCCCTTGCCTTGATCTCTCCACGTTCTTGGGAGCCTGCCTGGCGAGGCCGCTTTTGAGGAGGCTTTGCATCGTCCGCCCCGCGAGGCTTAGCCCCTCGCGAGGGTCGTGAGCGTTGGTTAATGACGACGGGCCGCATTGGGCCACTGGTGGAGCCACGCCGCGGGCCGTAGGCAGGGAAGTCTGGGGACCCTAGTTCCCAGAATGCCAACAGTAGCCCCCGGGCCCAAGGCGCGCTCGCACTTGGCTTATCAGCAAAGCCGAAGGGCAAGTGCGGAGCGCCGCGGGCCCCAACAGCCTATGGCCTTGGCCGACGCGTGGCGAATGATTGGACGTGGGCGTCTCCACTTCCCCATGCTGCCCCAATATCCGCTTGGCTAGGCGGCCACGGCGCCCTACACAGTTATTTCCTCCTTGTAGGCGGCGTGCTTCCTATTCTCCCTTCTTCCTCGAGCCCTTGCTTCCGCTCCCAATCTGACATGAGCTCTGCTCCCTCCATTACCATGGCACCGACTAGCGCGAGAAGGGGCAGAGGCCTCTATCCACAGCTAACCCGCCTCTGACAATCGAGCCCGCCATCGGCCGGTCGCGGCTGTTCAACCTGGAGGCCATGGGAAAGGTCTACCCTGTGCTCGCCTCCAACTTCAACGAGTGGGGAAAGATGGCGGCTTGGCCTGCATCCCGTGCCTCCATTGACAAGACAGTCACTGAGGTTCGGTTGTTCATCGATACCCTGTGGGCTGGCCTGGTTCCCCCGTTCTCCGCCTTCTTCATCGCAGTGCTTTCCCATTATGAGATCCACATGATGCATCTTCATCCCCAATCTGTTGCCCTTCTCACCGTCTTTGGCTTTGTCTGCGAAGCCATGGTGGGCAATGCTCCTTTCGTCGCCCTCTTCCGCCACTTCTTCTCACTGTACCTGACCGACCCCTCGTAGCGCTCGGGGTGTGTGAGCTTCCAAGCTGTGGCAGAGACGGCCGCCTCAGGGATTGATTTTGATCTCCCGCCGTCCACGAGTGGGTTCCGGATGTGGTGGGTGTACGTGAATGTCGGAGTGCTCAGCCCCCTACTCTCGCCTCCGTCGTTGCCTGTTATCCCCAACCCCGGCTGGGGCCACGAGAGGCTCGCGATCCCTCGCCTTTCCTTCATTAGTCTATGGTTGAAGAGGTTGAGAGATCTCGGCGTGACTGCACCCCAGTTGGTGAAGGAGTTCCTCCGGTGTCGTGTTGCCCCTCTCCAGTGCCGTTCCAGGCTAATGTGGGCCCTAACCGGTGACCAGGATTGCATGAGGCTTCAGGAGTCGGAGCTTTCGCCCGAAGCATAGAGGATTGTGCTTGAAGTCTTAACTGGCAACCCCTCTCCAGGCGATATGCCGCAAGAGGGTAGCCTCTTGTATCTCTGCTCGAACAGGGTTGAGTTTGCGGGACAGATGCCTTCCTTTGACAAATGGGGGTTGCGTCTAGTTGGCCTTGTGGGACCTCGCGAGAATCCTATTGTCGCGGCTCCCCTTCTTGCCGCCAGCACCGAGCTTGCCCCAAGAGTGGACGTAGGGAGGCAAGCATCGCTCGAGGCCGAAGGCGCGGGTGTCGAGGTGCTAACGCCGCTTGAAGTTCCCGAGGCGCCATCCTCCAGAGCCTGCGAGGCTCGCCCTAGGGCGGTCGTTGAGGGGGAGATGTAGTCTGCGGCTCCCGAGGCCGAAGCTCCTGAGATCCCAACAAGCCAGCATGAGGCGGAGCCTGATGGCTCTTCCCAGCCTGGCGCCCCTGAGGTTGACCGCTTGGGTGACTCTCCAGCCGCGCCTCGCTGGCCCCACATCTAGCGCCTGGGCCGGTTCTGCATGGACTTCGCCGCACTCCGCAAGAGGAAGGAGTCTTCGAGCTGCAGTGGTGGCGCCATCCGACCGTTGAAACATAGAAAGTACATCGCCATTGACGAGTAAGTACCTTATCCTTGTTATTCCCAAAGCACTGCTTCCCTTCCTGACTTTGGCTCTCTAGGGCCCCTCCTGCCAAGCCTGCGGAGTCTCCCGAGAAGAAGGCTCTTCCGGCCTCGCCTTCATCTCTAGCCTTGTGCGCCCCAAGCCTGCATGCCGCCCCTGATGCAGGGTCAGCCATGGAAGCTAGCCTGCCTGCAGGGTGTCTTGAGCCCGTGCCCTTGCTGCCTTTCCTTCGCAACACTTCCTGGAGAGTAGCCAGCCTGCCTAGGGTTCCTCCTCTGGTCGTGGACAACGAATGGTTGGCATCAATCCTTGGCTCCTCTTCAAGTGGTGAGCCTGCGCCGGTCCGGGTCCCTTGCGAGGGCCGGCCAGCGATCGTGGGGGCGCCAGCCCCCAGCTCCCTGCCGAGAGGGGGCGAACCGCTTCGGGCCCCGTCGATGATGCCAGTGACGGGGGACGACATCAGCAGCACGCTCAAGCTCGCGCGCGAACGAAACATCGTCTGCCACGAGTTCTTCCAGAAGGCGATGGACACGATGGGCCTGCTTGGTGGAGAGCTTGTGGATGTAGACACGCGCCTTGATGCC
Source organism: Triticum aestivum (assembly GCF_018294505.1). Taxonomy (NCBI): domain Eukaryota; kingdom Viridiplantae; phylum Streptophyta; class Magnoliopsida; order Poales; family Poaceae; genus Triticum; species Triticum aestivum. Next base: position 248,991,828 of record NC_057804.1, on the reverse strand, counting down.
GAGGGCCTACGGCTGATTGACGAGCGACATAAGCTGAAGGTGGCCATCAACCTTGTGCTCCACTAGCGCGAGCTTGACAATGCGAAGGCCGAGGCATCCCATGCGACCTCGCGAGAGGCGTGCTCCCGAGCTTTGGAGGAGGCCCGGGAGGCAGATCATCCTTGCGAAATTGCGGAGAAGCGCGCGTGGGAGCTCCAAGCCTGGAGCGCCTCCTTGGAGCAGCAAGTGGAGTTGCACCAAGCCGCGCTTGCGTCGCTGTGGGGGACACCTGTGAGAGAGTCCTGGATTAGGGGGTATCCGGACAACCGGACTATATACATCGTCCGGACTATTGGAGCGTGAAGATACAAGACTCAAGACTCCGTCCCATGTCCGGATGGGACTCTCCTTTGCGTGGAAGACAAGCTTGGTGATCCGGATATTGTGTTTCCTTCCTTGTAACTGACTCCGTGAAAAACCTAGCCCTATCTGGTGTCTATATAAACTGGAGAGGTTGGTCCTTCGAACGCCGATCACAATTACAATCATAATCATCATAGGCTAGCTTATAGGGTTTAGCCTCTACGATCTCGTGGTAGATCTACTCTTGTACTACTCATATCGTCAATATTAATCTAGCAGGAAGTAGGGTTTTACCTCCATCAAGAGGGCCCGAATCTGGGTAAACATTGTGTCCCTTGCTTCATGTTACCATCAGCCTAAGACGCACAGATCGGGACCCCCTACCCAAGATCCGCCGGTTTTGACACCAACATTGGTGCTTTCATTGAGAGTTCCTCTGTGTCGTCGCTGCAAGGCTTGATGGCGCCTTCAATCGACAACAACACAGTCCAGGGCGAGACTTTTCTCCCTGGATGGATCTTCGTGTTCGGCGGCTTCACACTACGGGCCAATTCGCTTGGCCATCTGGAGCAGATCGACAGCTACGCCCCTGGCCACCAGGTCAGGTTCGGAAACTTGAACTACATGGACGACATTCACGGAGACTTGATCTTTGATGGAATTGGGCCAGTGCCAGGAGCACCGGACAGTCACGATGAGCACGGCTTAGACCGCTGTCCGACAATGCTCGGGATATCATCCCTACAGTAGCCCCGGACCTAAATCTGGAGCAGGCTGCGTTGCCTAAGGACGGAGGGATGGACCCCGCCCCGCAGGTCGCACACTCATCGGAGGTAGAACCAAACACATGCCTCACTTTTGAGGAAGCCTGTGACTCCGGACCCCCGGACTCGTATCCGGTTGTAGGCTCCAGTCCGCGCACTCCTGAGCCCGCCGAGCCTGGTTGGGCTCCGGTAATGGAGTTTACCGCTGCGGATATCTTTCAACACTCGCCCTTTTGCGACATGCTGAACTCATTAAAGTCTCTTTCTTTGTCAGGAGGCTCTTGGCTGAACTATGTCCGGCTCGAGTTGGAAGCAGGCGACGAAGGAATTCGTTGCCCACCCACCACCCACTTCATTGCCACGATCGATGATTCAACCGACGTGCTTGACTTCGACTCCGAAGACATCGACGGCATGGACGACGATGCAGGAGAAGAACAGGAACCACCGCTCACGGGGCGGTGGACAGCCACCTCCTCATATGATATATACATGGTGGACACTCCAAAGGAAACCAATGGCGATGAGGCAACGGAGGATAACCCCTCAGGGAGAAAAACAAATCATGGGCGTCATCGACGCCACTCCAAGCCCCGCCACGGTAATACCGGCCCAGTAGACGAAAACAATCCGGATGGCGCCAAAGATGAATACAACCCCGATCAGCCTGCCTTCAAGCAGGCCGGACTGGCTACGATGGGATACTTGGAGAGGGACAACTATACGCCCCCCTCTGAGGACGAGGTTAGCCTCGGCAATGACGAATTCGGCGTGCCAGAAGATCCAGTGGAACAAGTTTGCTTCAAGCGACAGCTCATGGCCACAACAAGGAGCCTGCAAAGGAAGCAACAACAGCTTAAAGCTGACCAAGATTTGCTCGTGGATAGGTGGACCAAGGTCCTGGCCACCAAAAAATATGGACTCGACCGCCCCGACAAAGGGAACACAAGGCACAACTGGCTACCTCAACCTAAGCAGGAGAACCCAAGGCACATACCCCGACGTCAACACATCACTACGATCCAAGACAATACGAAGGATACACGAAGAGGCATCCTCAAGTCTCGACGCAATGGTCATAAACATCAAGTCAGGAAAGCTGGTGCCAAGTCCAGCAATGCCCAGCCCGGTCAGCGGACAAAGAACAGCTCAAGCCTATCCGGCCCGAGCCACATACTGGATCAACCATGTGAAATTCATGGTACTCCTGGAAGGACGACAAAGCACACCAATAGAGAATGTCGGATCCTCAAAACAAACGGCCGGCCGTGCGCCGAAAACAATGAGGGGAGGACTCCAACAACAGCCAAGTCAAAAGGTCCTCCAAATCATAAAAGTACAGCCGATCCCCCCCGACCATGTCAATCAGCAATTCAATTGCAGTACCTCTATACCTAGTAGTCCGGGGGCCCCGTCTCACATAAAGCACCCGCGGGTATGAAACCACAAATAACATCTTCTAAAAGATGCCAGGTGCAAAGGCCAAGTTTTATTGGCCCACTACTCTAAAGGTCGTCTTCGGATCACCAAAGAAAAAATGCCATGCCATAGAATAATTCTTCGGCACCTTCCCCTCATACGGCAGTTTACCATATGCTAACAGGACGAACCACGTTGACTAGATTCCACGTGGTAAACCATTAGGCCAACACCGTGTGATATAATCACACCTATGGGTAAGGCCGAACCATGCCCTTAGAGCGGAAATAATAGAGCTGCTGGAGTAGCGAGTCGTGCATGCCTATCAAAATTTTGATATGACAGCCAACTATCCAAACACCCACTGAGGAGTCCGCGCTACTTCACGGTATAACGGCTGGGGTAACCAGGGTCCGATCAGGAACCCTCGGACCAACCACAAGAGGACAGTCAGCTGTCTCCAAGTATCTGCCTTTACAAACTAACTTTGATGCAGAATAGGATTGGCGACGTGGAATCGGCCCGGACACACAAGGGCAGGAGCATGCAGGTGAACCCCACCCAAAGAAGGCAGTCCGGATTCACTTCAGACCCACTCACAAGCACCCTCCAGTCCGGCCATCACAGGTTCCGCCAAAAACACCTCTTTTCATAATCATAAAATCATACTCATATGCGTAAACATATCATCCACTACAATGCGTAGACTTAAATAACACTTACCGGTCATCGTTTCTCATCGACGCCGCTTTGCCAAAAACGGCAGCCATGCCTCGTGTTACGCCCGATTATGCCAGGGGCTTCACAATGCGGCAATAAAGTCCGACCACCTTTTCGGTCGCTCGGCACCCCGAACTTATAGCACTATATGCATCAGCTCCGAATCATGTCTTGGGTCATTGGTTGGGTTTGCCCGGCTCCCATGTTTTGGTACCTTATGTTCCGCTCCATCGGCTAAGGTAGCACTGGGAGAACTACTGTGATTGTGCCCCGGTTCTGCCGGACGAGCACCTCAGTAGAGAAAGCTGAAAACTGATTGTCATGATACACCGAGAGCTGGTCAGCTATTCGAGAGGTTGTAAAATCCTTAAATATTTATTCCGCATAACGCCATTATAAGTGCAGTGTGCGACGGATCGGTCTTCCGATCAGGCGCTAATAGAGCCCCTTGTTCAGGCTTCCGAACACTAGGGGCTGTGCCGACCATACTCGAATTCCTATGGCTAAGTGAGAGTGATAAAGCCCTATAGTCCGATTGCCTGGTTCATGGCGAGGAACACCTCCTTCAAAGGACCCAGACATGGGATAAAGAGTGTTCAGGTATGTCCCAAACACCCCCGTATTTCTTTCGTGGGGGCAGAAGCCGACGACTGGCCAACTCTCAGGATTTACATACACTAAACAGCCGCACAGGAACAACAAATGTTCAAACAAAACAGGCAATAAATAATAAAAGTGCCATTATCCCATATTACAACAAAGGACACGAATGCCCTCAGGGAAATATATTGTCTTTAGTACACTTATCTGCCACAAGGCGGGCTCCCTTCAGTACACCTTCATAGTCCAGCTCGGGCTTGCGGTGCTCCTTACCCACTGGCGGCCCCTCGGTCATCAGCTTCTCCGCGTCAAGCTTCCCCCAGTCCACTTTTGCACGGGCAAACGCCATATGTGCACCCTCTATACAGACCGACTGCTTAACATCATCAAGCTGAGGACAGGCACCCACAATCCGCTTCACGAGTCCAAAGTAACTGCTTGGAATAGGCTTCGCGGGCCACAGTCGGACAACCAAGTCCTTCATGGCTAGTTCGGCCGCCTGGTGCAGTTCGACCAGCTGCTTCAGCTGGTCGATAAAGGGCACCGGATAGTTCGGCGCCAAATACTACGCCCAGAAATTCCTCTCCGCAGACTTCTTCTCTTCGGTCTGGTAGAATTGGGCGGCATCTGATATGCTGCGAGGCAAATTCACAAACACACCTAGAAAAACAAGAATTCAGCTTGTCGCTTAGAGTTCTTCCCACTATTATGTAAAAATGGCTGTGAATACAAAAGGCCTTACCAGCCGCAACTTTCCGGGCCTCATGAATGTCCCGCACAGCACCTTGGGCTTCTTCCCGAGCATCTTCCGCGGCTTGGAGAGCATGGGCGAGTTCGGATTCTTTCCCTGCTAGATTCTGCTCCAAGTCCTCGCTTTTCCTCGCAGCCTCCTAGAGCTCTCGCTCAGCTGCGATGACCCTGGCCTCATGTTTCTCACGAAGCGCCTGTTCGGCTGTAGCCTTCTCGTTGGCGTCAGGCACAACCTTCTTTAGTGCCTCATATTTGGCACTCGCTCCTAGAGCATACAATACAAATACTTTTCACTAGGCACAATTACTCATTCGTGCCAAATTCAAGACAATGTTTCAACATACCTTGCTTGTCCTCCAATTGCTTCTTCACACGGCCAAGTTCCTCCTCGGCCCGTCCCAGGATCTGCTTCAGTCCGGACACTTCCACATTATGAGCGGCCGTCTTCTCTGCAGACGCTTGTTTTCACACAAAGGGTTATACGTCATTAACAAAGGCTCCTGCAAAAGCAGAGGATTTGATCCCCTGCCCAGCTCTCTCTTTCGCCGAACAGTGTATCTGGAGCTACTACTCATATTACGACGATTCCTCAAAGGTTTCTTAGAAAACATACCTCATAGGCCTTTGTAAGGCCAAGGCAGGACTCATTCAGCCCGCTCTCGGTGGACTGAATCTTTTCAATCACCGCACCCATGAGGGTCCGATGTTCATCGATGATAGAAGCACTCTTTAACGTTGTCGATAGACCACCCAACAGCTCTGCTTGGACATAGGTTGCCGGCGGAGTAGGAAAGCCTCCCACTGTCGAAGGTGGCTTCTCGCTCGATCCTGGAGCCTTAGAGGTCTCCAGGACCGTGTCCGGCTATGGTGCGAACCCGAGATCGCCCCCACCATCGACACGCCTGGGGGCCATCGCTCCCGTGTATCCGGCCCTAGAGACATGCCCCCCTGGTCCGGGTCCCGTTGAGATGACACCTCAGTGTCACGCCTGGACTTTGGGGAAGGGGCCTCTGGAGGCGTCTAGCTCGCCAAAGCATCTGAGCTCAACGAATCCTCCGATGAGGACTGTCCGGCATGAGACCCCGCCGGGCTGTATAAAATATGGCGATAGTTAAAACTACTATACCCAAACATTCCCGGACACGCATATGTGTTCGGATTTCATATGCTTACGACTTTTCCAGGGGCTGGGCCCTAGGATCGCACTCCGGGCTCCTATCGATAGCCGTGGTGGATGCCCCTGGGAGGGAACCTTTCCCCCTCTTGGGCAATCCGGCCTCCAGAGATGAGGAGGCCATCCTTTTCTTCCCATCTCCTGTGAGAGGCTCGTCCTCCTCCGCTTCCTCCTCTTCGTCTTCGGAATAAGGATGGTCGCTGGAGTCTTCAGATTTTGCATCCGAAGTATCGCGACGATGAAGGCCACTCCGGGTCTTTTTGACCTTCTTAGAGGCCTCTTTCTTTGGTGCCTCGTAAGGTGCTGGAACCAGCATCTTCGTTAGAAGAGGTCCGGCCGGTTCCTCCGGCAGCTGGTCCGGACAATGTATCCGCTCCACCTTTTTTATCAATCCCTGGGGTTGTGATAAAGCATGATTAAAATGTTTCACTCAGGACATGCCAACTAAAGCAGGGATGGACAAAGCATAGCAATAACTTACCGGGCTTGCAGAATGGGATAATTGATACCCACGGTCCTCGGAGGAGCCTGGCCATGATTTGCCGGACTTGAAGAGCACCTTCCAGATATCCTTGTGGGAGGAATCATGGAGCCCCCGAAGGGTTTGGTGCTCGGTTGGGTCATACTCCCACAAATTGCAGCCTCGACGCTGGCAAGGGAGAACCTGGCAAACTAACATCACCTGGACTACGTCAACGAGATTGACGTCCTTGTCGACCACACTCTAGGCGCGCGTCTGGAGCAATGTCAGCTCATCGGGCGAGGACCAGTTCGGGCCCTTCTTGGGCCAGGAAGTGAGCCGTAGTAGAGCTCCGGATCTGAACTCAGGGGCTGGAGCCCACTTTTTGCCGCGTGGTTCGGTGATATAGAACCACTGCTGCTGCCACTCCTTGATGGAGTCGGTGAAGGCACCTGACGGCCAGACAACCTTTGGCATCTTGCTCACCATGGCGCCTTCGCACTCGGCGTGCTCGCCACTCACCCCTTGGGCTTCACATTGAAAATCTTTAGCCACAGGCCTAAGTGAGGTGATATCCGGAGAAAAGCCTCACACACGACGATGAACGTCGAGATATTGAGGAAAGAATTGGGGGAAAGATCATGAAAATAAATCCCATAGTAATACATGACTCCACGAACAAATGGGTGAAGGGGAAACCCAAGCCCGCGGACAAAATGGGGAAGGAACACGACTCTCTCGTGAGGCTCTGGAGTAGGGACGACCTATCCCGCCGGTGGGAGGCGGTGGCCGATCTTCTTGTCCAGATACCTAGCCTCCCGGAGCCTCTCGATATCCTTCTCCTGGACGGTAGAGGCCATCCATCTGCCTCTTGCTCCGGATCCGGACATCTTCGGAAAACCTCTCTTCAATGGAAGGAAGAATGCCTGGGCGTTAGGGCTCGAATAGAGGGGAATGGGCTAGTGGAAGGAGAAGGCGTGGGTAAAGACAAAGAGACCTTATCTCTTTATAGAGACGGTAAAAGCTTTTTGCACCTCTCCACTTGCCTGGCGGAACCCGCTCGCTCCCCACTCGCCGCGATTAGTGGTGCGGTTGGATTATCCATACCCGTATTGATGAGAATACCACAATAAGGAGACACGATCTCTGCTATGGCAAAACGTGCAGAGGAAACCACCCTGCGATATGCGCTATGGCTGGTTGTGGGAAAACGGTTCGAGTAATGACCCGACCGTAGTGACATACCATGTCGTCTAAAAAGTTGTCGGCTGAAATATCATTCTCTCTACGGTGGTATGTAAAGATCATTTTGCAGATCCGGACATGGTCTACGTGTCCAATAATTACCTTGGAGTATTCGGAGAACGAACCCGCCTTGCAATGTCGAAGACAAGACTGCACACCGGACTCATCGTCATCGAAGCCTAGTTCAGGGGCTACTGAGGGAGTCCTAGATTAGGGGGTATCCGGACAGCCGGACTATATACATCGTCCGGACTATTGGAGCATGAAGATGCAAGACTCAAGACTCCGTCCCGTGTCCGGATGGGACTCTCCTTTGCGTGGAAGACAAGCTTGGCGATCCGGATATTGTGTTTCCTTCCTTGTAACCGACTTCGTGTAAAACCTAGCCCTCTCTGGTGTCTATATAAACCGGAGAGGTTGGTCCTTAGAAGGCCGATCACAATTACAATCATAATCATCATAGGCTAGCTTCTAGGGTTTAGCCTCTATGATCTCGTGGTAGATCTACTCTTGTACTACTCATATCATTAATATTAATCAAGCAGGAGGATGCGGTGATGGTGATGGTGACGGTGATGCAAGTGTCAGCAATAGCGGCGCTAGCGATGCGTCTGGAGGCGACCAGGAGGATGCGGTGAGCGATATGTCTGACTGATCCCGGGTTTCTCTGCTATTTATCCTGCATACAGAAGCTCGGGCGCGGGCCCAAAGGTTGTAAGAGCATTTTGGGAGGGGATGCCCCTCATGTAAAAAGATTGTCGTTTTTATGCTTTCAGAGCCAAGCTGAATATATGCTTCTATGAGCTTAAGGGCTCTGCGGCGAGCTTGCTGTTGTAGTTTACCTTTAGCCAGGACGGGTCCCGAACCAGCTCGTGAGGTCGTGAGCTTCCGAGGATCCCCTGAGGGATCTGCCGACCCGGTCGAGAGGGCCTTGTGAGAGCAAGGGTCGACCGTAGTGTGGCAGGTGCACGGCTTATGTGTGATTCGCCCAGCCTCGCCCTCGAGGGGCTCGCGAGGGGGAGGTAGCCGGTGCAAACTCCAAATTAAGGCAGAAACCAGAACGCAAGAAATCACACAAACGAGAAAAGACACCCTCCCCGCACACACAAATGCAAATTCAACTTCGACTTAAATCCGAAGCAAGGAAGCACGACCACAGAAAGGGAGACAAAAAGCAAAAGGCCGTGTCCGGCATCTAGTCTAGTCTTCGACGTCTTCTCACCAGCGTGGAGCTAAGTTCTGCCACTGGGCGTGGGAGGGAGCCCCCGAGGCCCAAGGGCAGCACTTCGGAGACACCAGGGTGTGTACAGCCCAACTCATTATTACGGGAGAGTATCACGGGCGACGAGCTTCACACGCACTAGGCCTTCTTCACAGGCACCGGGCCTTGCTTCATATCGCCAGATGAGGGCCCCGCCTTGCGCCGCCCTGGACCACCATTGGCGGCGACCGGAAACCAGGACGATGCGAAAGGTGCAAAGGGGAAGCCAGCGGGGCCCTCAGCGACCACGGGTCCTCTGCCGGGGGTAGGCTTTGCAGCACCTCCCCGGCAGAGGGCCTACCTCTGGGGCATGCCTTGCTCCGTGCATAGTGGGGAGGGGCCTGGCTCCCTACCCCTCTCCTGCAGCCCCCAGTGTGCTCCTCCTACTGTAAGTGAGGCTGCCGAGCTGGAGCAGCCGCCCGCTGCTGCGACCTGACCCTCCTATGACCCATGGTTAGCATAAGCTTGCTCCTGAGGAATTAACGGTACCCAGTAACAGCTGTTGTCGACGCTATTGGTGAGCCTCCCTTGAGGCTCCTGGAAGGGCTCGGCTTTTGGCATCTCTTCTTCCCAGTCTGGCCCGAGGAACGAGCCAGGGTCGTCTTGCAGTGCGTACTCCCGCTCCACCATGCAGGGCATGTAAGCCTCCGAGGCCGCCGCCTCAAAGACTTCGCTGTAGTGCCCCACACTCCATGACGCTCGGCCTAGCGCGCCGTCTTGAGGATGGTAGGGCAGCAGCCCGCCCGGGCCGTAGGCGGCAGCACACATGCTCTCATTCACCGATGGTGGCGCGGGTGCGACCCAGCGTCCGGTGCCTATGGTTGATCTGGTGTCGATGAAGCCTTGGGGCGTGCTTGGGTGCGCGCGGGCACGGAGAGGTCCTCCGTGTGGCCCGGCCGAGGCCTGGGGCGCAAGCTGGAAGCAGAAGGGCGGTGCCCCCGAGGCCGCGGCATCCAGGAGCTCGGCGACACGTTCCAGCAACGCGTCCCGACCACTCTCCATCAACCTGCATCGCAGCAGCTCCCGAGCCATGGTGAGTGCGGCTCTCATGTTTGCTTGCTCCCATCGAGTGTGCGGCGTCATGGCCGCGGCGTGGCTTGAGGCTCTTGCGGCTGCCCGCACCTGCCGCGGATTAAGGGCGGGCGTTGTGTGACCGCGCTGCCCTCGCCCCGCAGCATTCTGCGGCGCACGAGTTGCCTGGGGCGTGGGGTTGAGGTCTTCTTGGGCCGGCGGCGTGGCTCGGGCTGGCTAGGCCGCCTAGCGGTCGGCATTGGTCATCGGATCGCCAGACATGGATGCGACGAGGCGACGGGATGCAGATCAGCGGAAGGAAAACTTCGGCACACCCCTACCTAGCGTGCCAAATGTCGGATATCGGGTTCCTGCAAAACACTTAAGATTCGAATGCTGGGGTGCACACGAAGATTTCCCCCTACCAAAAGACGCCCTCAGCCTCGCCATGATCTCTAAGCTAGCTCGATCAACTCACAACACAAGAGACACAAGATTTATATAGGTTCGGGCCACCGTTGTGGTGTAATACCCTTCTCCTATGTGTGGTGGTGGTGGTTTGCCTCTTGGGCTGATGATGAACAGTACAAGGGAAGAACAACCTCGCGAGGAGAGGTATTCTTGAGCTGGTGTGGTGTGTAGATGAACTTAACTTGTCCTTTTCTACTGTGGTGGATAGCCCTATTTATAGAGGCCCTGGTCCTCTTCCCAAATATTGAGCGGGAAGGGAACCAACAACAACCATTTTGAAAAGGGGACAACTAGTACAAGCTATCCTGTTAAAGGCGCTAGTGGTGACGCCGTCTTGGGCTCCACGATGACCTCCGTCCTGCCGTCCTACTGGTCTTGGTCTTGTTGCACCAATATGGAAACCTTTGCCCGATGCCTTGGTACTCTGCGCCTGCGCTTGCCCCCTTAGCACGAAAGAGGAAAGGAGGACACTGCGCGGGTTGGCGCCCGCCTCGCGCCCACCCTGCCTTGGTCGTCATGGCTTGCGTCACGGGAACCTCGCGAGGTATCCATTGCCTTGATCTCTCTGCCTTCTCGCGAGCCTGCCCGGCGAGGCCGCTTTTTAGAAGGCTTTGCATCGTCCGCCCCGCGAGGCTTGGCCCCTTACGAGGGTCTTGAGTGTTGGTTGGTGAAGACGGGTTGCACTGGGCCACTGGTGGAGCCACGCCGCGGGCCGTAGGCAGGCAAGTCTGGGGACCCCCGTTCCTAGAACACCGACAGAATCATCAAATGATAGGCTTTGTGATCGTACTCCTTACCATAGACATCTGCATCTAGCTTACCATTCATGGGCATAGGAGTTTTATATCCCTTCATTTCCGAATCTTGCAATTTGAACTTCTTTAGGCAGTTATTCAGATATTTTTCCTGTGAAATGAAGATATCATTCACTTGTTGATGTGTTTGCAGTCCGAGAAAGAATTTGAGTTCACCCATCATGGATATTTGGTATTTACTAGACATCATTTTCCCGAATTCTAAGCTGCAAGCATTGTTAGTACAACCGAAGATAATATCATCCACATAGATTTGACAAACGAATAATTCATTGTCAACTGCACGAGTAAAAAAGTGTGGGATCTGTGGATCCTGGTTTGAACCCTTTGTCGAGCAAAAAGTTCTTCAAGGTGTCATACCAAGCTCTAGGGGCTTGCTTCAGCCCATATAAAGCTTTCTTCAATCTGAAAACTTTGTTAGGAAACTCAGGGTGTTCAAAACCAGGTGGCTGTCTAACATAAACTTCCTCATCAATTTCACCATTTAGGAAAGCACTTTTCACATCCATTTGATACAACAGGATATCATTGTAATTTGCTTAAGCGAGAAGAACGCGTATTGCCTCAAGGCATGCAACAGGAGTATGTGTTTAACGAAAATCAATGCCTTCTACCTGTGTTTACCCTTGAGCAATGAGTCGAGCTTTGTTTCTTACTACAATACCATTTCCATGTTGCTTGTTGCGGAAGATCCATTTTGTGTCAATGATACTGTGCTTCTTGGGATTCTGTTTGTCAACCAGTTCCCATACTTCATTTAATTCGAATTGCACCAACTCCTCTTGCATGGCATTCATCCAATCTGGATCATTCATGGCTTCTTCGTATTTCGTAGGTTCTGCAAATGAAACAAAGGAGAAGCTATCACAGTAGTTAGCTAAACGAGTACCCGAACGAGTTGTGGGTCGATAACATGGATTCTCAAGTTCATCAAGAATTAGTGAGGGATCAACTCGATTTTCCACACCAGGATGAGCATTTTCTTCGTGATGGTCAATATCCATGCCCTTCAGGATTGCCATTTTGATCGGCATTTGTATTTGATTGTCATTTCCATTCGGAGGAGCATTTGTTTCGGCAGTGGCTTCACGAGTTCTGCTTCGAGTCATGGAAGCATCATCATTGGATAACTCAGGTGCATTTCCTTTAACAGGCTTGACACTCCCAATGGCCATTTGCCGAATAGCATCCGATATCAGCGGTTCATCTATAACATTTGGCAAGTGCTCCTTTTGAGAGCCATTATATTCATCAAATCGCACATTTACTGTTTCCATAACTTTCATGTGGTGCGAGTTATAGACTCGATAAGTATGCAAGTTTGATCCATTACCAAGAAAAATCCTTCATGTGCCTCAGGTGCAAACTTTGAAGAATGATTCATATCAAGAATATAACAAGGTGCACCAAAAACAAGAAGATAAGAAAATTTTGGTTTCCTGCCAGTGATAAGTTCATATGAAGTTGTCTTAAGGAACTTGTGAAGATAAACACGATTGGTAACATGAGAAGCGGTGTTCATAGCATTAGCCCAGAAGCGAATGGGAGTTTTATACTCACTAAGCATGGTTCTTACCATTTCAATGAGAGTTCTGTTCTTTCGTTCAACAAATCCATTCTGTTGAGGAGTGTAAGCAGCAGAGAACTCATGAGTGAAACAATGATCATTGAGAAATTTAGCAATGTGAGTATTTAACTCAGTTCCATTGTCACTTTGACATGCTTAATTCGCACATCATATTCATTTTAGTCCTTCTTAGCGAAACTTTTGAAGATATCTTGAGTACAAGTCTTATCTTCGAGGAAGAATACCCAAGTGTATCGAGAGAAATCATCAACAATAACCAGACCATAATGACTGCTACCGAAGCTTGCATAATTTTGAGGACCGAATAAATCCATATGAAGAATTTCTAGTGGTCCAGTTGTGGTCTTTACTGTCTTTGATGAATGATGTTTCTGAGCCAATTTACCAGCTTCACAAGCAGCACAGAGATGATTTTTGTCAAATTTCACATCAAGAATGCAACGAAGATGATTTTTCTTCACCAAAGTCTGCAAGTTTCTCATACCTGCATGACCAAGTCTATGGTGCCACAGCCATCCTTCGGTTGCTTTAGCAAGCAAACAAGTTTGGACTGAGGGACCCTTAGAGAAATCCACAATATAAAGATCACCCTTTCTAATTCCCTCAAAGACGAAGGAATGGTCATAGGCCATGAACACAGTGCATTTGGATATAGAGAATAATACTAGCATGCCTAAATCACATAACTTGCCAACTGACATAAGATTGAATCCAAGGGATTAAACAAGTAGCACATGATCAATAGATTTGTCCTTGGATATAGCAATTTTACCTAAGCCAATTACCTTCCCTTTGTTGTTGTCGCCAAAAGTGATATACTTCAGAGGAGAAGCAGTTAAGTTGGGTTCGACAAACAAGGACTTGTCTCCAGTCATATGACTAGTGCATCCACTGTCCATAATCCATTCAGTACACTTGGAGACATAGTGCAGGAGAATTAGTCTTTCTTAACCACCCACATCTTTACAAGTGGCTTCAAAACAAATGAACGAGAAGGATATGATTTATTTTGATAAGCATTGTCGTTGCTCGATGAGGAGCGAGAGTAATTGAATGAGTAAGCATTGAAATTCTTTCCAGATGAATGAGCATAGTTATTGTATCATGTATGCTTATATTCATTCTGTCAAATTCTTTGTGCCTGCATGGTCAGTCAAGTAGAAATAGGTAGGGCATCAACAATTTTCTTAGGTACCCAAATGGCTTTCTTTGGGGGGACATTTCTATTGTTCGGTCCAACATAGCAAGCAATTTTTTCATCATGTTGATCTTTGAACAACTTGTAGTTGTCCAGGGAATCATTATCAGGATGTTTAGGAATAGGATAGTTATATCCAGAAAGTAATGCAGGGTCAACCATCTTGCTCTTTGCAGGAACCCACACAGTTTGAGGATATTGATGAGGTTCCCAGTAAGTGCCATTTTCATTCAGTTTCCTTTTGAAACCAATGCCTTCCTTTGTGGGATTTTTGTGAAGAATAGATTTCTTCAGAACATCGCAAAGGGTTTGGTGCCCTTTGAGAGATTTGACCATTCCTATCTGAAGAAGATCCTTCAACCTGGCATTTTCATCAGAAACAGAACTATTTTTCTCGATTTAGGAGTTAGCAGTCGTAGATGATTCATCGTTAGATTCAACATTGTTTCTTTCTAGACATTTTAAACATGGTGGCTCAAACACTTTAGGTTTCTCCTTGAGTTGTTGGGTGAGAAGAGAATTTTCTCTCAACAAGTCTTCATGAGCTTCTCTAAGGGCTCGATTTTCTGTTTCCTTTTCAAGAAATCATAGGTCAATGTCTCCCGGTCTACTGAGAGAAAATCCTGACAAGTTGTGAGTTCATCCATTTGTGACTTGAGAGTGGCATACTCTTCAGTCAGCGACTGATTCTTTTCCATCTCCTCAACTAACAACCCTTCGGACTTCTTGAGGGTTTTCTCAATTTTCTCAAGAGAGTTTTGTTGAATGTTGGCAATTTTGATCAACTTAGCATGGTCATCCTCATCATTAGAATATTGATCAATGGAGTGAACCTTATGATGTTTCGAGCATACCTTTTCTTTCGAAGCCTTGGCCATGAAGCAGTATGCAGGAGATTCATCATCACTTGAAGGACTCCCGAAGAAGTTTGTCGTAGTAGAGGAGTCACATGCTATGCCAGCCATGCCAGAGTTGGAATCTTCATCGTATTCTTCTTCTTCTTTGGAACCTGACGATTCTTCTTCTTCAGAATCCATTTCCTTGCCGATGTAAGCCTTTGCCTTGCAAAGTATTCTTGCGGTTGGAGGAGGACTTGGAAGGATTCTTTGAGGAAGATCTTGACGATGATTTTGATGAGGAGTTGTCCTTCTTCTTGAAGAACTTCTTTGTTTTCTTCTCATCATGGGAGTCATAGTTCTTGCTCTTACCTTTGCTTCGATGGTTGGTCGAATCATATCTCCCACTAGCACAGATTTCAGCTTCCCAAAGAGGGCAGTCTGAAATGAAGTGTCCATGCTTTTTCCACTTGAAACAGGTGTATTCTCCAGCAGATTTTGAAGATTTTGAACCCCCAGAGTTGCTTAAACTTCTTTTCTGGCACTTGCTCTTCTTGTGGAAACATTGGAATCGTTTCATGATCAGTGCGAGATCTTTGCTGAGACATTCTTGATCATTTGAATCTTCTTTGGCATTTCTTTCTGAGGAGGAATTAGCTACAGCCTTGAGAGCATGATTTTTGCATTGAGTTGAGCCATACGGATCTCTTTTCTCTTCTTCATCTTCCTCATGTGTGTTCAGTCTTTCCATCACATCGGCAGAGTTGGGGCTTTTGAATTTAGGATGCTCTCGAATCATAAGAACAAGCATGTCAAATGAAGTATCAGGAAATCGTAGCAGTTTCTTCACAACCTCGTGGTCAGTGATATCTTGGGCGCCGAGTCCTTGAAGTTCATTTGCTATGTCACTGAGGCAATCGAAGGTTTGCTGACAACTTTCATTTCCAATTCTCTTGAAGCGATTGAACTTCACTCAGAGAGTATCAATCCAGGCCTCTTTCTGAGATGAAACTCCATTGATCTTTTCGAGGACATCCACATCTCCTTAGTAGTCAGGAATTGAGAACGAGAGAGATGGCCACCAATTTCATCTTTGGCTTGAGCATCTAGTTGAATGAGTTTCCTTTATTCATTGGTAGGAGCTTGAGGAATAACAACTGTGAACCCGATATGCACCATGTTCCACATGTCATTATCTATGGCTCGAAGACGGATCTTCATCTTCTCCTTCCAGAAGGGATAGTCTGTCCCATCAAATATGGGAATATTGAGATGCAACTTGTAGTTCACTGAAGACATACTTAAACTCCAAAGTCGTTAGACTAAAATGAGAAGAGTCAAGGAGTGCCCTACTCTGATACCAAATGTAGGAACGAAGTATGTCTACCAGAGGGGGGTGAATGGGAGTTTTCATTTTTCTTTGGAAAACTTCAATCTCTTAGAACCCAGAAGTGGAATAAACTATAGACAAACTAAGAAGAACTACAACATATAAATGAAAGGAAACTAAAGCATGCATCAAAGTAAATTACATGAATAGAAAGCATCGAAGGTAAACTTGAGTAACAGAGGTGACCGGGGGTGCTCGATGGCGACAAGGTATTTGTTCGACCAGTTCATCCTTCTGCACAAGGACTACATCTGGTTGGAGGGGTTGTGACTTAACACAGAAGATAAACTCTGTTCACCCTATTCTCCTCGACAACCGATTCGTCAATTGATGTCGATCACTCATGCTAGATACTTGAAGGCAATCTCCAAACCTTACAGACTTCTTCTTCGAGAACCACAATCACTCTTGGTCTCTGAAGAAATTGACACCTAACCGTCTAGAGAGTTTGTAGCTCTCAAGAGTAATACACTAGTACGCGTCAGTGCTATAAAAACGGTTTTAAACCCCTTTCCGTGATGGCATTTGGAACCTTCGTCAAGTGAGTGTGGGCGATAGGGGGGGCCTTCCCACACGACCCAAAAACCGTCGGGGATATGCCCTCCTATCACACACGCTCGGCAAAATGAGGTCGTGCGCGACCGGCAAGCGAGCAAATACAGTTATACGTATGGTAGTGCTCAAAAACAGTTATACATGCGAAATCATTTCTAGTCGTAAGTACATCCCACATAGTCAGCCCCCGCTAAACGTTTTCATTCGTATGTACATTCCACATAGTCCATCCAAGGAATACGTTTCCGTTAGTATGTACAACCCACACAATTAATCCAAGAAGTAGCAAACGTTTGTGATGCACACAACATCACAAACAGTCAATAATTTTGAAGCGTGTGTGGTAAGGTGACTATAGCAAACATTTAATAAGAAACAACTGTGTGCGATGATGTTGTTAATCGCACGCATTTTTTCTTGGCTGATCGTGTGTGCAGTGGAGATTGATCGCACACGTTTTTTCCTGGCTGATCGTGTGTGCGGTGGAGATTGATCGGACACGTAGTGGATCCTAGAAACGTGTCTGATCTCCACGTCTATCGCAGACATTTCGCTTTTGCAAAGCGTGTGCAGTGTAATCCCTAATTAAAAAATCACCTTTTTGAATTTGAAAGTAGGCAATCACTTATTTCATATCCAGACAGGTTTATTACAAATATAGGTTCAACCACGAATGCATAATTTGATGCACAGGTACATATACTGAAGAACTACAGAAGCGCCAAGTAAAGAATGATGGACCACAGTTGTACTAAAGACTGTAAAGAGAGAGGCGAAAGACATTCTAGTTGCTGGAGAAGCTGGAGTGGAATGCCCATATTGTGCCCTCCTCCATGCGTAATGCGCACACGACTCTAGGCCAACCCCTTGTGATGGATGTCCGTCCATCCTTCACTGTGTTCATTACGACTTCTCAATTCTCATTGTAGTCTTAAGGATATACTTTAATCTTCATTGTGTGTCCACCAATCATGTACTTTGCGAGGTAATCTTGAGTGAACTGCTTCGGGAACCACTACGAATGAAAAAGATTCAAACATTGTTGTCTAACAACTCATTATGGGTAGTAAAAAGAGAAGGCTGCAGAGTTTGTAGTTACCATCCTACAGCTCACTGTTGTGTTGGATAGAGCGTAAACAAATAATTTGCTTGCCACCATTCATATCTTTTCGCTAATAATCCTTATCAGTTTCCTCACTTGATGCTTGCTCATGAATATCTCATTGCCCCATACGCAAAAAGGGTCGATGTGTGGATCCTTGCCAAGGGCATATGTACCTACAAGCAACAAGTCAATATTAGAAGCTAACAAGTGTGCAGGCCTAGATCTATATGCACTACATTATGGAACAATGGGGGAGTACAAGCCGAGGGATGAAGCTAACCTTGGCGGAAAATAGTGGCCACTCCCGGTGTTGTCCTGCATAAGTAGTGGAAAGGCATGATAAGTACCGCAACCTTAACATCAAACAAATATAGCAAAGGTAGACAATATCATATCCAAATGATAGCTTGAATGTGTTGGTTTCAGCATGCTGTTAAAGCATATATAAAATGGAAGGCAATGTTACCGACAGCAGGCTTAACAACCATGAAATATTGCAATTCAAACTGGTATTGTTGAAAATGAATAGAACGTAGGTAATGCTTAAACATTACTGGATAAATGTGTTAAACTGAAATCAATGGCATGTGTTAACTGTTAACTACACCAGGCATAACTGGAACCAAATATAGCCGTTCAAACTGTTATTGATGCAGTCGAGCGGCATAGTTCTGACTTGCACATAATGAACAAAACATTGTGAATGTTTGAAATAAACAAGGCATAAATGATCAGTTAACAACCAAATATAGCCATTAAAAACTGGACAGAGTCTCACTAGAACCAACCTAACAAGCAAATATAGATAAACAGGGCATATCCTTGGAAACTGGACAAATGCTCACTGCAACCAACCTAACAAGAAAATACAGATAAACAAGCATCTGCTTGAAAACTAGACAAATGCTAAAAAATCAACTTAACAACCAAATTACAGATAAACAAGGCATATGCTTGATAACTGGACAAATGCTCACTGCAACCAAACTAAGACAAAATACATATAAACAAGGCATCAACTCGATAACTGGAAAAATGCTCAATGCAACCAACCTAACAACCTAACATAGATAAACAAGGCATCTACTCACTATAAACAACCAAATATAGCCATTCGTGAAACTGAAGTGGACAATTCGTACTTAAACATCACATAGCCCTATTGAATAATACATTTTTTGCATAACTGAAATAATTAAATAGGGCATAGTTATAGCACCGCATGGCACATGCTACTACAACAAAGAGTACGGGTTGGCAAGCTAGAAAAGGTAAGATTTGCTGATAGGATGTTGACTAACATTTCATGGATCGGATCCTTCAAGTTGGAAGAGCATAGACACATGGTGGAAGAACCTTTTTCGGTTCCCTCCTCGTGGTCGTGGTCGATGAGATCTGACTTGGCAATTGAGGATTCCAAGCTGCCGTCGTAGAATGTGTCCTTTAGAAATGACAAAATGGGCTCGATGGCATATAAGGATCGGAAATCCTTGACCGCTTGGCGGAGGATATCAGCGGTAGGGCCGTCGAAGATATTGACAGTGGTTGAACCAGAGGGGTTGGGGATGGACCACGTAACCTGTGATATCGCCCGCGTGAAGCCGTCGTTGTCGACGAGCTTGATGTCGTAGCCAGCTTTCACGTCATACAGTAGTACGCATGCCCGCTGTCATGAAGCCTTCAACAAGGCAACATAGTCAACGTCTTTGCCGGCTTCTGTGGTGACATGTTGCTCCGAGAACGACAGGTCGGGGAAAACGGCGGCCACCTCGCCAACGTCTGCCGGAGAGGCCATGATAAACCACTTCTTGGACGAACGCTTGTCGGGCTCCCCAGGATACATGGTCGAGCTTAGGCTGCGACATTCTGGAGGAGGGGATGTGGATCTGGCGGGGAGGGACACCGCAGGCCTCATCTAAAAACTAAGGGGAGTGGGGCGACGGTATGGGAATCGTTGGGTAACCTGAAATTTATTATCTAATCTAGGAGGAATGGGTAGACAGGCATGGGTTGGTGGCGGCACCGGCGGTAGCGGCGGCCACGAGATAGGGTTCTAAGGGGGAGCGGACGGGTGGGGGGACTGTGGTGGGGGGGGTTGTGGTGTTTGAGGATACGCCGTGGCTACTAAATTTTTTAGTAATGGTGGGCAGAGATGGTGGTGGACGAGGGAGGGCGACAGTTCAAATGCCTTAGCTACTGCAATTTTACTATAAGGTCAGTGCTGGAGGAGTGTGGGGGACGGTTGAAGTACGACAGCTACTAAAATTTGGGTAAAGGAATTGTTGCGGGGCGGGAGTGGCCAGATCGCGCACTCGTGGTGATTTCATAGCGCACTTGCATCGCACACGGTTAAGCCAGTACCTGCAGCATTTTGCTCATGCTTGCGTAGTCGTGGTGATTTCACAGTGCACTTGCATCGCACACGGTTAAACCAGTACCTCCACCATTTGCTCGCGCTTGTGCAGTCGTGCTGATTTTACAGCGCACTTGCATCGCACATGGTTAAGCCAGTACCTGCACCATTTTGCCCACACTGGTCACCCTATGGGACCTACTCCCTCCTATCACACACATTTGTTCTTTTAGAAACTGTGTGCGATGGCTGGTGTGTTGCCGCCTAGTCTTCAATGAGCACTAACACTGGTAGCAGGAAACCGATGGGAGAAGAGGCAGGAAACCGATGAGAGGAGTGGCGGGACATGATAGCCTGTTTAGAAAACGTACAAGAGAAGGAAGCGTGAGCTAGATGACGCATGCGCACAGTGCTTACCCATGTACTGCATGTGCTATTGAAAGGGCTGAGGATTGCCGTTCGATGTGGGAGCATCCAACGGTGCAGACGTATGATCCGTGGGGTTTGGGTTCTTGCCAATCAGAATGCACGACTCAGATCGCGGGCGACATCGGCCATGGTTTGGTAGGCACATGGCTTTCGTTTTATACACTAATTGAGTTTCCTAGGATTTAATGTCCATAATTCAAATCTAAACTTCAAATACATGCTCTAGTTCACCAAAATGGCTAGAAAAATTATACATGAAAGTTGGCATGGTGTCACGTCATGAAAGTTGGCATGGTGTCACGTCATGGCGCATATATGTCATGGTAAAAACATTGTCCAATTAGGGCCAAACTTTATTACAAACCTCAAATGAACTCTGAAAAGGTTGAAAGTTGGCATGGTATCATCATTTCACCCACATAGCATGTTGTAAAAAGTTGGGAGGGTTACGGCAAAAATTGGATGCACTTCGTGTGCAGAATGGACAATCTCTTTCGAAGTATCAGGGTTTCGAACAAAAACTCATCTGTTACAAAGGGATTTTACTTTTTTGAACTTATTTGAACTCCAGACTTTTTGTGTGTTCAAAATGCACCATTCAAAGCCACATCATTAAATTTCAAACCTTCCTGACTTCATTTGGTATTTTTCATGCATTTACTGATTTTTTTGAGCTAAATGACCCTGAAATTGAAAAGCACTTCAAATGACTCTGAAATGGTTGAAAGTTGGCATGCTATATATCATAATTTCACCCACATAGCATGTTCTAAAATTTTGAGAGGGTTAAGGCAAAAACTAGATGCACTTCGTGTGCAAAATGGACAATCTCTTTAGAAGGCATGGTGTCATGTAATGGCAAATATATGTCATGGTAAAATCATTGCCAATTTGGGCTTTATTACAAACCTCTTACAAACCGGAGCTTCTCTCAAGGAAGCCTGATGGTTCCGATAGGGAAACGTGTTCCCCTTGTGGCGAAACGTAGTCGCTCCCTCTTTTCGCTCTGTATTATCTTCTAGAGGCAACATGGAACGACATGATATCCATGCTGAAATATAAACTTATTAAGGGTTCGTTTGGCCTTTTTATACACTAATTGAGTTTCCTACGCATTTAATGTCCATAATTGAAATCTGAAGTACAAATACATGCACCAGTTCACCAAAATGGCTAGAAAGAATATACATGCATGTGTCCTTGGGTGCATGTTTAGTTCCCATGCAAGGAATGGGAACGAATTACAACCTGACCGGTGTCTTGGCTCGTCCTCAAACATTTGGAATCTCGGTTTTAAATCCCCATAAATCCAAAACTCACCAGGAAGTCATTAAAGCTGGCATGGTGTCACGTCATGGCACATATATGTCATGGTAAAAACATTGCCAATTTGGGCGAAGCTTTATTACAAACCTCTTACAAACCGGAGCCTCTCGCAAGAACCCTCGCGGTTTCGATAGGGAAATGTGTCCCCTTGTGGGCCAAACGATAGTCGCTCCCTCTTCTAGCCTTGTATTTTTTTCTACACGCAACATGTATGGAACAATGGGAGATTCGCGCTGAACTTTGAAATTATTCATGGTTCGTTTGACACTTTTTATTCATTAATTGAGTTTTCTAGGCATTTAATGTCCATAATTCAAATCCGAACTACAAATACATGCTCCAGTGCACCAAAATGGCTAGAAAAAACTTACATGTGTCCTTGGGGTGCATGTTTAGGGTTCGTATGGTCATTGTATATATTACTAATTGAGTTTTCTACGCATTAAATGTAGTGCACAATTCAAATTTGAACTACAAGCATGAAATGGGTGGGAAATCATACATGTGTCATTGGGTGCATGTTTAGGTCTCATTTAAGGAATGGGAATGAATTACAAACTTGTCGTCGTCCTGAAACATTGAGAATCTCGGTTTTTAAATCCTAATAAAGAAAAAACTCACCCAAAAAACATGAAACTTGGCATGGTTTCATGACATGGCACATATATGCCGTGGTAAAAAATCATCCAGTTTGAGAAGAGGCGCACACATTAGTAGCCAACGAAGTCCTTTTTGAAACAATAAGCTGACACGTCAATATCACAAACGGTTGTATCATATGAACCGCGTCAATATTTAACCATACTCAGTGGCGTGCATGCAGTTGTTTGATTAGACAGGACGAGTGGGAGAAGTCCAATGTGCAGGCTCGACGGGGCGCGTGCATCCTGTCCAGAGACTCGACGGGACACGTGCGAGCAGCAAGGCCGCCCATGCTCACCGGGAAGCAAGCTCTTTGACCTCCATGCACCAGCCGCAGCCTTCCTCACTCAAAACTTTGCTATTAATGGGTTAATTAAAGCGCCTGGACGAAGGTTTTTTAGGGCTGGACGGTGGGTGTTTGGTTGTGATCCGATGGCAGCATTTTCTTTGTTTGTGTTTTCAACTCGTATTCCAGACTAATTTAAATTGCCACATAGGGCAACGGATAATACGACGACAAATAAAATGGCAACGGTAGTATGACGACAAATTTACAATGGCGCAGATAATAATTATCTTACAGATTCGGGATAATTTGAAATGCCGCATGCGGCAAAGTTCAGAAGACATGGTGGCAAGAAAAGAAGGAAATCGTAGACAACGATCTAGATCGCTACTGTATCTACTCTTTGATGGATCACCGGGCGATGACATCCTTCAGCTCCATACTCAATTCCTCATGGCTTTGCTTGAAAGCAGCCACAGATTCCTCCACCTCCTTCTCGTGCTCGATCCGGATCTTCCTCAAGTCACCCATTAGTTCCTCGATGACCGCTACCAGTGTCATCCCCGAGGCACTGCTCTGCTCATGCAGCATCTTCCAGCCGGCGGCCTCCTACTCCTTCCCGGTGAGCTCCTTGAGGAGCTTCACATTGTCACCCATGAGTTGCTCGACGAGGCCAGTCTCCTTGTGAACCGAGGCATCGCTGATCTCGAGCAGCTTCATCAAGCCGTCGACCAGCTCCTTCTGCTTAATGAGGCCAGCGAGAATGTCGTCGTCGCCGGCCAAGGACTTCAGCAACACTAGCTCGTCGCGATCGACGATGCGGCGAGTGCGCTTGTGAGAGCCCTCGCATGCCCATGAGAGCTCGTTCGAGGGCTCCCCGGTGCGCTGGGACATCTCTTCTGCGGCTGCGGCGTCGGCTTCGCGGCGGGACCTCTCTAGTGCTTCAGTGGCCTTGGTCTTTGCTGCCTGGTTATATGCCCACCCGAAACTCCTCCTATCGGTCATGGCGGAATGACTTGACAGGAAAGACCAGTTTTGTAGGTGATGAGGAGAGGAAATGTGAAGTAATTTTCGAGTGGGTAGTTTTTATAGCCCGGTGCTAAGTGTGAACACATATAAGTTTGATTTGTTTGAACAAATTTGCAATTACTTATTGCGTTGTAATCTGCAATGTGAGGAGAAACAAAGTCAAAATTTATCGATGGTTCTGGGCCCACAAAGCCCCATTTTTTGTTCTACCTCATTGCAAACAGTTCTTTTGGATCAACAGTATGCCACACATCAAAAGCCCGAAACGTGGGCCCTTGTTCTTGGATGTACATGTACGTGTTTGCCCACTATCACACACGAACTTACTGTAGTAACCGTCAGTGTTATAATGTCTGATTCCAAACAGTTCATCTGAGTGGGCTATTTGCTGCGTATCACACACATCTGGTTTACACAAATCGTTTGTGTTCTTTGGGATGATCGCAAATGCCGCATATCACACACATCTTGTTAAGATGAACCATTTCCGTTCTCTTGCCTAATCGAAAACAGTTTGTCCGAGTGAACCATATGCCGTATATCACACACACCTTGATCTGGCTAACCGTTTCTGTTGCATTACCTAATAGCACACGGTTCATTGGAGGGAACTGTATGCCGTATATCGCACACACACTGATATGGCTGCCCATTTTGTTGTTCTTCCTCATCACAAATAGTTCTGCTGAATCAACCATATGCCCTGCATCGCACACGCAACTAAAATCTGAATTGTGTTTGATTCATCGGTCATCAATGTTTTGGACATTTTTGATGGATCTCTAACACCACCATTTGCGATTACTGCATCGCACACAGTTTCTTGAAGGGTCTCTGATCATAGTGTCGCGTTAGCAACATCCTGCAGTAGTGATAGGTGGAGCATACTAAACTTAGATTCTAGTGATGCTGAACCACTATCTAACTCTTCGGCTCTAGGGTATTTTCTCTGGGTGGATTTTGAACTGAAATCACTCAGAGAGGGGGTTGCTCAACAATCTTCCCAGAAATCAAATGGAGCACCACTGGACAAAGCCGGTGCAGGGTGGCTATTTATAGTTGCAGCCTTCCCACATGGGAAATGACCATTTTGGACACGAAGTCCAACCAATGGCCAACCGAAACATTCACAATGGTCAGACTTCGCAGAAATGGTAACATTACTTGAGGAACAAGTAATGCTAACTCCTTGGTTTGAGGCTCTCGCAGCGAAGAAGATCACAGTCTCTTGCTGGAAAGTATTTGCTCGGAGCACAAAGAGATTTCTCTCACAGCTTTCATAGGTTTGGGTTTAGCGTCAGAGAATCAAAGCTTCGAGATGTCATACCCCTCTTAATAGTATGGTGGTCCTATGACTCAATGAAAGAAGAAGAACAACGAAATAAATGCTACGTCTTCACTTAATCTTCATTCTTCCTCGAGCGCAGTCATTTGCTTCCAACGATCACAGAATCATTGCTTAGACTTCAATAATTTTTAGGGCTCACTCTTGTTAGCTTTATCTTTGATGATAAGCTTCGCTGCCGTGTAGGGAGATCATCTTCGTCGTTTTTCATCAAACTCCTTCATTACTCCAGGGACATGTTATTGTGTGTGCACTAGCAAACACATAATTCCCAAACTGTTTATGTCAACAAACTCCAAAACATAAAGGGCCTATCATTGCACCAGCAGTTTCTCTGGGATTCACTTTGTGGGATATGCAGATGAATGGAGATGTTCCTTGTGGATTGACTGTGTAGGTTATGCAGACGAAGGGAAACATTTCTGTGGGAATCACTGTGTGGGATGTACCTATGAACAGAAATGATTGGCCCTGTATGATTGTATGCGATGGCTAGCCCGATCGTACATGAGCTCATTTTGTGCAGCGTGTGTGATCGGAGGGCCTATCCCCAAAGGTTACTGGATCGTGTGGGAAGGACCCCCCTATCGCCCACACTCACTAGGCTATGGTTTGAAATACCGTCGTGGATAGGCATTAATAACCGTTTGTATAGCAGCTCGCAGTACCAGTGTAAGTACCGTCTCGCGGATAAAAAAATCAGAGAGAACTAACCATCAAGTTTTATGATAAGGAGTCACTGCCACCTCCCATTCTTCATTGGGAGGGCTGATCTGGAGTTTGTTCGGGGCTCTAGAGAGGGAGATTCGTTGCCGTCATCATCATCAACCCTTTATCAACAATTCAATGATGCTCACCACCGGGAGTGACTAATTCCTTCGTAGGCTTGCTGGATGGTGATAGAGTTGGATGGCATTTGTCATGTAATCAAGTCAATTTTTTAGGGCTTGATCCCTAGTATCCACTATGTTTTGAGATTGATGTTGCTATGACTTTGCTATGCTTAATGCTTGTCATTAGGTCCCGAGTGCCATGATTTCAGATCTGAACCCTCTATGTTTTCATGAATATATTTGAGTCATTGATCCTATCTGCTAGTTATATGCACTTGTTATTGTTTTGATATGTAGACCCTAAAGTGACAATAGTTGGGACACTCTTCAGGGATGACTATAATTCAAGCAATTCTTGTATTCACCATGTGTTAATGCTTTGTTCTGGTTCTCTATTAGAAGGAGGCCTTAATATCCCTTAGTTTCCTTATGCACCCAGCTACCACGGGAGGGTAGGACAAAATATGTCATGCAAGTTCTTATTATAAGCACATATGACTATATACATAATACATGCCTACATTGAATTGATGAATTGGAGCTATTACGTATCTCTCTAGGTTGTCACTATTATATGATGAATATCATCCAGCACAAATATCCATGCTGGTACAATGCCCACGCTTTTCTCATATTGGTCTCTGCTAAGTTACTATTGCTGCTGCTGTTAGAATCGTCATAAACTGCTTCTGTTACTGTTCCTGTTGCTATTGATAGTATCGTTGCGACTATCAAAATTATCTAACTACTATGCTACTAAACACTTTGATGTAGAAATATTATTTTCCAAGTTTGGGTGAATTGACAACTCAGCTGCTAAGGCTCATAAATATTCTTTGGCTCCCCTTGGGTCAAATCAACAAATTTGGGTGAGATACTACCTTCTAAGACTGTCATGATCCCATATACTTGTGGGTTATCAAGACCTTTTTCTTGCCGTTGCTGGGGAGCATAGCTCTATTTATTGAGTTCACTTGGGATTTTACATTGTGAAGAATCTAAAAGACGCTAAGACTAAGATCGTACCCTCTAAGATGAGGGGAGGTAAGGAACTGCCATCTAGCTCCGCACTTGATTCACATTCTGTTTTGAGTAGGAATGCGACTCCACCACCTGTTATTCATTCTGATATGTCACAATTAATTAATGATACAACTTCTGCTATAAATGAAACTTGTAATGATGCTAGTACTCTTCTCGATAAAACTGTGCCACTAGGTGAATTTCTTAAGGAACAGCTTGCTAAAGCTAAAGAACTTGAGACTGCTGAAACTGACGAAAATTATGATTCACCTATTATGCCTATCTCTTCTACTAGAGTTGAAATGCCTAAGATACCTGATGGTTATGCGATGGATGTTGAGTTAGCTAGAGAATTTCTTGCTTGTAGTGATAGAGAGGATGCTAAGAAATTACTGACTAAGTTGAAAGAAAAAGCTATGATAGAGAGAATGATATATGATCCTAAGTTTGATACTTCTTGTTTTAGGGTGGAGACTCTAAGTGGAGATCTTTCACGAATTTGAGGGGGGTCTATGAACAACACAAAGAAGAAGAGGGGAAATCACAAGAGGAACACTCAAGAACAAGCCCAATTACACAATCACCAGACTAGCAACACATGGATCGACAAGATACATCAATAACAAAGAGAAAATAGGACAAGGTAAAGTTTATTCCAAATCCCAAAGGGAGATGAGCTCTTGATGATCCTATTATGGGGATCCTTCCCTAGTTGGGGTCTTGAATCCACTAGGGATCTTCTCCTAGGAGGCCATGGTAGAGCGTAAATAGGAGCAAAGCTCTCAAGATCATATCATGTACTTTGCTAACCTTAATCCTGAGCTAGGGAATGTCTAATTATAGTCTCGGCAAGAGTTGGGGAGAAACAAGGGTACATGGTTCATTTGCCCCATAATGCACACATGCACCATCGGAGGGGGCTGGGCACCCGAGGGTTGCTGGGAAGAGAAGGTCGGGCACTCGGGGTGAAGTCCTGGGACCCAGGGTAGCGCCAGGTGGGGGGCCGGACACCTGGTGGTAGGGGTACGACAGTCGGGGTGCGGGCACCCGGGGGGTGAAATCCGGGGCATCTGGGGTGGACAAAGGGGCCACCCACTTTGGGGTCGGGGGTCCGGGCACCTGGGGTGTAGGAGGTCAGGCACCTGGGGTGGTCTGAGGCCTCCGGTGCTTTGCGTCTTGGGGTCCCTCTTCCTCCTCCTTCTCCCTTCTTGGATGGTGTAGATGTTCTCTTGCGCTTTAACTCCTCCTTGTCATCAATCAAACTACGGTAAAACCTATGCATGCATACAATAGGGATGTCAAGTAGTATACAATCCACGAAGGGTTCAAGTGAACACGTGTAAAGGAGATGATTAACCTTTATGTATGTGAACTAGATGTCAAACGTGTCACTTGCCGAACGGACTCATGGCATAGTAATGTCCGTAGGATGCTTCGCATCATACCCTACCCCTTGGGAAAGATCCGACCTTGGGTTGAAAAACAAATCACCATGGGAAAGAGATGGCATCGCCGTTTAGAAGTGAATGTTCACCAAGTAGTCATAGTCTTCAAGCTCGGAATGGGTACTCTCCAATGTTGCACCGTCTTGTGATTCCTTCAAAAGGAGCAATAACTGCAAACACTTGGAAAAATAAATGTTCTTAATCTTAGTGAAAAACCAATCATTCAAGTGGTGATTCACCGTACAAGTGTCGTCGTCATACCTAGGCAAATAAATAGTAGAAAAATTAAATGCTAATTGGAGTGCAGGTACTTGATAAGAGTTTGATGATGTCTCCCTAATAATGGCGCTAGAAATTCTTCCTACTACTTGTATACTGCATTGGCATTTCCCCAAAGAGGCGGGGTGAAGTAGTATAGTAGAGATAAGTATTTCCCTTAGTCAGAACCAAGGTTATCAAACCAATAGGAGAACCACACAAATTCCCCTCTTAAATACCTACACACAAAAAAGCAAATACTTGCACCCAACGCGGTCAAGAGGGTTGTCAACCCCCTTGAACTCGTTAGTTGCAAGGATTAATTCTAATAGTGATAGATAGATAAATAAATTGCAAAACAAAATAAAAGTAAATAAATTGCAGCAAGATGCTACTTCTTGAGCTTGCGTTGGTTTTTCACTTGAAGAGGAAAGGGTGATGCAGCACAGTAGAGATAAGTATTTCCTTCGGTTAGAGAACCAAGTTATCAATCCAGTAGGAGACAACGCACAAATCACCATTACCTGCACAAACAATCAAACTACTTGCACCCGACGCGATAAAGGGGTTGTCAATCCCTTCATCGTTACTTGCAAAACTGAGATCTAATAGAGAATGATGAAACTAAACAAAAGATAAAGTAAATATTTTTGGTATTTTTGGTTTATAGATCTAAAAGTAAAAGATTGCAAAATAGTAGACTGGAAACTTATATGATGGAAAATAGACCCGGGGGCCATAGGTTTCACTAGAGGCTTCTCTCAAGATAGCAAATAATATGGTGGGTGAACAAATTACTGTCGAGCAATTGATAGAAAAGCGCAAAGTTATGACGATATCTAAGTCAATGATTATTAAATATAGGAATCACGTCCGTGTCAAGTAGACCGAAACGGTTATGCATCTACTACTACTACTCCACACATAGACTGAATCCTGCCTGCATCCAGAGTATTAAGTTCATAACCACATCTTTTTATCCTCGATGGCAATAATACAATACGTGTCTTGCTACCCCTAATGTCACTGGGAAAGGACACCGCAAGATTGAACCCAAAGCTAAGCATTTCTCCCATTGCAAGAAAAACCAATCTAGTTGGCCAAACTAAACCGATAGTTCGAAGAGAATTACAAACATACCAAATCATGCATATAAGAATTCGGAGAAGATTCAAATAATATTCATAGATAAGCTGATCATAAATCCCCAATTTACCAGATCTCGACAAACACACCAGAAAAGAAGATTACATCGGATAGATCTCCAAGAACATCGAGGAGAACATGGTATTGAGAATCAAAGAGAGAGAAGAATCCATCTAGCTACTAGGTATGGACCCGTAGGTCTGAGGTAAAGTACTCGCGCTTCATCAGAAGGGCAATAGAGTTGATGTAGAAACCCTCTGTGATTGAATCCCGCTCCGACAGGATGCCGGAAAAGACCCCTACATGGGATCTCATGAGTACAGAAGGTTGCAGCAGTGGAATAGTGTTTTTGTGGATGCTTCTAGTGGTTTGGAGATATATGTGAATATATAGGATGAAGAATTAGGTCAGGGGAGTCACGAGGGGCCCAGAAGATAGGGGGTGCCCTACCCCCTAGGTGCGCCCTCCCCCTTGTGTCCGCCTCGTGGCTCTTCCGACTTGATCTCCGAGTCTCCTGGGTGTCTTCTGGTCCAAGAAAAATCATCGCGAAGGTTTTATTCCTATTGGAATACGTTTGGTATTCCTTCTCTGTGAAGCTTAAAAACAAGGAAAAACAGAAACTGGCACTGGGCTCAAGGTTAATAGGTTAGTCCCAAAAATTATATATTTATCAAAAATTATAACATCCAAAACATCCAAAACATATAACATAATAGCATGGAACAATCAAAAATTATAGATACGTTGGAGACATATCAAGCATCCCCAAGCTTAATCCATGCCCATCCTCGAGTTGGTAAATGATAAAAACACAATTTTTGATGTGGAATGCTAACTAACATATTTATCCATGTAATTTTTCTATATTGTGGCATGAATGTTCAGATCCATAAGATCCAAAATAAAAGTTTAATATTGACATAAAAATATATACTTCAAGCATACTAACAAGGCAATTATGTCTTCTCAAAATAACATGGCCAAAGAAAGCTTGTCCCTACAAAATCATATAGTCTGGCTATGCTCCATCCTCATCACACAAAATATTCAAATCATGCACAACCCCTATGACAAGCCAAGCAATTGTTTCATACTTTTGATGTTCTAAAACTTTTTAAACTTTCACGCAATACATGAGCGTGAGCCATGGACATAGTACTATAGGTGGAATAGAATATGGTAGTTGTGGAGAAGACAAAAAGAAGGAGATAGTATCACATCAACTAGGCGTATCAATAGTCTATGGAGATGCCCATCAATAGATATCAGTGTGAGTGATAGAGCTATAAGTTTATGAAAACTCAAAAAGAAACTAAATGGGTGTGCATCCAACTCGCTTGCTCACGAAGACCTAGGGAAATTTGAGGAAGCCCATCATTGGAATATACAAGCCAAGTTATATAATGAAAAATTCCCACGAGTATATGAAAGTGACAACATAGGAGACTCTCTATCATGAAGATCATGGTGTTACTTTGAAGCATAAGTGTGGTAAAAGGATAGTAACATTGCCCCTTCTCTCTTTTCTCTCATTTTTTATTTTTTATTTTGGGCTTTCTCTTTTTTGGACTGTTTTTATTTTATTTTTCGTCCGGAGTCTCATCTCGACTTGTGGGGGAATCATAGTCTCCATCATCCTTTCCTCACATGGGACAATGCTCTAGTAATGAAGATCATCACACTTTTATTTACATACAAGATCATCACACTTTTATTTACTTACAACTCAAGAATTACAACTCGATACTTAGAACAAAAATATGACTCTATATGAATGCCTCCGGCGGTGTACCAGGATGTGCAATGACTCAAGAGTGACATGTATGAAAGAATTATGAACAGTGGCTTTGCCACAAATACGATGTCAACTACATGATCATGCAAAGCAATATGACAATGATGAAGCGTATCATAATAAACGAAACGGTGGAAAGTTGCATGGCAATATATCTCGGAATGGCTATGGAAATGCCATAATAGGTAGGTATGGTGGCTATTTTGAGGAAGGTATATGGTGGGTGTATGATACCGGCAAAAGTTGCGCGGTACTAGAGAGCCTAGCAATCGTGGAAGGGTGAGAGTGCGTATAATCCATGGACTCAACATTAGTCATAAAGAACTCACATACTTCTTGCAAAAATCTATTAGTTATTGAAACAAAGTACTACGCGCATGCTCCTAGGGGGATATATTGGTAGGAAAAGACCATTGCTCATCTCCGACCGCCACTCATAAGGAAGACAATCAATAAATAAATCATGCTCCGACTTCATCACATAACGGTTCACCATACGTGCATGCTACGGGAATCACAAACTTTAACACAAGTATTTCTCTAATTCACAATTACTCACTAGCATGTCTCTAATATCACCATCTTTATATCTCAAAACAATCATAAGGAATCAGACTTCTCATAGTATTCAATGCACTTTCTATGAAAGTTTTTATTATATCCCTCTTGGATTCCTATCATATTAGGACTAAATTAATAAACAAAGCAAATTACCATGCTGTTT
This sequence comes from Triticum aestivum, assembly GCF_018294505.1. Classification (NCBI taxonomy): domain Eukaryota; kingdom Viridiplantae; phylum Streptophyta; class Magnoliopsida; order Poales; family Poaceae; genus Triticum; species Triticum aestivum. The sequence goes on along the minus strand of NC_057804.1, from coordinate 248,959,490 downwards.
AAAAAGACTCTTAAAATAATATAAGTGGAGCATGAGAGTTCAACAATTTCTGTAAAATGAATCCACCGCCGTGCTCTAAAAATATATAAGTGAAGCACTAGAGCAATATTGCCTAGCTCAAAAGATATAAGTGAAGCACTTAGAGTATTCTAATAAATCACGATTCATGCGTGTCCCTCTCAAAAGGTGTGTATAAAAAGGATGATTGTGGAAAACTAAAAAGCAAAGACTCAAATCATACAAGATGCTCCAAGCAAAACACATATCATGTGGTGAATAAAAATATAGACTCAAATCATACAAGATGCTCCAAGCAAAACACAGATCAAAAGCATGCTTCTGTGAATGATGAAAATTATTTTCCGTAAGCCACCCCGAAGGTCTTACTTAGCACAAACACTAATTAAAACACAAAACCACATCTAACCAGAGGCTAGATGAATTATTCAAACAAAAACAGGAACAAAAAGCAAAAACAAAAAATATAATTGGGTTTCCTCCCAACAAGCGCTATTTTTTAACGCCCTATGCTAGGCATAAAAACACACAAATAGATCTAGGTATTGTCATCTTTGGTATGAAATTCTTCAACTGCACACTTATAATCCTTAGGATATCCTTTTATTTTATCAATGATCAAACTCCTAGGAAATAAATCAAGAAATTAACTGGTTGCAATCGGTTTCTTAATAGTACCGAAAAAATTGGGGTGAACACTTATTGTTTTGAGATCTTCATTTTCTTTACTAGAAGATTCACCCTTATTCTTAGGAACGTAAATAAACTTTTCTATACCAAGCATCTTTTAAATTTTCTCCCTTCTTTGTTTAAAATTAAGGACCTCATTATCGGGAGTGCTAACAATAATGGGAGGACTAGCCATGAAAGCAAGATAAGCGATCTAGCACACAAGCAAACAAAAGGCAAATGAAAAGACAAACAGAAGAAGGGCAAAGAAAAGGGCAAACATTTTAGAAAATCATTTTAGAAGTGGGGGAGAGGAAAACAAGAGGCGAATGGCGAATAATGTAATGCAAGAGATGAGAGTTTTATGATGGGTACTTTATACGTACTGACTTGGCATAGATCTCCCCGGCAACGACGACATAAATTCTTCCCGCTACTACTTGAGCTTGCGTTGGTTTTTCCCTTGAAGAGGAAAGGGCGATGCAGCACTGTAGAGATAAGCATTTCCCTCAGTAAGAGAACCAAGGTATCAATCTAGTAGGAGACAACGCACAAATCACCAATACCTGCATGAACAATCAAACAACTTGCAGCCAACGCGATAAAGGGGTTGTCAATCCCTTCAAGGTTACTTGCAAAAGTGAGATCTAATAGAGATAGATGAAACTATACAAAAGATAAAGTAAATATTTTTGGTATTTTTGGTTTATAGATCTAAAAGTAAAAGATTGCAAAATAGTAGATCGAAAACTTATATGATGGAAAATAGACCCGGGGGCCATAGGTTTCACTAGAGGCTTCTCTCAAGATAGCAAATAATACGGTGGGTGAACAAATTATTGTCGAGCAATTGACAGAAACGCGCAAAGTTATGACGATATCCAAGGCAATGATTATGAAATATAGGCATCACGTCCGTGTCAAGTAGACCGAAATGATTCTGCATCTACTACTATTACTCCACACATCGATCGACTCCTGCCTGCATCTAGAGTATTAAGTTCATAAAGAACAGACTAACGCATTAAGTAAGATGACATGATGTAGAGTGTAGCGCGCATGATCGCAATGGACCAAAGTCTCTGTGCTTAAGTGTCATCCCTGGATCGGTAATGCTGACACACACATTACTCAAGGAATTATAAGAGAGTTCAATCACACACTTATTACATCGAGGTCCTCATAAAGAGTATGATTACACAAAAATAATATGGGTGAAGTCCATCTAAAATAAATAACTGTGGATGCTTCAAAGGTAAATGAGTCCATCAACCCCAACAGCGTAGCTGAGTGCATGACAACGACCTATCGCACCTTATTCGTCGTCTGAGTAGTCTACAACATGAGACGTTGCAGCCGTGTAGGTCAGCACATTGAATATGCTAGCTGAGTTACACTGTAAAGCAATGAATGCAACAACTACATCTACATGCAATATTTTTGGCTGGTGGAGGCTCTAAGTTTAAGATTTTGCATAAAGCTAGTTTTTCCCTACAACAAAGGAATAAATTTTATTTACTACTCCCAAGTTGTTCCAATATTTGAGAAGGTTCCTCCAACTCAAATCCCATTTAAACAAGTATCATCATTAAACCCAATTCAATTAATTTAAAGAGTGATGAGATTAACAGTAATATCCAATTCCAGATACTCAAAATGTCCATAACCGGGGACATGGCTAACCATGATTAGTTTATACCCTCTGTAGAGATTGCACACTTTTCCCCACAAGTCTTGACCGCATCCATGATCGGAAGATCGATACATAGTCTTTCTGAAGCAAACTCTCTACTCCGGGTAGATCGGTACACCTACTTTCCCCTACATCTCTTAGCCCACCTCTTTGCGAGCTCATACAACTTAATCAACTATGCCAGAGCCCATAATGGCTTGTGGCTGCACACGGAAGTTTCCAGTCATGAAATATCATATGATCCCATTGAGGCTGGGTGCCGAACCGAGGAAAAATCACATGGGTACTCTGGGATTACCCAAACGGAGAAACACTGGATTCTCCAGGTGCCCCAACCAATCCACCCAGATGTGTATTAAAGTTGCACCTTAATGTTATCCAAGATTAAAAACTCTCACAACTTCCATGTGTATCATGATCCAATCCCCATCCACGAGCATGGCTAAGCAATAATAGAGCATAACCAATATTCCCGGGGTGATAAAAAATGTAATAGGTTCCTACCTCAAGTACTACAACCAAACCACATGTTCACAATCCTACTCATGCAAATATTTGAGGGGCAAAACTAATGCATAGTAAAAACTGGGTATAGAAGAGTATGATCAAAGTGTAACTTGCCTTGCTGATGATCTGCAAACTCTAGGGGTTCGTAGTAACAAGCTTCGCACTCCGGGTAATCTAGCATAGACAAATAGTAGCATACATAAGCAATCAATCAAATGAAACAAAGAGAAATCGAGAAAAGATCCAAATAAAACTCCAAACAAGCAAACGACTAAACAAAACAGAAAACAAAACCTAACTGCATTATTTTCATGTGAATTAGATCTTCACAGTAGGACATGTTATTAGCTACGATTTGCAAAAAGAATCAACTCAAACAGAGTTACGAAACTCAAGATACAAACGAAACAAGTTTGAATACTAATCTGAACTAAACTCAAATTTTGAATTGTCAAAATCATGTTCAAGTTGGTTTACTGGAAAGAGGGAATGTTACGAAGATTTAGGTATTGGTTTCATATAATTTGGATAAATGAGCAAAAAGTTAATCTAGTTTTAAGATCAGGGGCTAAATCACGAGAAAACTATTCGCATATAGGTCCTTGGGCGAAAATTAAACCAAAAGGAAAAATTCTATCGGACGAACGTCCGCTAACAGAACACAACGAACGAATTCGTTTGTTAATGATAACCTAACGGGTGAACGTTCGCTAACTAAACTAAAATAAAAAGAAAACCTATCTAACCTAACTAACCGAAAAAATCCGAAAAGAACGGAGAAACCCAGATCGGTTTATACCGGTCAACCGGGGCGGCGAGGTCAACGATGGGGTTCGGCGTCATCGGCTCCTGTCGAGGAGGGGCGAGGTGAAGGCGGCGACATGGACGGCGGTTGGCAGCGCGGCAACAGCAGGCGGTGGCGGCAGCAGCTAGCGGTCGCGGTGAGCATGTGCGGCGGCGGTACGGCTCGGTGGAGGCAGTGACGCGGCTGCGGAGGCGGGGCTCGATGGCGGCGGCGACTTGGAGAGAAGGGGGGGTCCGGCGGCTTATAAAGGGGCCCCGGGATTTCTGACTTAGGCAAGGGGGCGACACGGCGGCAGCGATGTAGACTCCTCGCGGAGTCCGGCGTAGACACGGGCGTGGTGCGAGGCGGTGCGGCGCTGGGCCAAGGCCTAGCTCCCAGCTGGACCGGCCCAGTTTGGTGCGCGACCCCTTTTTTTAAACAATTTCCACCAAGAAAATCCTAATAAAATAAAAATAAAAAACTAAAATCCCAGAAACAATTTTCACCGTCCCTACCTAATATTTGGGACAAGATGACATTTTTCTAGACTAAATGCAATTTTTAGAAATGCATGTTTTTATCTAATTCAAATAAAACTGCAAATAAAATTTAAATAAAATAATAATTTGATTTCAAAATTTCTTTTCCAATATTTCTCCTCTGTTTCCAATATTTGTCCTCTGTTTTGAAATTATTGAAAATCAAATTGATCCTCTTTTCAAAATTGAAATAAATTCAAATATGAAGTTTAAAATGAAAGCTCCAACTCTCTCCTTGGGTCCTTGAGTTTCTAAAGATTTCTTTGATCAAAACCAAAATGCAATAAAAAAATGATATGCATATGATGATCTATTCATAACATCCAAATTGAAAATTGGGATGTTACATAGAGGAATAAACTCTAGCAATATGATGTAAACCCAATCTTTTTATCCTCGATGACAGCAATACAATATGTGCCTTGCTGCCCCTGTTGTCACTAGGAAAGGACACCGCAAGATTGAACCCAAAGCTAAGCACTTCTCCCATTTCAAGAAAAACCAATCTAGTCGGCCAAACTAAACCGATAGTTCGAAGAGAATTACAAAGATACCAAATCATGCATATAAGAATTCAGAGAAGATTCATATAAGATTCATAGATAAGCTGATCATAAATCCACAATTCAACGGATCTCGACAAACACACCGCAAAAGAAGATTACATCGGATACATCTCCAAGAACATCGAGGAGAACATGGTATTGAGAATCAAAGAGAGAGAAGAAGAAGCCATCTAGCTACTAGCTATGGACTCGTAGGTCTGAGTTAAACTACTCACGCTTCATCGGAAGGGCAATGGAGTTGATATAGAAGTCCTCCCTGATCGATTCCCCCTCTGGTAGGATGCCGAAAAAACGCCCCTAGATGGGATCTCATGGGTATGGATGGGTGCGGCGGTGGAAAAGTGTTTTCATGGATGCTTCTGGTTGTTTCGGGATATATGTGAATATATAGGACAAAGAATTAGGTCAGGGGAGTCACGAGGGGCCCACAACGCAGGGGGCGCGCCCTACCCCCATGGGCGCGCCCTCCCCCTTGTGGACGCCTCGTGGCTCTTCCGACTTGATATCCAAGTCTCCTGGGTGTCTTCTGGTCCAAGAAAAGTCATCACGAAGGTTTTATTCTGTTTGAACTCCGTTTGGTATTCCTTCTCTGCGAAGCTTAAAAACAAGGTAAGACATAATCTGGCACTGGGCTCTAGGTTAATAGGTTAGTCCCAAAATAATATAAAATAGAATATTAATGCATATAAAACATCCAAAATAGATAATATAATAGCATGGAACAATAAAAAATTATTGATATGTTGGGGACGTATCACAAGGTATTTTTGGTTTTTTATAATATGATAAAGATAGACCCAGGGGCCATAGTTTTCACTAGAGGCTTCTCTCTCAAACACATAGCATATGATGGGTGAACAAACTACTATTTGGTAATTGATAGAGAAGCGCATAGTTATAACGTATTTACGATGATGATCATGTATATAGGCATCACGTCCGAGTCAGGTAGACTGACTCCTTCCTGCATCTACTACTATTACTCCACCAATCGACCACCATCCAACATGCATCTATGGTATTAATTTCACGTAAAATGAAGTAAGGCCTTAAGCAAGATGATATGATGTAGACAAAGTAAACCCAATCCATATGAATAAACCATGTCGTTTATCCTAATGGCAACAATACAAATATGTGCCTTGTCCCCTTCTATCACTGGGATATAGAGTACTGCAAGATTGAACCCATTACATAGCACCTCTTCCACTGAAGATAAATCAATCTAGTTGGCCAAACCAAATACATAGATCAGAGAGAAATACAAAGCTATAACATTCATGCATAATAAAGTTCACAAAAGATTCAATTACTTTCAATGAATAACCTGATCATAAACCCACAATTCATTGAATCCCAGCAAACACACTGCAAAAGAAGATTACATCAAATTGAACTACAAGGAGATCGAGGAGAACATTGTATTGAAGATGAAAGAGAGAGAAGAAGCCATCTAGCTACTGGCTATGGACCCATAGGTTTGTGGTGAACTACTCACACATCATCAGAAGGCAGCAAGGATGATGTAGAAGCCCTCCGTGCTCAGTTCACTCGCTAGTAGAGTACCTAAAAGGCCTCTAGGTGGGATGACGAAACAACAGAAGCTTGCGGTTGCGGAAAAAGTTGTTTGGGTGGCTCTCTGTTGGTTTGGGAATATTTGGGCATTTACAGAGGCGGAATTAGGTCAAACAGAATTGCTGGGAGTGATGAGCTCAAGTGGCATGCCCTACCCCTAGGGTGCGCCTGGTGACCTTGTGACTCTCCTATTAGGCTTCTGGCCTCCTCCCGAACCTTATAGCATTCCTTCTGGTCTAGAAAAAATGACTATAAAGTGTCATCATGTTTGGAATTCGTTTGGTATTGATTTTTTGAAAGGGAAAAAACAAGCAAAAAATAAAAACTGGCACTTGGCACTGGTTAATAGTTTAGTCCCAAAAATGATATAGAAATGCATATAAAGCAGCCAAGATTGATAATATAATAGCATGAAACAATAAAAAAAACATAGATACGTTGGAGACGTATCAATCTGCTTGCTGGGAGATCCATTTTCGAAATTCTTATGAGAATTTTTTTCCTTGGTATGTGACTGATACGTCTCCATCGTATCGACTTTTCCTAACACTTTTCCTCTTGTTTTGGACTCTAATTTTCATGATTTGAATGAAACTAACCTGGACTTACGTTGTTTTCAGCAGAACTACCATGGTGTTGTTTTGTGCAAAAATAAAAGTTCTCAGAATGGAACAAAACTTTGTGAGGATTTTTATACAATAAAAGAGAATTTCTGGAGCCAAGAACAACCGGAGGGGGCACGTCGGTGGGCACAACCAACCAGGGGGGCGCCACCCCCTCCAGGCGCGCCCAAGTGGGTTGTCCCCACCAGGAGGCCCCGCAGACCCTGGAACCAACGCTATAAAATCCTATTTTTCCAGAAAAAATCAGGGAGAAAGAATTATTGTGTTTCACAAGACGAAGCCACCGCCGTCTCCTGTTCTTCATCGGGAGGCCAGATCTGAAGTCTGTTCGGGGCTCCGGAGAGGGGGATCTTCGATCTTCGTCATCACCAACACCTCTCCATTACCAATTCCATGATGCTCCCCAGCGGGAGTGAGTAATTCCTTCGTAGCCTCGCTGGTTGGTGAGGAGTTGGATGAGATTCATCGTGTAATCGAGTTAGTTTTGTTAGGGCCTGATCCCTAGTATCCATTATGTTCTGATATTTATGTTGCTATGACTTTGTCGTGCTTAATGCTTGTCACTTTGGACCCGGGTGCCATGATTTCAGATCTGAACCGTTTATGTTATCTCCATCATATACATGTTCTAGATCCGATCTTGCAAGTTATAGTCACCTAGTACGTGTTATGATCCAGCAACCCCAGAGTGACAATAGTCGGGACCACTCCCGGTGATGACCGTAGCTTGAGGAGTTCATGTATTCACCATGTGCTAATGCTTTGTTCACGTTCTCTATTAGAAGGAGGCCTTGGTATCCCTTGGATCCCAATAGGACCCCGCTGCCACGGGAGGGTAGGACAAAAGATGTCATGCAAGTTCTTTCCATAAGCATGTATTACTATTTACGAAATACATGCCTACATTATATTTATGAACTGGAGCTAGTGCCGTATCGCCCTAGGTTATGACTGTCTCATGATGAATATCATCCAACAAATCACCGATCCAATGCCTACGAATTTACCTTATATTGTTCTTGCTAAGTTACTACTGTTGCTACTACTATCGTTACTGCTACAAAATTATTGTTATTACTGTTACCGTTACTATTGCTGTTGCTACTATGATGCGAAGCATCCTTCCATCATCCCCATGGACTCTACATCAACACATCCACCCCCACAAGGACCCATGACAAGAGCTAGAGCACGTGCTTTGGAAGTCGAGGTGAACTCCTTCCTACCAGAATTGCATATGGACACAAATGGAACATGTATACTACCTCACCAAAATATGCTATGCATCCTTAGGTATGAAGTGGAACATCACCAAGGAGCTCAGGAGCATCCCCAAGGAGAAGGAGAACCACCCCAAGGCCATAAGGATCAAGAAGGAGTGCAGCAGCCGCAAAACAGCATGTCCCAGGTGACCCCGTGCGCACGGGCCCCAGAGACCCCGTGCCCACGGGCTACACAGGAACCCGGCGCTGGAGCACCCCGTGCGCACGAGCCTGTACCGTGCCCACGGGACCCCCGTGCGCACGGGCCCAACTTACCCCGTGCGCACGGGCCTCCCAGGATGGTCGGCTGAGATGGGATCTCCGACTCCCCTTCGTCTCCTTCGACCCCAAGCCTATATAATTCATACCTAGGGCCATGTTTAGGGTTAGCAAAGTATTGGATGATATCTTGGTGAGCTTTGCTCCATTACCTTCCCTCTTTGAGGATCAAGACCCCATTAGGGAAGAATCCTTGAGGATTTCAAGACCTCCATTGGGAGGGGACTACCACCAAGACTCCTCTTCCTTTGGATTTGGGATGAACTTTGCCATTGTATCTTTCCTTTGATTGTGTTTGAGACTTGTGGATCTTGTGTTGTTACTCTAGTGGATGTGTAATCGGGAATTGTTGGAGTGATTGTCCCTTTGTGTTCATCTTTGTGTTCTTGTGATTTCTCTCCATTTTCCCCCTCCAAGTGTGAATAGGTCCTTCCTAGGGTTCTACCCTACATCATACTATCATCAAAACTATCATACTAATTTTCTACTGATCACTTTGCTGCAGATAATTAAGCTCCAGGTGTGGTTGAGTTGATAACTCAGCTACTAATACTTGCAAATATTCTTTGGCTCCCCTTGTGTCGAATCTATAAATTTGGGTTGAATACTCTGCCCTCTAAAACTGTTGCGATCCCATATACTTGTGGGTTATGAAGACCTTTTTCTAGTGCCGTTGCTGGGGAGCATAGCTATATTTGTTGAGTTACTTGGGATTATTATCATATTATCACTATGAAGAATCTGAAGGATGCAAAGACTAATATTTTTCCCTCTAAGACGAGGGGAGGTAAGGAACTGCCATCCAGCTCCGCTTTAGATTCACCTTCTGTTATAAGTAAACTTGCAACATTACCACATGCTATTAATTCTGATATGTCGCAAGTTGGTGATGATGCTACTTCTTCAATGAATTCTACTCATGATGATGCTAGTACCTTGCTTGATGACGATGTGCCACTAGGTGAATTTCTTGATGAACAAATAGCTAGAGTAAGACAGCAAGATATTGTTGAAACTGATGATGATCTTGAAACTAAAAATCTTGAAACACCTACTAGAACTGGCCTAATAGATATGAATTGCCAAAGGTACCGGAAGGTTATGTTATCAGTGAGGAGGAAACTAGAGATATTCTAGCTTGTAAGGATAGAGATGATCTAGAGAAATTATTATGCAAGTATAAAGAAAGATCTTTGAATGTTAAAATCAAATGTGATCCTAAGTTTGCTACTTCACCTATCTTTATTGATGATAAGGATTATGAATTTTCTGTCGACCCAGAGTTAATTACTTTGGTTGAATCTGATCCTTTCCATGGTTATGAAACTGAAACTGTTGTGGCACATCTTACTAAGTTGAATGACATAGCCACCCTTTTTGCTCATGATGAGAAGATTCGCTATTACTATATTCTCAAGTTATTTCCGTTCTCATTAAAGGGTGATGCTAAAGCTTGGTACAATACTCTTGCTCCTGATTGTGTGCGTAGTCCCCAGGATATGATTTATAACTTCTCTGAAAAATATTTCCCTGCTCATAAGAAACAAGCTGCCTTCCAGGAAATATTTAATTTGGTGCAAATTGAAGAAGAGAGTCTCCCACAAGCTTGGGGAGACTTCTCCAATTGCTTAATGCTTTTCTTGATCATCTTCTTAAGAAAAATAAAATACTTGATATCTTCTATAATGGACTAACTAATGCTTCTAGGGATTTCCTAGATAGTTGTCCTGGTTGTGTTTTCAGGGAACGAACTATTGAGCAAGTTGAAGAATTATTGAATAACAAATTGAAAACTTATGATGATTGGACTCCTCCTGAAACACTGATCAAACCCACTCTGAAGAACAGGGGTACCTTATATCTCAGTCCTGAAGGTATGCAAGAGGCAAAGAAATCTATGAAAGAGAAAGGTATTTAAGCAGAGGATGTTAAAAATTTACCACCTATTGAAGAAATACATGGGCTTGATACACCACCACCACCACCTAAGGTGGTAGAGGTTAAATCCTTAATGAAATTCAATGATAGTGATGATCCTCGTAATAAACATCCTAGTCAATGCATTTATGAGTTTGGTAATTACATCAGAAAGCAAGATCACTTCAATGCGAATGTTATGAAACAATTGAAGTACAACTCTGATATGATTGCTCGCTGAAGTGACTTGCTATTTAGAATCTCAAATGAGGTTAGAGGTGTAGGAAAGCATGCCTCTATGGTTCAAACTCAATTAGAACAAGTTGCTAAATCTCAAAGAGAGTTGCTTTATGAAATGAACAATAATATAAGTCACGTTGTTGTTAGAGTAGAAACTAGAGGAGCTAAAATGACTCGGGAACCATTTTATCCTGAGGGACACCCAAAAAGAATTGAACAAGACTCTCAAAGAATTAACACTGATGCACCTAGTCCTTCTAAAAGAAAAAGAAGAAGAAAAATGATATGACTTTGCATGCCTCTAGTGAACCTAAAATAGAAAAACCTACTGATAATGATAATTAAGTTTCTATCTCTAATGTTGAAACTCAATCTGGCAATGAACACTCACCTTCTGATAATGAAAAACATAATGATGAGGTTCATGAAGACACTCAACCTAGTAATCAAGAAGCAGACAATGATGTTGAGATAGAAGCAGTTGTTGATCTTGATAACCCACAATCTAAGAATAAAAGATATGATAAAAGAGACTTTGTTGCTAGAACACACGGTAAGGAAAGAGAACCATGGGTTCAAAAGCCTATGCACTTTCCACCTAAGTCAACTAAAAAGAAACATGATGAAGAATTTGAACGTTTTGCTGAAATTATTAGGCCAGTCTTTTTGCGCACTCACTTGACTGATATCTTAAAAATGCCTCCTTCTGCAAAGTACATGAAAGACATCATCACCAATAAGAGAAAAATACCGGAAGCTGAAATCTCCACTATGCTTGCTAATTATACTCTTAAGGATGGGGTACCTAAAAACTTGGAGATCCCGGAATACCAACCATAACTTGCTCCATTAAAAGAAACTATGTTAAATCTGCTTTATGTGATTTGGGAGATGGTGTTAGTGTTATGCCTCTCTCTTTATATAAAAGACTTCATTTGAATAAACTCACACCTACTGAAATATCTATGGAAATGGCTGACAAATCAACTGCCATACCTGTCGGTATTTGTGAGGATGTGCCTGTTGTTGTTGCTAATGTTACTATTTTGATTGAGTTTGTTATACTTGAGATGCCTGAGGACGACAACATGTCGATTATCCTTGGTAGACCCTTCTTGAACACTGCAAGGGCTGTTTTTGATTGCAATTAAAGCAAGATCACTTTTCATATTAATGGTAATGAGCATACGATGCACTTTCCGAAGAAACAACTCCAAGTGAATGGTATTAATGTTATTGAAAAATCTCCGAAAATCACTATTGGGAGTTTTCAACTACCTCTACCTACTGTTAAAAAGAAATATTAAATGCTTATTGTTGGGGACATTCATATCCCCGTTGAGGTAACTTAGTGATTTATGAAAGTTCTTCGATTTCATATTAATCGAAAGTGGTTGTTAATAAGACTTGATCTACCTTATTAATGGATCATTTTTTCGAGGTATGAAGTTGATGAATCTAGTGAGCAGCACCTTCTGTCCCTACCTTTTGTTTTCTGTTTTTCTTAGTTAAATAAAATAAAATGCCATGCTTTGTCTATTTTCTGACTTTTTCATGCAATGAAAAATGACCCTAAAATAAAAGTTTTGAGAATGCCCTAAAAATTTAATACAATTTTTTCTGAATATTTAAGAATTTCTGGTGCAAATAATATCAGAGGGAGGTGCACCAGGTGGGCACAACCCACCTGGGCGCGCCAGGACCCGCAGGCGCGCCCAGGTGGATTATGGTCCCCACGTGGGCCCCCTCACTTACTTCTTCTTCCCACATCACCACATTCATCCTGAAAAATCACCATTGCTCTCTCTCTCGTGTTCTTGCTCCTGAAACCGCTGATTTCGATCTCTTTGCTCGAAGCTCCCATTTTCGATACTGTTTCGGGGAATTGTTGCTTGGTATGTAACTCCTCCATGTGTCCAATTAGTTTTTGCTTTAGTGGTTTATATTTTGAATAATTAGCTACTCTTCGTGCTGCTGTAGATGAGCTTGCATGTAGATTTCTTAGAGTTCTAGGTAGTTTGAATGGTTGCTATGGCCTCTGTCATGGATTTGTTACGGCAGATGTCCTCATGAAAGGACTTAGTCGTGGAGCCATCGCTACGGGTTAACTTGAAGGGGGTTAAAGTGGACACAAAGACACGAGGGTTTATACTAGTTCGGCCCCTTCAATGAAGGTAAAAGCCTACGTCTAGTTGTGATGGAATTGATGTGGTTTCGATGGCTAGGGAGCAAACAAGCTTCGCCTAGGCTCGAGTTGTTGTTGTCTGTCCTTGAACCGCCGCCGGGTCGTCCCCTTATATACACGGGTGACGCCCGTCGGTCCATAGAGTCCCACACCAGTTCATACTCGTATCCCGGTTGGTCTCTCTCTATTCCTAACTTACAATACAAGTTTACATACCAAGCCGGTTTATGGCTACAGGTTCTAAACTGACTACAGGCTTTGGGCCTTCATCTGCTTAATCACCTTTACACTACTAATGAAGTTAACCCGGCCCAGGTAGGCCGGTTCACGCCCAGTGGTAATATCCCCAACATTAGGCCCCAGATTGATTTGAACTGGTTCATGTCAATCCTTCACAAAAATCTTTGTCTTCAACATCTTCTGGTAATTGGTAAACCGCCATGTCATCATCATCTCTGGTTGCTGTAAACCGGCATGACGTCATCATGAAGTTTAATATTTATAACGCCTTCTGCGATACCCAAGGCAGCAACTCCACGTCCGAATCTTGTGGCTCCTGGATTCGCGCTCCTGACACACGTCCTTTGCCTTATAAATAGGACCAAAGGGTCATTTCCTTTTCTCCCCTTCGTCTCTTTCTCTTCGTCTTCCTCGCGTCGCCAGCCTCGGAGCTCCGCCGCCGTCGTTGACCTCTGCACCGTCTTGGGCCGCTGCATCAACCTGAACGTACCAGAGCACTGCGGTAGCCTTCCGCGTCTTCTTCAACTCAGGTAAGTCTTCTGTTCTTCTTAACATAGATCCACTCTAGGGTTTCATGTTCTTGACGTGTTCATCACTTGTTCGTACTCGCACCTAGATTCCTGAACATATCTGTGAAACCTTGCTCTGACCAGCAGTAGCTTCTTAGTATCCGCCTGTAGTTTCACGCTCAAGTCCATAGATCTCATCTACATACCTGCCCATTGATTTACTTCCATTCTGCTTAAATCTTCTGAATATTTTCTGTTTTTCTGAACTTGCTTCAGATCCATTGCTGCAATAAGACCTTGTGAAACTTGTTTCTGCATACTTAGCCATCCGCAACCTCAATTGTTTTCAATGTTTAGATCAGGCGGTTTAACTTAATATAGAAATAGTTAATAAACCGGTAGATACCATTAGCCCCCTTGTTGAACCGCCAGACTTCTGTAGCCATATGATGCCACTGCATAAAAATCCGGTTTAACATTGTTCATACCAGCGCCTACTTGAACCAGAATCACTTATTTCTTGTAGATCTCATCATGGCCAAACAAGTATATGAGTGCAACTGGGTTCCTTCTCGCGTCACAGAAACTCAGCTGGACGATTTAGTTTCGATCGGCGCTTTAGACAGCAAAGAGACTATCCACTGGAGGGTTCCTGGCAATGAATGTCCTCCCACACCTCAAGAGGGAGAGGTTGTGATCTTTGCGGATCACTTAGCCCGGGGCTTCAAACCGCCCGGCTCCAAATTTTACCGGGACGTACTAGCTAATTTTCAACTTCGCCCGCAAGATATTGGCCCCAATTCTGTTACCAACCTATGTCACTTCCAAGTGCTCTATGAGGTGTACCTTCAAGAGAAGCCCACAGTTGAATTGTTCAGAGACTGCTTCCACTTAAACCGCCGCACTGAATTCACTGACGGTCCCAATACCGAATTGGGCGGTATGGTAATTCAGAAAAGGAAAGAAATCACTTATCCCCATGCCAAACTACACAGTCATCCCAAGGAATGGAATGCAACATGGTTTTACTGCAAAGATACTTCCCTTGGTGATGAAAATCCTTTGCCTGGCTTTTGTCCGGAACGGCTCAGCAATACACACCCCTTCCCACAAAGGTTAAGTGCCAAGGAGAGGAGTAAATACGCTCCGCAATTATCCAAGCTCCGAGCCTTCATGGCCAACGGTTTAACAGGAGTTGATCTCGCACGCTGTTGGATATCATGGAGCATACTGCCTCTCAGCCGGCGCTCCGGTTTAATGTGCAAGTATACTGGTAGCGTTGATGACCCACTCCGACACACCAACATTCAGCTCTCCGATGATGAAGTCACAGAGGCTGTGAAGAAAATGTTGAACGAACCGGAGCACCTTTGCGCTCAAACCGGCCTGGCCCCTTTCTGTGCTACCAACAAACCGCCAGCTGTAAGATTTTAATTGTACTTTTTACTGAACCTGTTATTGCTATCTCTGTCTGACATTAATTGCTGCTTAACCAGGGTGATAATCCGTTTTGGAGCAAGAAGCTTCCACAAGACAAACCGGAGAAGACAGAACGGCCAACCCGTCTAAAAACCAAGGTTGTTAAGAAGCCTGCTAAGAAGAGGAAAACCACTACTTCATCTGATCCGGTTGTTGATGATGATATGGGTAACTCGGACCCTGAGGTAGAACTCGATTCACTAGGCTTACTTTTTACACGCCTTATTGATAATGATACTTGTCAGGACGATGCTGAAGTCAGTAATGCTGATGTCGCTGAGGTAACTATTCTCTCTTCCGATTCAGATCCTTTGCCTTTGCCAAAATTTCGCCAGGCAAACCGGAAAATTAAATTTTCTCATCCTCTTGCTTACTTGGATCCCAAATTTCTTATGAAGACTCAGCAACATGAAGCTCTCCGCACAACCTGGCACAGCGGCCAGGTAGTTACCTCCGCCGGTTTACCAAACAATCAGGTTCGAAAACATCGCTCCGAGGTCTCCGACCTTTTTATTAATTTACCTCCTAAAGCGGGTTTCATCCGTCAACCTCTTAATCCGTCCGACTCCGATTATCAGGTTACTTCCCATTCTTCCTCTGGTGAATCGTCGGCCACTCAGCTGCCACCACTGAAAACGGTTCTTGGGTAAGCTAGACTGAATATATGCTTCCGGCATACCATGTTATAACTTATGCTATTCCCTGACTCTTTGTTTCTCTTCCAGGGCTAAACCTAAACCAAGCAAGAAAGCCTGCCTGAATAAAGCGGCCGAGGAAGACACTGCCCCTGAGTAGGATAAAACACCGGATCTTGAAGCGTTCGTTCCTGAGGATATTCCCAATGATCCTCCTTTGGAAGATGATACCATTATTGATAAAAGGCCTATCGATACCTCGGTCCCTGCTGATCAACCTGCCAGCTCCGTCTGGATTGATAGATCCTGCAGCCCTTCAAAGCCTGCCGATAAACGACCGTGCCAACGCAAACCGGCGAATCCAAGGATGATGATGTTGTAATTACCGGCGTAGGTCACTATGAACCAGGGAATCCTGTCGCTTTAGCTAAGCATACTGTCAAAGAGGATTTCTCTGCCATGAACAAAGGCAAATGGGATGTTGATCTGGAAACATATGCTGCTCTGAGTGCCCGAGATCTTCATTCTGGTTACTTGAACCGGTTATACACTAGTCGTGACTGTGAAGCTGGCATGGTAAATATGATGAGAGATAAATTTGAGGTAACTTCCTTATGCTTCTTCTTTCTTTAATTACTGCCAATGTATTAATCCTCCTAGCCCCCAAGGGCCGGTTTGTAATCTTCTTCAAACCGGGACTTGAATATAGTCCTCAATACTTTGAACTCCATCAATGTAGCCCCCAAGGGCCAGTTCAACTTAGTATAGTTAAACCGGGACTCCAATAAAGATTCTAACATCAGAACATAATTGAGCAAATAGCCATTAGCCCCTAAGTGCCAAGTTGAATACATGTATTGAGCTTGGGACTTGCAATTTAGTAACAGATGAAAATTGAAGGTGCATTAGCCCCCAAGTATCAAGCATATAACTTGTTATGTGGTTGGTACTTCAAATTCTTGTACCGTTTGTTGAAAGCCAAGCACTGTCTTTATGTAGGCTGAAGTGCAGATCAAAGAAGACCGAATTACTGATCCGCAGGAAATTTTGAAAACCCAGCAAGCTGAAACCGACAAGGCAAGGGAAGAATTAACCAGCTCTTTGAGTGTGACAGAACAGCTGAAGGAGGGCTTGGAGAAGGAGCGGACTGATTGGGCCACTGAGAAGGCCGATTTAATAAAAAGAGCTGAAAACGCTGAAGCTGCTCTTAAACCGGTGATAGATGAGCTGACCGCCGTAAAGCGGCAAGTACATTCCATGACCACTGCTATCTTTGGTAAGTCCCTTTGGATTGCATGAACAACTCTGGCCTGCTTATAATAAATCCGGTTTGTGATCTTTCTTGTATTGTTACAGGTACACACATTGGTCACTTAGGGTCAGATGTTCTAAAGAAATTGAAGGCTGCCTACACTTTAATTGAACAACTGTATACCGGAGCGCAACGGATCATCACCACTGTATCGCATAACAATCCGGCAACTTCCTTAATCCAAGACACTCTTAATAGGTTGTCAATGCTTCCTGCCTGGATTGAAGAACTAAAGAAATCTGCTGCTCGAACCGGAGCCATTAATGCCTTGATCCAGGCAAAAGCTTGGGTGCCGGATTTCGATCATGTTGAAGCAGCTCAAGGCTATCCCAGCTTGAAGGAAGATGGCTCAGAGTTCAATGAAGATGATTTGAGGGCGATAAACCGTGCAGTACGCCCTCTGGCTTGTCAATTGGCTGAAGAGGCAGACTTGTCGCATTATCAAGCTCAGTACAATGACCAGAACAAATGAGTGCCTGCACCAACTCCTGAAGCGGAAAATCTGATTCCTCCCATCCGTAAGCATACTTACGCTCCTCATATTGAGCCGTCTTCTTTGATCCATGAAGAAGCTGTCTTTCAAGCTTTAATGGGAATCGACTGGTCCACTGTTGATTTCCAGCCAATGGATAGAGATGAGGAAGCTGAAGCAGCGCGGGATGACCCACAACCATCAGACCGGTTTGATGAGCAAGCTTGAACCGGAAGCCGGTTTACATAACTGCTTTATTATGATCCGCCGGAACAACAATGATCTTATTTGGGCACCGCGTTGCCTTGTAATAGGATAGTCAATACTTCTGTCTCGAAATATGCCTTCGTGCATAAGTACTGATGCTTTTGCTTGAAATCCTTAATTATATTTCCTGCAATCAGAAAATCTTGAACTGCGGTGGCGGTTATACCGCCAACCGGTTTATAACCTTGATATATATATATATATATATATATATATATATATATATATATATATATATATACACATATATATAGATATATATATATATCAATGTACTCAAAACATATAATCAAATATGCGATACAAAATACCTGCCATCGCTGGGCATGAAGTTGGCTTAGCCAGGCTTGAAACGGAGTATTTATAAATCGTGATCATCAAAGGGGAGAAAACAATTCCCTTGCAAATCTTGCTGGGTCGTTATGAGCCCCCCTGCTACTTCATGATGTTAATAGGAAAGTTAAACCGGGCATATTTCTCCGGAATACCAATGAACCGATTTCCGTCAGCTGAACCGGTAAAAAAGTGTTGTTGGTTCAAAGGAAACACAACAAAAAATTGAAGAATAGTCATAAAAGAAATATGGCAGCAAAGGCAATGATAAAAACCCTTTGCAAAAACGTGCTTTACTGAGCTGATCAGATGGTGTTACCATGGTCGGACAGGACCAAGCCCCCAATAGGAGTGACAATGGTTCAGGTCAGCCAGGTCCCCAAATGAAACCATGGCAATTATGCCGATCAAGAGGCGTGGAAATGGTTCGGGCTCGACCAAGCCCCCAAGTGATTTTGTGGCCTTAGGCCGATCAAGAGGCGTGACTGGTTCAGACTTGACCATGTCCCCAAGTGATCTAGTGGCTTTCGCCTATCAAAACGTGTCGCGTTGGTTCGGACACGACCAAGGCCCCAAGTGATATCACAAAACTACTTTGAAAAGCAAAATTCAAGGGGTAAACCGGAGGCCGTTTTAAAACAGAACCACTCCATGTAACCACGCATGATATGAAAGGACAGAGACCCCGCTTTAGCTGAGGCTCCGGTTTTATTATTTCAATGATAATATATACACTGCCATAATATGTACATAGATAGAGCCAATGGCTCAAGTGTAGTAAGGCCGAAGATGAGCTATATTCCGTGGCCTGTTGGTCTCCTCCTCTGATGTGCGTGAGTCTTTATTCTCTCGAATATCAATCAGATAGTACGACCCGTTGTGCAGATTCTTGCTGACCACGAAAGGTCCCTCCCAAGGTGGGGATAACTTGTGCATATCCGTCTGATCTTGGATGAGCCGAAGCACCAAATCTCCTTCTTGAAAAGTTCTGGTTCTGACCCGGCGACTGTGATAGCGACGAAGATCTTGTTGATAAATCGCCGAGCGGGCAGCCGCTATGTCACGCTCCTCATCTAATAGGTCCAAAGCATCTTGCCGTGCTATCTCATTGTCCGCTTCAACATAAGCCGCCACACGAGGCGAATCGTGCCGGATATCACTAGGGAGAACCGCCTCTGCTCCGTAGACCATAAAAAACGGTGTGTATCCTGTGGATCGGTTGGGCGTAGTGTTGATACTCCATAGTACAGATGGTAGTTCTTCAACCCAACATCCCGGTGTTCTTTGCAGTGGAACCATAATACGGGGTTTGATGCCTCGCAAGATCTCTTGATTAGCTCGTTTTGCCTGCCCATTGGACTGGGGGTGAGCCACTGATGATACGTCCAGTCTGATGTGCTCACGTTCACAAAATTCCTTCATAGCACCCTTGGATAAATTGGTACCATTGTCAGTAATGATACTGTGTGGAAAGCCAAACCGGAAAATCACTTTTTTAATGAACTGAACCGCTGTAGCTGCATCACACTTGCTGACAGGCTCCGCTTCAACCCACTTGGTAAACTTGTCAACTGCCACCAAAAGGTGGGTTTTCTTATCCTTGGACCTTTTAAAAGGTCTGACCATATCCAGCCCCCAAGTCGCAAACGGCCAAGTAATTGGAATCATCCTCAATTCTTGAGCCGGCACATGAGCACGCCTTGAAAATTTCTGACAGCCATCACACCGTTTAACCAAGTCCTCCGCATCAGCATGAGCCGTCAACCAGTAAAACCCGTGACGAAACGCCTTAGCCACCAGAGACTTTGAACCGGCATGGTGACCACAATCCCCTTCATGGATTTCGCGTAAAATTTCACAACCTTCCTCAGGAGAGACGCAGCGTTGAAACACCCCTGATACACTGCAATGATGGAATTCGCCATTGATAATTGTCATAGATTTGAATCGCCGGATTATCTGCCTGGCTAGAGTCTCATCCTCTGGCAACTCTCCCCGGTTCATGTACGCAAGATAGGGAACTGTCCAATCCGGTATAACATGCAGGGATGCCACCAATTGAGCCTCCGGATCAGGAATAGCCAAATCCGCTTCACCTAGGAGCTTGACTGACGGATTGTGCAACACATCAAGAAAGACATTAGGCGGGACCGGTTTACGCTGAGAGCCCAACCGGCTTAAAGCGTACACCGCTTCATTTTTTCGACGATCCACGTAATCCACCTGATAATCCTTGAAGTGACCTGCAACGATATCCACCTCACGACGATATGCAGCCATGAGTGGGTCTTTAGAATCCCAAGTGCCAGACACCTGTTGAGCTACGAGGTCCGAGTCACCGAAGCACTTAACCAGACTTAGATTCATCTCCTTAGCCATCAGGAGACCATGGAGCAAGGCTTCATACTCAGCTGCATTATTAGTACAAGGGAACATTAAGCGGAGAACATAACAAAACTTATCACCTCGTGGGGAAATTAACACGACTCCAGCCCCCGAGCCTTCCAATTGCCTGGATCCATCAAAATGGATAGTCCAATATGTGTGATCCGGTTTCTCCTCTGGTGCTTGCAACTCTGTCCAATCATTGATGAAATCAACAAGTGCTTGAGACTTCACCGCCGTTCGGGGTACGTACTTCAATCCGTGCGGCCCAAGTTCTATAGCCCACTTGGCAATCCGGCCAGCCGCCTCCCGGTTCTGTATGATATCGCCCAAGGGAGCTGAACTGACCACTGTGATAGGGTGCCCTTGGAAATATTGCTTCAGCTTCCGGCTTGCCATGAAAATTCCATATACCAGCTTCTACCAATGCGGATACCTTTGCTTGGATTCAATAAGCACCTCGCTGATATAGTAAACCGGTCGCTGAACCGGATATTCCTTGCCTGCCTCCTTGCGTTCTACTACAATAGCCACGCTAACTGCATGAGCATTGGCCTCTACGTATAACAATAACGGCTCCTTGTCGACCGGAGCGGCAAGAACGGGCGGATTGGCTAATTGCCGCTTCAAGTCCTCCAACGCTTCATCAGCAGCTGGACTCCAGATGAACTGATCTGTCTTTCTCAACATCTGGTATAAAGGGATGGCCTTCTCTCCGAGGCGGCTGATAAACCGGCTCAGTGCGGCGATCCGACCCGCCAACCGCTGAACATCGTTGATACACTTCGGTTTAGCCAGGGAGGTGATGGCCGTAATCTTCTTCGGATTAGCCTCAATTCCTCTGTTGGACACAAGAAAGCCTAGTAACTTGCCTGCCGGAACACCAAAGACACATTTGGCAGGGTTAAGCATCATCTTGTAAACCCGCAAGTTGTCAAAGGTTTCCTTTAAATCATCAACCAGCGTCTCCTTCTGCCTTGACTTGACTACAATATCATCCACATAGGCGTGCACATTGCGGCCGATCTGTTTATGCAGGCAATTCTGTACACACCTTTGATAAGTGGCTTGGGCGCTCTTGAGCCCAAAAGTCATAGATACATAGCAGAAGGCTCCAAAGGGAGTAATAAACGCCGTCTTCTCCTGGTCCTTAACTGCCATTTTGATCTGATGATACCCAGAATATGCATCCAAAAAACTCAAGCGCTCACAACCCGCCGTGGCATCAATAATCTGGTCAATGCGGGGGAGGGCAAAAGGATCCGTTGGACAAGCCTTGTTAAGATCCGTATAATCCACACACATACGCCAAGTGCCATTTTTCTTAAGAACCAGCACCGGATTAGCAAGCCACTCTGGATGGAACACTTCAATGATAAAACTAGCTGCTAAGAGCCTGGCTACCTCCTCCCCAATAGCTTTGCGCCTCTCTTCGTTAAACCGGCGGAGAAATTGCTTTACCAGTTTATACTTAGGATCCACATTAAGAGTGTGCTCAGCGAGTTCCCTCGGTACACCTGGCATGTCAGAAGGCTTCCATGCAAAAATGTCCCGATTCTCACGGATGAACTCGATGAGCGCGCTTTCCTATTTAGGGTCCAAGTTAGCACTGACAGTGAACTGCTTGGACGAATCGTCAGGCACGAAATCAACAAGCTTAGTCTCAGCCGCTGATTTGAACTTCAGATCTGAATCATGCTCTGTCGTTGGCTTGTTCAAAGGGGTCATGTCCGCCGGATCAACATTGTCCTTATAATATTTTAACGCCTCCGTGGCACAAACCGACTCTGCATAGGCCGCATCACCTTCCTCACATTCCAAAGCAACCTTGCGGCTCCCATGAACTGTTATTGTCCCTTTGTGACCCGGCATCTTGAGCTGCAAATAGATGTAACAAGGTCGTGCCATGAACTTGGCATAAGCCGGCCGCCCAAACAAGGCGTGATACGGGCTCCGGATCTTCACCACCTCAAAGGTTAGTGTCTCGGATCGGGAATCGTGCTCGTCCCCAAAAGCCACCTCCAGGGCTATCTTACCAACAGGATATGCTGATTTGCCAGGCACCACACCATGGAACACCGTATTAGACGGTCTGAGATCCTTGTCTATTAGCCCCATGCGGCGGAATATCTCATAGTAAAGGATGTTAATACTGCTCCATCCATCCATGAGTACCTTGGTGAATTTATAACCTCCCACCTGAGGGTCTACCACTAATGCCAACTGGCCCGGATTGTCAACCCAGGGGGGGTGATCCTCCCTGCTCCACACGATAGGCTGCTCTGACCAGCGTAAATAACGCGGTACGGCCGGTTCAACAGAGTTTACTGCTCGCTTATGAAGTTTCCGGTCGCGCTTATCCGAGCTAGTTGTGAAAACGTGATAATGTCCATTGTTCAACTGTTTTGGCTGGCTCTGATAACCCGATCGCTGCTGCTGCTACTGTTGGTTGTAACCCCCTTGACCGTTCTGATTATCCTGGTCATTATTACCGCCCTGATTGAAACCTGAACCGGAAGCTCCATCGTGACCCGGCCCATGGAAACCGGATCCTGAGCCACCACCTGATCCACGATCATACCGAAAGGCATTAGAATTTTTAAATTCCTGCATAATGAAACAATTCTTCCAAAGGTGGTTAGCTGGCGCCTCCTTCGTCCCATGTTTTGGGCAAGGCTGATTCAGCAAATAGTTTAAACGATCTGGGTTAGGATTTGGAGCCCCATTACGATTTGCCGCTTTACCTCTGCGCCGCTGACCCTTGTCCTGCGCATTAGTGTTAGCCACAAAGTCCAGGCTGCCATCCGCCTTACGTTTGCCTCCGTTTCCGTGGCCCGCCGGTTTGTATTGATGCCCCTTAGAGTTGCCATTCTTCTTTCCCTTCCCTGCTTCGTCATCGTCAGTCTCAGGATCCTTGGTACTATCAGAATCAGCATACTTTACTAAAGCGGCCATGAGAGTTCCCATATCATTACAGAACCGCTTCATACGCCCTAACTTTTCCTTTAGAGGCTTAAACCGGCAATTGCCCTCCAGGGTTAAGATCGCGGAGTCAGCATTGATCCTGTCTGACGAGTGCAAGACTTCAGACACGCGGCGTACCCAATGGGTTGTTGACTCTCCATCCTCCTGAACACAAGCCGCCAAGTCTACTATGGATTTAGGCTGCTTACATGTATCTTTGAAATTCTAGATAAACCGGGTCCGCAACTGGGCCCATGAACTGATAGAATTAGGCGGCAGGCCCTTCAACCAAGTACGGGCTCTGCCTTCAAGCATCATGGTGAAGTACTTTGCACACGCGGTCTCATCCACATCCAGCATCTCCATTGCCATCTCGTAACTCTCTACCCACGCTTCTGGAGATAAATCAGCGGTGTAATTCGGTACCTTGCGCGGGCCCTTGAAGTCCTTGGGTAGGCGTACATTACGTAAAGCGGGAACTAAACAGGGTACTCCCAAGCTAGATGCAACCCCTGGCCCAACAGAGGTGGTTGGACAAACCGGTGTAAGCTGATCCGCCTCGTTTTGTGCTGCTAACTCGGCCTCCCTTCGTGCCTGGGCCTGGTCCACTACATCCTGAGCATCGTGAACACCACCGGCCGGGTTATTGCCACGGGCCGCTTCACGGCCCCGCGCATTACTTGATATGGTCAGTTCATCCAGGCACCTACTATAGCTCCGGCTTGGACGGGGTGTTGAATGAATCCGATCGCGGCTGTATGAATATACCTCCTGTTGAATCAAAGCAGTCCGGAGAAGCTCCTTAACCCGGCGTGTCTCTATTGCTTGCGGAGAGTCTCCTTCGACCGGGATAACCTCTAATCGCGCAGCAGCTGCGACAAGATTGTCCATAGGATTAGAATAATGACCCGGAGGTGTCTGGACCGGCGGAGGAATCACAATGTTCTGCCGAGGGGGGTCCATCAGGCGGGGTTGGACCGTCGCTCCTGGCCCTGGTGCCTCGACCCGGTTTACCTCCAGGTGCCCCGGCGGATTACTGGTTCCCGCTCCCGGAGTGTGAAAGAGATTTCGAGGGTCGAACCCTAACGGCAGGCGTGATCTGTGCTTCCGCTTCAAGACTTCCTGTGATGCGTTCTGGTCGAGCATAAGTTTATAGGCCTGGGCGTCCAAAGGTGCCCGCTCTGCGGCCATCCGGTCCTTCTCTGCTGCCAAGTTGGCTTTGGCTTGTGCGATCTGCTCTCTCACTTTTGCGATCTCTGCATCATGGGCCTCCTGATCCGCCGGATTGGCCTCTGCCATCAGTACAGCTAGTGCATCAAACAGGTCAGACAAAACTTGAACCGGCGGGCGCACAAGGCCTCCTGCCCCTGCTGCCGCCGCCGCTGCTGATCCGGAGAGCATTGCTGCTGCGGTCGAAGAGTGATTCGCGCCTGTGTACCGGCCATGAATATTCCAACCCGGTTGATCTGCTCAGGGGGGTCCGGAATACTGTCACCATCGGAACAGCCCCTAATCTGGTCGTCTTGCAACTGATACAATGATTCTGTCTCGCCGGTTGAGGACTCGTCGCCGGAATAGACGACGGTCTCGCTACCATATTCTGACTCGTTCCCATGCTCTCCTCCGTGGATGACTCCCACGAAGGCACGCCTCACGGCCGGTTTAACCTGGCTAGATCTCGCACGCTGAGCCGTCTCGACGAGGTCAGTGCGGATGTCCGGCTCAGGCCCAGGCTCACCAATCTTGCCGATAAAAACGTGTATGCCACCAAAGGGGACCCGATACCCGCACTCGATCGAGCTGGTTTCAGGACCCCATCCTGCATCGTCGATGTAGAGCTTGCCGCCACGACTTTTGGTCATCCGGCCCACAGCATAGCCTTCGAGTCCTTTGAGCTTGCCCTCCAAGATCGTCAAACCATCGTGCGATAGCCCCACGGTGGGCGCCAACTATCGTGGATTTGTCACGGCAGATGTCCTCATGAAAGGACTTAGTCGTGGAGCCATCGCTACGGGTTAACTTGAAGGGGGTTAAAGTGGACACAAAGACACGAGGGTTTATACTAGTTCGGCCCCTTCAATGAAGGTAAAAGCCTACGTCTAGTTGTGATGGAATTGATGTGGTTTCGATGGCTAGGGAGCAAACAAGCTTCGCCTAGGCTCGAGTTGTTGTTGTCTGTCCTTGAATTGCCGCCGGGTCGTCCCCTTATATACACGGGTGACGCCCGTCGGTCCACAGAGTCCCACACCGGTTCATACTCGTATCCCGATTGGTCTCTCTCTATTCCTAACTTACAATACAAGTTTACATACCAAGCCGGTTTACGGCTACAGGTTCTAAACCGACTACAGGCTTTGGGCCCTCATCTGCTTAATCACCTTTACACTACTAATGAAGTTAACCCGGCCCAGGTAGGCCAGTTCACGCCCAGTGGTAATATCCCCAACAGCCTCTATACATCCGTATGAGTAGTTGCTACCATTCTTATGAAGTTCTGTTAACAATTTTTTGTGAACCAAAAGTTTCAGAAAATTGTACGCGAACATTATGAACTTCTTTGGAAAGAGTTCTTCTAGGAGGAGATCCTCGGAGGCATCCTCTAGTAGCAGCTCTGTTCGTCGGTCCTATGTTGAACCAAGTGAAAGTTCCATTCGAAGTGCCACCACCAAAACATGCTTATGGCCATGTGATGATTATATGGTGAGCATGGGCATTAAGGAGGAATTTGAGCAATATGTTCACAATGCCGATCTCGGTCCCTACATTTCAGAGAAGTGTGACCAACACCTCATCCTCACTGAATAATTTGTCAAAGGATTTAAATTCCTCCCTCCGAGTCTAGGGTGTCATTTAAACTATATGAATATCCATTTACCATATCTTTAGAAAGGTTTGCTCACCACTGCAAAATCCCATTCTGGGGTTCGCTCGATGAACCACCAAGTTCAGAGTTTGAAATATTCTTGACTAGTCTTTGCTATGGTGAGACTAGGGGAGTGACGTAGGGTAGAATAAAGAGCATTCATTCTCTCACAATTCAATATTTCGCTTTATTTAATAGAAAATGTGTTGTAGGCAAACAAGATTGTAGTACACTTTGTGCTCCAGACTTGAGCCTCATACACACCATTCTTAATGGTGACATGAGTTATAATCTTGCAGCAATTGTTGCACGTAGGTTTCAACACAACACTGGTAGTGGATATTTTTATGGTAGAATTTATGCCACACACTTACCAAGAGAGCTGGGTGTTTCACCTTTGCCCTATGATCCTATTTTACCCATGTAGTACCTAGAATTTGATGCTATGAGACGTCATAAGATCCTTAAAGGAGATCCTCATAATTTCACTTAGAATTTGATGTTTAATAAGGACTCCGTGGTGGACACATATTTGCCTGCACCTGCTCTCTTTAATGTTCACAATAGGGGAAGATATTATATTCTTGAGAGCGAGGCCCGAGCTCATAAGGTAGCAGTTGTGGCTGCACGACGGGATGAGGCATC
The DNA here is from genome assembly GCF_018294505.1 of Triticum aestivum. Taxonomy (NCBI): domain Eukaryota; kingdom Viridiplantae; phylum Streptophyta; class Magnoliopsida; order Poales; family Poaceae; genus Triticum; species Triticum aestivum. Next base: position 248,932,529 of record NC_057804.1, on the reverse strand, counting down.
CGCACCGAGAGCCTCCATGAGCTACGATTCCGACCATTACACTAGCAACTGGTGATTACCAAGTTAGGCCAAAAGCCTATGCTTGGGGGAGTACGTATTTCCATCAACATTACATTCATGTTCACACATTTCATTCCAGTTGTCGGTGTTCACATTTTTCATTTTAATATCCATGTTAAATTTATTTTCTTGCTTTCTTCTTGTGTGTTTGAAAAACTTTGAGAAAATCCACAAACAAATTTCTTGCTTCTTTTTTGTTTTTTCTTTTTAGTTTAAATTGTTGTAGCACTAAAACGAAAACACAAAAAGATTTCCTTGTTCTTCTTTTACTTGTTGGGAGCTTTCCCGTGTAAATAGTTTTCTCTTTTTGATTTTCTCTTTTCATTTGCTTGTTTATGTAAAAACAAAAACTCCAAAAATATTTCAGTGTGTTTAATTTCTTTTCTTTTTATTGAGTCATACCGAGGATAATACCATGATGAAAATATTGAGTGGCTCTCATTCGCATTATTGTTGATCTGACAAAGAGCCCATATTACCCTCTCTTCTCCTTTTGAAGAAAATGATTGCAGATTCCAGCTTAGTCCACGGCACTCTTGCACTATTATTATTTTTAAATCGTTCGGTCATGCAAGTGAAAGGCAATAATGACGATATTCGGTGAACTAACCGTGGCAGAGAGAAACGGGTATGCACTTGACTTGTTCTATTTTTGCAAATATGTTTAACCTAGTATCCATGTTTCAGCCTATTATGATCAAACATGTTTGCAATGAAAATTAGAGATTATAGTTTCTCATGCCATGCATAAGTAGCTAGAAGTGGATAATGATTTATCTTGGATGTCAACATTGCGTTAAAATGATTGTGACGTAGTATGATGATATGGTATCCTCCTCTAAATGTTCAAGTGGCTTGACTTGCCACATGTTCATGCATGTAGTTGAATAAAAACCAACATAGCCTCTATGATATTTATGTTCATGGTGTTCATATCCTACTCATGCTAGTATCCAATGTTACTTATGCATAATGCATGTTCATGACCGTTGTTGCTCTCTAGCTGGCTGCTTCTCAACCTATTTGCTAGCCTTGGCATGTACTAAGTGGGAATTCTTCTTGTACATCAAAAACCTTAAACGCAAGTTATTCCAGATGAGTCCACCATACCTACCTATATGCGCTATTACCCTGCCGTCTGAAGTAAATTTGCATGTGCCACCTCTAAAAACTTCAAACAGATATTCTTTTTGTGTTCCTGGATTGCTCATAGAGCGACAGGAGGTAGTTGGTATCTTCCATGCTAAGCGGGTTATTCTCAGGTTGGGTGTTTATTCACTCACCACTGCATGAGAGAAGAGTGTTAATAGGGATTCCCAGTCCCAAATTGCAAAAAGAATTCATTAATAATCAAACAAAAACTCCTATGGAGCAAAAACCTTTACTTTGCCGCTTGGGAACCGCTACTAATTTGTTTAGCATGGAAGATATCAAGAACTGATGGTCGCGAAGTAAACAAGAAGGGTGCATGTCTCAAAATTCCATTTACCTCTGTTTTAAAAACTTGAGCTCTGGCACCTCTGCAAATCACTGCTTCCCTCTGAGAAGGGACTATCTATTTACTTTCATGTTGTGTCACCACCTTCTCAAATAAGCGCTAGAACCTGAGAGCACTGCTGTCATGCTGATGCACTGTGTGTAGCTAATGTTGGGTGCATCATTAGTGGATCTTTTCTACCATGAATTACAATGTTTAGTCGCTGCTTGAACTTTGGGGTGCTCTGCATTTATGTTTTCCGGTCTTAGAAAGGGCTAGCGAGATACCACTATTATCGTATTGTATCATGGTTGTTTTAACAACGTGTTGCTATTTGAGATGTCTTGTTATTCCTCACTAGCTGATTATGTCATTGATATGAGTTAATATAATTTTTAAGAGTTATTGTTGACATGGTTAGTTATAATCTTTGCCAAAAAACTTGGTCTTGTTTAAGCTTATTTTTGAAACAAGAGCAAAAGAGTTCGTAAAAGTTTTTCTTTTTCACTTTTAGTTTATCAACTGAATTGCTTGAGGACAAGCAAAGGTTTAAGCTTGGGGGAGTTGATACGTCTCCATCGTATCTACTTTTCCTAACGCTTTTCCTCTTGTTTTGTCCCAACCTAGTGGCCCCGCAGACCCTAAAACCAACCCTATAAAATCCTATTTTTCCAGAAAAAAATAGGGAGAAAGAATTATCGTGTTTCACCTGACGAAGTCGTCGTCATGTCCTGTTCTTCATTGGGACGCCAGATCTAGAGTCTGTTCGAGGCTCCGGAGAGGGGGATCTTCAATCTTCGTCATCATCAACACCTCTCCATCGCTGATTCCATGATGCTCCCCACTGGGAGTGAGTAATTCCTTCGTAGTCTCACTAGTTGGTGAGGATTTGGATGAGATTCATCATGTAATCAAGTTAGTTTTGTTAGGGCCTGATCCCTGGTATCCATTATGTTCTGAGATTGATGTTGCTATGACTTTGCCATGCTTAATGCTTGTCACTTTGGGCCCGGGTGCCATGATTTCGGATCTAAAATGTTTATGTTATCACCATTATATCCATGTTCTAGATCCGATCTTCCAAGTTATAGTCACCTACTACGTGTTATGATCCGGCAACCCCGGAGTGACAATAGTCAGGACCACTCCCAATGATGACCGTAGTTTGAGGAGTTCATGTATTTATCGTGTGCTAATGATTTATTACGGTTCTCTATTAGAAGGATGCCTTAATATCCCTTAGTTTCCAATAGGACCCCACTGCCATGGGAGGGTAGGACAAAAGATGGCATGCAAGATCATTCCATAAGCACGTATGACTATTTATGGAATACATGCCTATATTATATTTATGAACTGGAGCTAGTGCTGTATCGCCCTAGGTTATGACTGTCTCATGATGAATATCATCCAACAAATCACCGATCCAATGCCTATGAATTTACCTTATATTGTTCTTGCTAAGTTACTACTGCTGCTATTGCTATCGTTACTGCTACAAAATTATTGCTATCACTATTACCGTTACTATTGTTGCTACTATTATCATCAAAACTATCATACTACTTTGCTACCGATCACTTTGTTGCAGATAATTAATCTCCTGGTGTGGTTGAATTGACAACTCAGCTGCTAATACTTGTAAATATTCTTTGGCCACCTTGTATCGAATCTGTAAATTTGGGTTGAATACTCTACCCCCGAAAACTGTTTCGATCCTATATACTTGTGGGTTATCAGTGACTCCTCCAATGGTCCAAATAGTTTTTGTTTTGGTGCTTTATCTTTTGCAAACTTTGCTACTATTGGTGACCACATATATGAGCTAGCATGTTGAATTTGTATGGTTCAGAGTAATTTGGATGCATGATATAGCCTCTAGACACTTATGGGAGTAGTTGCTATCAACTTTTTTAAGTTTTGTTCACATTTATTTTGGGGACTAAAAATTTTAGAGGAAAGAAAATGATTAGCAGGATGTTGAGGGGTTCTTTGGGCCGAAGTTTTGAGGAAACTCCCAAGGAGAAGCCTAAGTACAACCTTCCTCGTTCAGCCGAGGTGAGGCCGTGCGAATGGGCATGCAACACATTCTTGAGGGATGTGGGCATTCACGACGATTTTTATCATCTGGCGAAATATGCCGACCTCATCCCATTCCTTGAAGATAAGTGTGATCAGCCCTTCTTACCAATACATTTCTACTTTCATTCTAGGAGGCAGATAACCACCATATCATTTCACCTCTATGACACCCCCAAGAAATGACACTTGATAGGTTTGGCCAATTATGCAAAATTCATAATGAGGGCAGCCCTCTAGAGCCACATCCTAGGGATGTCATGGATTTTATATTTGTAGTGACTATGGGGGAGACGGGAGGAGTGTTTGATGCTAGAGTTGCTAGTTTACATTTTTCCCATTCTACGCTATTACTCATTATTTGCTGGGAGGTGTTTAACTAGTAGGTGGGAGAGTGGAACACTCAGTTCACCTAATCTAGTTATTTTACGCCATGCCCTTTTTGTCGATAGAACTTTTAGTTTGGGGGCTATTGTTGCTCGACGGTTACAAACTAACCATTCGAAGAGCGTTATTTATGGTGGTATTTATGCTTCCCGCCTCGCTAGACATTTTGGGATTCCTACTAGACACGCGGAGGAGGAGCTTTTACCTACCAAATATCTTGATTCTGGTAGCATGGTTGATCATAATTTTTTAACTCTTTTGTGAGACGATTTTGGTTTAACTTGGTGTTTAGTCAGGGTACTCGTGATATTATTACTTTGCCTGCACCATATTTGTTCAATCTTTCTAGCGGCAAGTACACTATAATGCTCAAGGACATTTATGCTTACTGGGGCTTGACACTGCCCCAAGCACCTGAGCCAGAGCCAATCCCAGAGCCTATTTATCAGTGGGAGACTTGGGAGTGTGAGGGACGGCTTTCCGGGACAAAAAATCCCAAAAAATAACCCTCGTGTCATCACCAGCCCCAAGATCATTGTTCGCTAGTGGACACATCCTTGATACAGAATACCAAGCAATTACAAGAATTTGGATACAAGACCATAAAGGTCTAATGAGTATAACAATGATTCCTAACAATGGATGACGGAAGTGACTCATGGATCTCCAATGTTGATGGGCCTCCATTCCCATAGGAACGACTGAGCTAGATAATTCCTATCTCACGTGGCTGATATCTCTGATTCCTATGCTGCCGGGATGTCAGCCTAGTGCCTTCCTCTGAATCATGATCTGACCAAGAAAATAGCCAAGGATAAGCCAGTGAGTATGTTTGAATGTACTCACAAATATCATGAACAAAAGATATAATAAAGCAGCCAGGATGCATGCAATTAATCTTTAAGTGTATTCTACAATGCCAGGACAAGAACTTAATGCAATCATGTGGGGTATTATACTTGCACAGAAAATAACGGTTAACAGACCAATATCAGCAAGGTCTAAGTAAATCGTACTATCACACAATAATTTAAAGTTGGGTTCCAGGAGGTAGAACCGTCTCGAAAGAACTCAATAGAAAATGTAAAATAATGCCACAATTGGGTGTCTTCGTGACGCCACACAAAGGTCTTCAATCCAAATAAAATCAATGGCAAAGATGGATTTCTAGGAGGTAGAACCGTCTTGTGAAACCCAGAAATAAAAAATATATGAGCCAGTCGGGTGTCTGAAGCGACGCCTCGAAAATAAATGCCATAGTCATGTGTGTGAAGTGACGCCTCATAAAGGGCTTTTAATGAAAATTAAAATACACATACAAGTATCGACCAACACAGCGGTTAGTTCATAATAGAATTAGTGATAATAATCATTCATTATAAATCATAATCAATTTCTGATTTAATTCTTCTCCTCCGAAGACCGACACCAAGACCGTCACTTGACCCATCCCAGACTATAGCCATTAACCGCGAACATGACTATTCGAATACATTTGTAAACTCTCCAGAGGGTGCACTCTTTACCCACAAGTAAAGGATTTCTTTAGCCAACCGAAACATTGAGTAATTTGAATTACGGACTTTGGGTTGAAAACACAGCTGACCAGAACACACCAGCTATAAGCCTTCGAGCCAGGAATCACCCAAAGCAACGGTAACGTAAAACTGTAAGTGGGAAGGCCTCACGCAACAGCCTCCAATAGCATGAAAATTCAAGAGGAGTCCCAATCGGCCATTCATGCCCCCGACCAAGTGACAAGCCTACCAGGGCCAATGGTATCACTTACTATGGCCTCTTGTATGGTGTATGTGAAGGAAAGGGGCTAACATCTTACTGGACCATACCCTACCTATGGCAGGGACATGTGGTAGCACGAATCATGTTTGTGGGTTACGGGAACAAGACTCAATCTATGGTTGACTCGGGAGGTTTATGTTTCCTATAGTGGTTAGCACGATACATTTATTTAGTACCAATAGGGTCACAACCCGGCATGTCCCAACATGCCATCATCGGTCGTTCTCTCACAACAAGATTTCTATCTGATGGTCACTTCTACTAGTGACAAATTCTTTCCTACAGGTTAGTCAGAACAAGCATAGGCATGTGTGGCACAAATGTTTCTTGCTGAAGTAAAATCAAATACTGACAAGGGACCACATATGCATGATCATCTATATGCAATTCCATCTGAGTTAACATAAGCCTACTTAAAAAATTCTAGCAAGTAATCAACCAAGCAGTCATCATATCAAGTGTCCAAGATGCTTGCCTTGAGTATGTAGGGGTGTTTAGTACAATCCCAAAGCTTTGAAGAAATCATTTCCCTCCATTTTCCTATTTTCAAAAATATACAAAAGTCACATAAATTCAAAACAGTACAAAAGGTTGTTTGTAAATTTTTGAAATAAATACTAAAAAACTAGACAAAAAAGAGGAATAATAGAAAAAAATCAATTCATTTCTAGTTGTGGTTTACAAATTAGAGATAGCCTATGTTTGGTAAAAATTCTGATTTTGATTTAAACTTAAAAAGAAAACGGTTCAGACTGAAATGTGCTATCTATAAAAGAATACATACTCACGGAAATAATTTTTCACTTAAAATGATTCAACGTGCCTTCTGGGTCAGTGACAGTGGGTCCCATGGGCCCACTGGTCAGGTTTGACCAGTCGCCGGCGCCCCTTCTCCTGCGGCAGAGCAGAGGAGCCTCACCACAGTCAATTGCCGAAGAATGACTGGACCTCTCGACGAGCTTGGCATAAGCGAAGGATCAAGAGGTCAAGGCGACCCTTTGAGTACTCGCCATGGTCACCAGAGTGGACGGAGTTGCCGGGGCGAGCACTCTCGAAGAGCTCCGGTGGAGGTGTAAGAGGGCTTTTTCCCCTAATCGATCCTGAGCGGGATTGGAGGGTGGAATGTATTAGAGGGTCAAGAGGAGGCTGTTGGTGAAGAGAGTGGAGAGGAGGAAGCTCTTTTGGTGTCAAAATCAAACAAAGAGCAACGGCAGTTGCCTCGACCGGAGGTGAGGAAGACGACTGTTCCTGGTCATTCTGCTGCTTGGGGAAGATCACAAAGGGAGAGGGAGGTGTGGTGATGAGCTGAGCGATCTCAGGGGTGGTTTTTATAGCACCAGAGAGGCGGTTTAGTTGAGAGCTATTTCAACAGACTCGGCGGCGACCATCGATACCAACCGCGGACGGTGGGGAGGTTGGTTGTGGACAATGGGGTTCGGTGATGGATGTCGGCGGCCCACAATAATAGTGGAGCATGATGGATGGCTTGGAGATGATCCACGCATCTTGGGCGGTGGCGTGCCTAAGATGGTGATGACTGTCGCTGTTGTGGGCGATGGTGGTCGGCTCTAGGAGCCAAGGGAAGGTGTCAGCAAGGCTCAGGGCGACCTGGTGATCTGGAAGAAGACCAGGATGAGCGAGGGCAGCAGTAGCTCAATGCCAAAGCCTGCAATACAAGCGCTCTGGACACGCTTTGGACGTGCACACCGGGTGCTTGATAGATTGCCAGGGTGATCTGATAAGCTCCCTTGGTCATCAGTTTTAGCATGGTGGTATTACTATGGGTGTTAGCGGTGAGGGACAAGATGGTTTGGCTCAGGGATCAAGTGACATATGGAGTTCAGAAAGTTTGCAAAATTATGCCATGAGCTTAAGGTGTTCAACATAATGTCAGGGTGATCTAGAAGTTTTTGTTGGATATGGAAATTGGTAGGATGCGGCTTCATTAGACGATAAATATGGCGGTGTGACTGGTTCAACAAAATAAGTAAGTGTGAGTTTTGAGGAAATTCAGTTTTAGATCATAGTTAGAGGGAAGTATTTGATGAACTTCCAAGAAGCAAATGGAGTTGATCTACTAGACTTAAGGTTTCCTTGGAAGTACTACAAGATGGAAAAAATTCAAAATTGTTTGAGCAAGGAAACATGGGGCTGTAGCTTGATGTCTACTACACAACTTGTTCTTGTAGACTCTTGTTGGGCCTCCAAGCGCAGAGTTTTGTAGGGCAGTAGCAATTTCCCTCAAGTGGATGACCTAAGGTTTATCAATCCATGGGAGGCGTAGGATGAAGATGGTCTCTCTCAAACAACCCTACAGCCAAATAACAAAAAGTCTCTTGTGTCCCAAGACATCAAATACAATGGTAAATTGTATAGGTCCACTAGTTCGGCGAAGAGATAGCGATACAAGTGTAGTAATGATAGTGGATATTGATTTTTGTGGTAGTAACAATAATAAATAGCAAGGTAGCAAGTAACAAAAGTGAGCACAACTTTGATTTCTGCACAAAAAAGAAGAACACCACGGTAGTTCTGCTAAAAACATTGTCAGTCCTGGTTAGTTCCATTTAAATCATATAAAATTGCACCCAAACCATATAAAATTGTTGTAAACATGGCCTGAGTACTTCATAAATTATAGATACGTTGGAGATGTATCAGCAGCCCCAAGTTTACCTCCTGCTCGTCCTCGAGTAGGTAAATGATGAAAGAAATAATTTATGAAATGCGAATGCTAGCATAGTGCATAAGTTTGATCAATGGTAATTTCAATCACTTTTTCTAGCATCATAACAGCAACTCTTTCTCATAAAACTCATCGTGATAATGTAGCAATCGAAAACAGAATTTTTGATGTGGAATGCTACCTATCATATTCATCATATACTCTTTTCTTTGTGGCATGGATATTTCAACTTGAATGATTGAAAGCGATAGTCTATAATTTGACATGAAGACATCAATACTCAAGCATACTGACAAGCAACCATGTCTTTAAAAATGTCAATGCGAAAGAAAGCTATGCCTAGCCCATTATGCTCAATCATTGATCCATTCATAAAACACACTCGAATATTAGCTACATCCAATGCACAAGTATGACAATAGTGTTCCCTAGTTGGTGCTTTATAAGAGAAGATGGAGACTCAAATAAAAATAAAAATTGCATAAAAGTAAATAGATAGGACCTTCACAGAGGGAAGTAGAGATTTGTAGAGGTGCTAGAGCTCAAAGCTTAAATTGAGAGATAAAAATTGTTTTGAGAAGCATGCTTTTCCTGGGAAACGACCGAGAATTCCCAATATCTTCCATGCTAGGTAAATCGTAGGCAGTTCCCAAACATAAAATAAAGTTTATTTCTTTTTCACCATTATTTCACAATCCATGGCTAGCCATATCCACGGGTGCCTTCCATACCAACACTTTCCAAGGAATTTATTATTTGACAACATAAAGTAATCCTTTTTTTCATTTTGGGACTTGGCATCCCTATTACCGGCCACACTCTCGTGCAATAACAAGTGAATAGAAACTCATCTTGGGAATAACATACCTAGCATGGAAAATATCGGCCGCCCCCTACCACTTCAGGAAAGTAAGGGCACACAAAAAGGAAGTTCATTTTGAAAATTAGAGTTGGCACATACAAATTTACTTGGAATGGGATGGAAATACCGCATATAGGTAGGTATGGTGCACTCATTTGGCACAACTTTGGGTTTAAGGATTTGGATGCCCAAGCAGTATTCCCGCTTAGTACAAGGAAAAGTTAAAAAATAGATTGTGACGCACCTGATTCAATCGTACACTAATCATGCACGCAAATGTGTACGATCAAGATCAGGGACTCACGGGAAGATATCAAAACACAACTCTAAAAGTAAAAAAAAAGTCATACAAGCATCATATTACAAGCCAGGGGCATCGAGGGCTCGAATACAAGTGCTCGAACATAAACGAGTCAGCGGAAGCAACAATATCTGACTATAGATATAAGTTAAACAAGTTGCCATAAGATGGCTAGCCCAAACTAGGATACAGATCGAAAGAGGCGCAGGCCTCCTGCCTGGGACCTCCTAACTACTCCTCGAAGCCGAACTCCTTGTAGAACCATCCTCGGGATCCTATGGCTCCTGGACTCCAGCGTCTGGTTGCGGCATCTGGGAAGAAGAGGAAAAAAGGGGGAAAAGATGGAGCAAAGCAACCGTGAGTACTCATCCAAAGTACTCGCAAGCAAGGATCTACACTACATATGCATGGGTATATGTGTAAAGAGGCAATATCGGTGGACTGAACTGCAGAATGCCAGAATAAGAGGGGAATAGCTAGTCCTATCGAAGACTACGCTTCTGGCAGCTTCCGTCTTGCAGCATGTAGAAGAGAGTAGATTGAAGTCCTCCAGTAGCATCGCATAGCATAATCCTACCCGGCGATCCTCCCCTCATCGCCCTGTGGAAAAGCGATCACCGGGTTGTCTCTGGAACTTGTCTGGGTGTGTTTTATTAAGTATCCGGTTCTAGTTGTCATAAGGTCAAGGTACAACTCCGGGTCATCCTTTTACCGAGGGACACGACTATTCGAATAGATAAACTTCCCTGCAGGGGTGCAGCACATAACCCAACACGCTCGATCCCTCTGTCCGGATACACTTTCCTGGGTCATGCCCGGCCTCGGAAGATCAACACGTCACAGACCTACCTAGGCACAACAGAGAGGTCAGCACGCCGGTCTAAATCCTATGCGCGCAGGGGTCTGGGCCCATCGCCCGTTGCACACCTGCATGTTGCGAGGGCGGACGGAAGCAGACCTAGCCTCCCTAATACAAGAGCAGGTGTTCCAGTCCAATCCGGCGCGCGCCGCTCAGTCAATGACGTCAAGAAGGCTTCGGCTAATACCACGACGTCGAGTGCCCATAACTGTTCCCACATAGTTGGTTAGTGCGTATAGGCCAGTGGCCAGACTCAGATCAAATACCAAGATCTCGTTAAGTGTGTTATCTTGAAGTAACCGCGGACGCCGACCAGGGCCAGGCCCACCTCTTCCCTAGGTGGTCTCAACCTTCCCTATCGCTCCGCCACAAAGTAACAGTCAGGGGCCATCGGGAACCCAGGCCCACCTCTACAGGGATGGAGCCAACTGTCCTTCCAGCCCCCACATCGGAATCACTTGCGGGTACTCAACAAGCCGACCCGACATTAGTCACCATCTGTATAGTATGTATATATGTATAGTATATACCTGTGATCACCTCCCGAGTGATCACGGCCCGATAGTATAGCAAGGCAGACTGACAAGAATGTAGGGAAACTGATGATAAACTAGCATCCTATACTAAGCTTTTAGGATTGCGGGTAAGGTATCAACAACTGTAGCAACAATGATAGGCTATGCAACAGAATAGGATTAACCAAACAGTAACATGCTACACTACTCTAATGCAAGCATTAGAGAGAAGAATAGGCGATATCTGGTAATCAGGGGGGGCTTGCCTAGTTGCTCTGGCAATAAGGAGGGGTCGTCAACTCCGTAGTCGAACGGGGCAGCAGCAGCGTGGGTCTCGTAGTCTACCGAAGAGAAGATGGGGAAGAAATAATAAATACAATGCAAACATAATCATGACGATGCATGCCATGACAATGAGCGGTGCTAGGTGTGCCCTAACGCGTTAGTAGGTGCTACCGGCAAAGGGGGGAAACATCCGGGAAAGTATCCCCGGTGTCTCGCGTATTCGGACAGGTGAACCGGAGGGGGAAAGTTGCGTGTTCGCTATGCTAGGGACGTGTGGCTGACAAAAGACCGTGTATTTCATTTCGTCTCGTCGTTCTGAGCAACTTTCATGTACAAAGTATTTTCATCTGAGTTACGGATTATTTTATATGATTTTTCAAAGTTTATTTGAATTTCTGAATTTATAGGATTATATTAATTTGAATTAAAAAAAGAGTAATTACTCTTGTCACCTAGTCCTACTCTACCAGAGTGTATGACAATGGGGCCTGGGGGGTCCAATCAGCAGAGTTGACCCAGTCAACATTTAACAGTCAAAAGGTGAATAGTAAATGTGGGTCCTCGCTGTCATTGAGTTAGTTTCTAGTAGAGTTTTAATTAAACAGTTTATATAACTGAGGGGCCCATCTATCACTTTCTATTAAACTAATTTCTAATTAAATTAATACTAAATAAAATTAGCACTAATGTAAATAGGGCTGGCCCTACATGGCAGAGACACAGCCAGGATATCAAGATGTGCTCGCCATGGCCTCGCGTGAGGCAGCGAGCAGCAGTCCCAGCCACTTAGCACGACAGCGGCTGGTCTGAGCCGGCTGCTACCTCTTGAGCACTGCGTTGGATTTCCCCGAAGAGGAGAGGATGATGCAGCAAAGTAGCGTAAGTATTTCCCTTAGTTTTTGAGAACCAAGGTATCAATCCAGTAGGAGACCACGCACAAGTCCCTCGTACCTACACAAAACGATAGCTCCTCGCAACCAACGCGATTAGGGGTTGTCAATCCCTTCATGGTCACTTACAAGAGTGAGATCTTGATAGAGATGATAAATAATATATTTGGTATTTTTGATAGATAGATGCAAAGTGAAAAGTAAAAGGCAAAGTAAAAACAAAGCAAGTAATAAAGTAATGGAGATTGATATGATGAGAATAGACCCGGGGGCCATAGGTTTCACTAGTGGATTCTCTCAAGAGCATAGATATTCTACGATGGGTGAACAAATTACTATTGAGCAATTGACAGAATTGAGCATAGTTATGAGTGTATCTAGGTATGATCATGTATATAGGCATCACGTCCGAGACAAGTAGATCGAAACGATTCTGCATCTACTACTATTACTCCACTCATCGACCGCTATCCAGCATGCATCTAGAGTATTAAGTTAAAAACAGAGTAATGCCTTAAGCAAGATGACATGATGTAGAGGGATAAATTCATGCAATATGATAAAAACCCCATCTTCTTATCCTCGATGGCAACAATACAATACGTGCCTTGTTGCCCCTTCTGTCACTGGGAAAGGACACCGCAAGATTGAACCCAAAGCTAAGCACTTCTCCCATTGCAAGAACTACCAATCTAGTTGGCCAAACCAAAAGGATAATTCGAAGGGACTTGCAAAGATAACTCAATCATACACAAAATAATTCAGAGAAGATTCAAATATTGTTCATAGATAAACTGGATCATAAACCCACAATTCATTGGTATCAACAAACACACCGCAAAAAGAAGATTACATCGAATAGATCTCCACGAGAGAGGGGGAGAACATTGTATTGAGATCAAAAAAGAGAGAAGAATCCATCTAGCTACTAACTATGGACCCGAAGGTCTGAAGTAAACTACTCACACTTCATCGGAGGGGCTATGGTGTTGATGTAGAAGCCCTCCATGGTGGATGCCCCCTCCGACGGAGCTCCGGAATAGGCCCCAAGATGGGATCTCGTGGATACCGAAGGTTGCGACGGTGGAATTAGGTTTTGGCTCCTATTCTGATTGTTTGGGCATACGTAGGTATATATAGGAGGAAGGAGTACGTCGGTGGAGCAACAGGGGGGCCACGAGGCAGGGGGGCGCGCCCTAGGGGGGGCACCCCCCACCCTCGTGACCGCCTCTGTTACGTCTTGGAGTAGGGTCCAAGTCTCCTGGATCACGTTCGGTGAGAAAATCACGTTCCCGAAGGTTTCATTCCGTTTGGACTCCGTTTGATTCCGTTTCTTCGAAACACTGAAATAGGCAAAAAACAGCAATTCTGGGCTGGGCCTCCGGTTAATAGGTTAGTCCCAAAAATAATATAAAACTGGAAAATAAAGCCCAATATAGTCCAAAACAGTGGATAAAGTAGCATGGAGCAATCAAAAATTATAGATACGTTGGAGACATATCAGGCATCCCCAAGCTTAATTCCTGCTCGTCCTCGAGTAGGTAAATGATAAAAAAGAATTTTTGATGCGGAGTGATACTTTGGCATAATTTCAATGTAAATCTTCTTAATTGTGGCATGAATATTCAGATCCAAAAGATTCAAGACAAAAGTTCATATTGACACAAAAATAATAATACTTCAAGCATACTAATCAAAGCAATCATGTCTTCTCAAAATAGCATGGCAAAAGAAAGTTCATCCCTACAAAATCATATAGTTAGGCTATGCTTCATTTTCGTCACACAAAGATGTTCCCAACTTCTATACCCCCGATGACAGCCAAGCAATTGTTTCATACTTAAATAATCTCAAACTTTTTCAATCTTCACGCTATACATGAGCGTGAGCCATGGATATAGCACTATGGGTGGAATAGAATATGATGATGGGGATTGTGTGGAGAAGACAAAAAAGGAGAAAGTCTCACATTGACGAGGATAATCAACGGGCTATGGAGATGCCCATTAATTGATGTTAACATGAGGAGTAGGGATTGCCATGCAACGGATGCACTAGAGCTATGAATGCTCAACAAAAGAAAACTAGTGGGTGTGCATCCAACTTGCTTGCTCATGAAGACCAAGGGCATTTGAGGAAGCCCATTGTAGGAATATACAAGCCAAGTTCTATAATGAAAAATTCCACTAGTATAAAAAGACAACTTATGAGACTCACTACATGAAGAACAAGGTGCTACTTTGAAGCACAATATATGAGACTCACTACATGAAGAACAAGGTGCTACTTTGAAGCACAAGTGTGGAAAAGAGATAGTAGCATTGCCCTTTTTATTTTCTTTTTTTGGGCCTTTTTTCTTTTGGCCTTTCTGTTTGTTTTCTTTTTTTTATTATTTGGGCAATGCTCTAATAATGATGATCATCACACTTCTATTGATTACAACATAAGGATTACAACTCGAAACTTAGAACAAGATATGACTATATGAATGCCTCCGGCGGTGTACCAGGATGGTGCAATGAATCAAGAGCGACATGTATGAAAAATAATGCATGGTGGCTTTGCCACAAATACGATGTCAACTACATGATCATGCAATGACAATATGACAATAATAATGTATGTCATGATGATGATGATGGAAGTTGCATGGCAATATATCTCGGAATGGCTATGGAAATGCCATGATAGGTAGGTATGGTGGCTGTTTTGAGGAAGATATAAGGAGGTTTATGTGTGATAGAGCGTACCGTATCACGGGGTTTGGATGCACCGGCGAAGTTTGCACCAACTCTCAAGGTGAGAAAGGGCAATGCACATTACCGAAGAGGCTAGCAAAGGCGGAAAGATGAGAGTGCGTATAATCCATGGACTCAACATTATTCAAAAGAACTCATATACTTATTGCAAAAAATTTAGAAGTCATCAAAAATCAAGTACTACGCGCATGCTCATAGGGGGTGTCACATCCTAGTTAGCCATGCATTAGAGTGTTGCATCATGTTTACTCTTTCATCAGAAACTTGAAATGGGGATCTGTGAAACCCTCAGAATCTTTTTGAAAATGATCCAAATAAAAATTTCTCCAAAAAGGTCCAAGAAAATGCTCATGTTGCTCTCTGAAAATATTGGACAGAGATAAAAATCAAACCAATATTTTTAAGAGCTCACAGGTATTTATTTTGGGCATTTGGAATTAATGCATAATTATTTGCATTGGAAATATATTATTTATATATATTAATATATGTCCAAATATTATGCCATTTATAAAGGAGCTCTGGAATAATATATATAGCTCCTGCCAAAATTGGCATAAGTTAAATAAATGATTTAATATATTTTTTAAATCAAAACAAATGTCAGAAATTAGAAAACAGAAAATAATTAACAGGAGGAGCTTACCTGGGCTCCTCCACTGTGCGGCCCAGCCAGCTGGCCGGCCCAGCCAGCAGCCGGCCCAGCCCATCTCCCTCCTCTGTCGTCTTCGTCCCGACAGAGGGAGGGGAGTGTGGCCGGCGCGCGCGCGCGCCACCGCGCCACGCCACCTCTCTCCCTGCCTGCCTGCCCTCCCCTCCTCGCCTCGATGCCCTGGACCCACGCCCCCCTGCTCTCTCCCTCCCCGCTTCCTCCTCCCTCTCTCTCACACGGCCGAACACCACCGTCGCCGCCGTTCGCCATAGCAGCCATCTCCGGCCACCCCTCGCTCCCCCGACTAGCTCAGAAGCTCCGCCACGACCCCCTCTTCCTCCCCACCGCTCCACAGCTCCCCGGAAGCCCTGCATCGCCGCCACGTCGCCGTTCCCCTCTTCGGGCTCCGACCATCGTCGCCGTCGAATTCGTCGTCTCCAGCGCGTCCCCGAGCCCGCTAACCATCCCTGCAGCTCCGCGGTGAGCCCCCGGATCGTTTCCCCCTTCTCCCCTGGTCTCTCCCGACCTCTAGGCCCTAGCCCCACCTTGGCCGAGAGCTCCACGCCGCCGGCGATGTCGCCGTCGTGGCCACGGTCACCGTAGCACCCAACCGAGCACACTATCGTGCTCCACACCTCACTAGGAGTACGCAGCACGCACTAACGCCTCCCCAAACCCCCTGCAACACCGATCCCGACCGCACCCGAACTCCGGCGGCCGCAGCCGAGCTCGCCGCCGTCGACTCCGGCCACCCCAGGCCCAGCCACGGCCACCGTTCGACGCGCGGGAGCAAGAGCTTTCCAACGAGCCCAAGCACGGCCTCGCCCGTGCCCTGTAGCGCGATCCCGCGTCGCGCCGCCGTCTCGGGCCTCGCCGGCGTCACGTCGCCGGTGGGTTTGACCCACTTTGACCACGGCAGGACACCCCCTGAGTCCCTGACAGGTGGGCCCAGCCCTGTAGCTAATTAGGATTAGCGCTAACCACTGTTAGTTAACCCCCTGACACTGACTAGTGGGCCCCAGCGCCACTAATTAGTAATTAGGATTAAATTAACCCTGTTTAACCCCCCTGTCACTGACGTGTGGGCCCCACACGTCAGGTTTGACTTCAGCCAGCCGCAGTTGACCACTGACGTCACACTGACGTCAGGCTGACGCAGTAATTGATTTTCTGGATTTAAATTTAAATCAGGAAATTCCAGAATATTATTTAAACTTTAAAAATTCATAACTTTTATTCTGTAACTCCAATTTGGACAAATTATATATGAAAAATGATCAGAAAAATCCAATCTATCCATCTGTACTATTTTCATGCATGATCAAACAAGTTAAATTGATGTTTTAAGCAGAACAAGGAAAAGCACTTTAAAAGGCCATGTTTGAGTTTGAAATTTGAATCTTTGATTCAAATTTGTTCAAACCCTTCTGGTTCTAGTTGCATTAGCCCAACACACTCATATTGCCATGTTTCATGCATGCATCATATTGTTGCACATTGTTTGGTGATGCTTGTGTATCGATGTCCTTTGCGACAGGTTCTGCCTCCGAGGAGTACCGTGATTACCCTAACGAAGAACCGTATCAGTGCATCGAACCATCAGGCAAGCAACCAACCATTTGATCATATCGATACAATCCCATGTTCTCGCTCCTGCTCTCCTTTACTGCATTAAGACAACGCGTTTCAAACTGCTGTGTGCTACGGTAGTTGAACCCATTTCCTCTGCATGACCTGTCATTGCCACAGTAACTAGATGAAACCCACTAGCATGTGTAGGAGTTGAATGAGCCATATGTATGTGTTGTTCCTACCTTGCTATGCCTGCTATGCTTAGAGTCGTGTCAGGTCTGGTTCATCTGGGTGATGGGCTAGAGTGAAATGATTATGTCGGTAATGGGAGTGGTGTGGTGAACACGATTTGGTAAAGGTATCGATGAGAGGCCATGTAGGAGTACATGGTGGGTTGTTTCATTGAAGCCGACCTTAAGCACTGAGATCTGTATGTGTGATTTAAGAATCAGCTACTACCATGCATTGGGCCCGAAACCAATGGACCCTCTCGGCTTCTTATTCACCCTAGTTCTCCGTCCAGGAGTTGCAAGTAGTTTCTGGTGTTTGTAGCCTACTGGAGGCCGTGGACAGCGCTGACCGTAGGGGTGGGCTGTGATGCGGTAGGTACGTGGCCGGGTGTACCGAATACCCGTTAGGTATCTCGGGAACCCTGTTCACATCGTTCGGGGCCGTATGGGAAACCTCGGCCGGACTCCCTGCGGATGGAACCTGAATAGGCGATAAACCTGGACTGGAGGCTTAGGTGATTAGGTAGGTCGTGGCCGACACCCACGTTGGGCTTCCGCTTGAAGGTTGCCGAGTACATGTCGTGTAAGCGACGGTAAGTGGTGAGAGCGTGTATGAAGAAGTACACCCCTGCAGGGTTAACATGATCTATTCGAATAGCCGCGTCCGCGGTAAAGGACTACTTGGTTGCCTATACAGTTCATAGACAAGTAAATGGAAACTGTTAAAAGCCTCAAGATAAGTGTGAGTGCCGAGGATGGCCCTTCCGTAGGAAGACGGAGGTGGATCCTCGGTAGTGTATTGAAGTGGTGAGTAGTGGACTCGTGTGCGCAAAACCATTTCAAGTTGGAGTATCGTAGGATAGCCTAGCCAAGAGTCAAAGCTGGCTTGCTGCAATAACTCCACCAACCCTTCTTGATACTATGCATGTATGTAGGATCTGATGTAAGTCTTGCTGAGTACCTTTGTACTCATGTTGCTATAATCTACATTTTTACAGAAGACGCTGCAACCCCTTCTGATGGGTTCTATGTAGACGTTGACATCAACGAGTAGGCTAAAGACCCAGGTGGTGACCCTGAGCTTGTGAAGGACCACGTAGTATAGCTAGGCTTTCCAAGCCTCTTTTATTTTACTAGTTGTCTGTACTCAGACAAGTTACTTCCGCTGCTGGTTTGTATGACTGTATGACTTGTATGTGGGGTCGTGAGACCCGTACCTTTGTGTATGTTATGTATGGCTCCCTGAGCCTTAAATAAAGTACTTGTGTCATAGAGTCATGTTGTGATGCTTCGTTGTATTTGCACATATCGAGCATATTGTGTGTATGATTGAAATGCTTGGTATGTGTGGGATCTGACTATCTAGTTGTTTATCTTTAGTAGCCTCTCTTACCGGGAAATGTCTCCTAGTGTTACCGCTGAGCCATGGTAGCTTGCTACTGCTCTGGAACACTTAGGCTGGCCGGCATGTGTCCTTCTTCGTTCCTGTGTCTGTCCCTTCGGGGAAATGTCACGCTTTGAGTACCGGAGTCCTGTTAGCCCGCTACAGCCGGTTTACCGGAGTCCTGCTAGCCCAGTGCTACAGCCCGGACCCACTTGCTGATGACCGACACGTTCGAAGCTGGGTCATGGATGCCTGTCCCTGTAAGTCTGTGCCACTTTGGGTTTACGACTAGTCATGTCAGCCCGGGCTCCTTATCATATGGATGCTAGCGACACTATCATATACGTGAGCCAAAAGGCGCAAACGGTCCCGGGAAAAGGTAAGACGACACCCGTGGGGATACCGTGCGTGAGGCCGCAAAGTGATATGAGGTGTTACCGGCTAGATCGATGTGACATCGAGTCGGGGTCCTGACAGCGTTGGTATCAGAGCCGGACTGCCTGTAGGTTCTCCAAGCCAAACTGGTCGATGTTGAGTCTAGAAATTCTTTAGTTATATGTAGGGGAATTGTTTGTGGGTTGGAACGTAAGGCTCTTTTTACTCCTTATACCTTATGACTTTCTGATCTGAGTCAGTCCATTCTTCCACCGGGGGGTTAAGGAATTAGGATCTGTTCTCTCTATCAGGATCACGAGTTACTAATCAGTAGTACCTTATAAGTTTGATGGTTACAAGCCTAGTTCAGTTCTACTACCACCTTATGTTGTTAGAATGGTTTCAGAACTTGATATGATGATGTTGAGTATGTACGAAATCCTTTGTCAAATGTCTCAAATCCTTCTTGAGCATTTACAGCTGTTATGCTGCCGAAATTTTGCTAGAAGTTCTAATGCCTTTGCATTATGATTGTGCTTTCAGATGGCCACTCGCGACCTCAATCAAGTGGTTCGCCTGACTCGATGCCTAGATGTACCCGGCCATACTGCTAAGTTGGTCAGGGTAATGACTGAGGCTGGATACCGCTGGTATCCTGAGTACACGGTCGAAGAGCAATTCCGGGACTTCAATCAAAGCCAGTATCTCTGCACTGTCAGGATATTTCCATCTTATCCTGGATCCACCGAGCCTCTTCACTGCTCCTATGGACTCGGGGTTACTATTGAGATGGCTGTGCAGGACGCCGCCTACTCTATGATGACCATTATGCGAGTCAGATCTGGTTTATTTCGGGACTCTGATTTCCGGTATATGCCAGGATCACTTCCGGGAGCACAAGGGTATCTCCAGGCTATCTATGCTGACCCCACTCAGGAGGATTCACGGACTCGCACCACTGCTGAGATGCTCGAGGATAAGGACCGTGAAAATCGGGCCTTAAGGTTAGAGCTCTTCAATACCCGTGCTGACCACTGGGCCACTTTGACTCGGTTCGCACCGGCGGTGCAAGCTGGATATTCAGATATGCGCGATCTCTATCCTGTGAGATCTGCTCTGCCGGACGTGATGGTTTGGCGTGATGTAGGAGGCATCACCCCACCTCGCGGTCCCCGCAGGCCACCGTCTGTTGGTCCAAGGCCTCATCCTAGCCCCTATGGTCCACAAGCTCCGCGAGACCGTCTGTTTCCGGATGATCATGTTGAACTTCCAGGCTATGGAGGCGACTTCTACGAGGACTACTACGGATCGGTCTGAGTTAGTGGTAGTATCACTAGTTCGCACTAGCTGTGTCTTCTATCGTCCCGCGTGACTCGTGGGATATGACCTAGTTTGTACTCTTTCCGGAGGTGTAGAAAAATAATGTATAGGAGCTTGGGATGCCTTCGATGAGATGTAATCCTCTTTTCACCGTAATAGTACTTTGTTTGGTCTTGTACTAAACCCTGTATGGTGTGTATGACGATGGAATAAAGAAGCAGTTTCTGTATTTTACCATGTCATACGGATGATCATCTTGCATTCCGAGTTATTCCTTACATTTTGTATCCTATGTTGGAATTTTATCATCCTGACTAAATCATTGTCTTGTTTACCTAGGATGGTCAACACGCGCACTAACCCTGCTCCTCAAGAGCAGGCCGAAGGCAGTGAAGTCAGGGATGCAAATCTGCCTCATCCTCCTTCCCTAGCCGAGGTTATGATGGAAGCTGAGAGAAACAAGCGGGAGACCAACCGTTTGTTGGAGCGTATTGAACAGAATACAGCACACCATCAGAGGACTAACGTGGTGTCACTCAGTGATTTTATCAAATTGCATCCACCCACGTTCCACCACTCCGTCGAGCCTCTCGACGCTGATGACTGGCTTCGCAGTATCTCTCACAAACTGCGTTCCGTGCTGGTAGCGGAGGCTGACAAGGTCACCTTTGCTGCATATCATCTTGAAGGCCCCGCCAGTCTATGGTGGGAGAATTATGGAGCTATGCGCCCAGCGGGCCATGTCACTACTTGGGCTGAGTTCAGCGAGGCTTTCCGTGAACATCACATTCCGGAGGGTCTCATGGACCGTAAACGTGAAGAATTTTGCAGTTTCACCCAAGGCCGACTTTCTGTGGATGCTTACAGCAGGGAGTTTGGTAATCTCGCACGATATGCAACTGAGGAAGTGTCTACTGACGCCAAGAAGCAAGCAAGGTTCCGTAAGGGACTTAGTCCTGAGCTTCGCCGCGACCTCCGTCTGCATGAGTGCACATCTTTTCAGAAACTTGTCAACAAAGCCATCAGTGCTGAAACTGGTCAGACTGACTATGACGCAACACGCAAGCATGGCCGTGACATGGGTTCCTCATCCGGTGCTGGTCCTCAGAAGCGCCGCGTGTGGGTGCCCAACACCGCCCTGCCACCCAGGTTCACACCGAGGCCATCCTTCCAGGCGCCTCGCTCCGTTCAACAGTCTGCACCGGCCAAGCCCTATGGGGGTCCAATCAATAATGCTCCTCCACGTACCAGTTCCGTGACTTGTTTCAAATGTGGGGAATCTGGTCACTATATGCGTGAGTGTCCCCAGACCAACCCCAACCAGTCTGCTAAAGCTGTTGGCCGTGGCAAGCCGACAGGAAAAATATTCCACGCCAAGCCGGTCACCGCTTCACGTGGCCATGTCAACTGTATCTCTGCCGAAGAAGCTCAAGAGGATCCCAACGTCGTTCTCGGTACGCTTCTTGTTAATTGCCACCCGGCATCTGTTCTTTTCGATACAGGAGCCTCTCATTCTTTTATATCTGAAAATTATGCTCGTTTGCATAACGTTGCATTCTGTGACTTGCCATCCACTATGGAAATTTCTACCCCTGGTTCTAGATGGCAGACCTCTAGGGTAAGTTATGGAAATGAAATCCAAGTCGACAGACTTGTTTTCCTTGCGTCTTTGATAGCCCTTAAATCTTCAGATATTAATATCATTCTGGGTATGGACTGGATGTCAGCTCATCATGCCCAAATTGATTGCTTCTCTAGGACTGTTCAACTCACCCATCCTTCGGGGAAGATAGTCAATGTCTTGACCCGAATAGCCAAGCGACAATTATATTCTCTTAACGCCAGCCCTTTGCCAGACCTTGAGGACGTGCCGGTAGTCTGTGACTTCCCGGATGTCTTTCCAGAGGAATTGCCAGGTGTTCCACCTGACAGGGATGTTGAGTTCGTAATCGACCTCATCCCCGGAACCGTTCCGATTGCTAGAAGACCTTATAAGATGGCACCACTAGAACTAGCCGAGCTTAAGAAACAACTCGATGAATCCTTGAAAAAGGGTTTCATCCGCCCTAGTTCATCTCCGTGGGCTTGCCCCGTCCTATTCGTCAAGAAGAAGGATGGTACGGACCGGATGGTTGTAGATTACCGACCTGTCAATTTGGTCACAATCAAGAACAAATATCCACTTCCCAGGATCAACGACCTGTACGATCAGCTCGCTGGATCCTCAGTCTTCTCCAAGATGGATTTGAGGTTGGGCTACCATCAAATCAAAATCAGAAACGGGGACATTCCTAAAACGGCCTTTGTTACTCGTTATGGCCAATACGAGTACACTGTCATGTCCTTCGGTTTAACCAACGCTCCAGCCACCTTTTCTCGGTTGATGAACTCAATCTTCATGGAGTATTTGGATAAATTCGTCGTAGTTTATCTCGATGATATACTCATCTACTCCAAGAACGAGGAAGAACATGCCGAACATTTAAGGCTAGTGTTGAAGAAACTTCGAGAGCATCGCCTTTATGCCAAATTTTCTAAATGTGAATTCTGGTTGTCAGAAGTGACCTATCTGGGTCATGTAATATCTGGTAAAGGTATTGCTGTTAACCCTGAGCGAGTTCAAGCCGTCCTTAATTGGACTCCACCTGAATCGGTCAAGCAAGTTCGAAGTTTTCTGGGCTTAGCGAGCTATTGCCGTCGCTTTGTCGAGAACTTCTCCAAGGTTGCTAAACCTCTAACCGAACTCCTCAAGAAAGATAAAAAGTTCGAATGGACTCCACAATGTGAGCACAGCTTTCAGGAACTGAAAAGACGCCTGACCTCTGCTCCCGTGCTGGTACCGCCAGACTTCTCCAAGGACTTTGTTATCTACTGCGACGCCTCGCGACAAGGACTAGGTTGCATTCTTATGCAAGATCGACACGTAATTGCTTACGCTTCACGGCAATTGCACCCACATGAGGAGAATTATCCTACTCATGATCTAGAGCTTGCAGCCGTAGTCTATGCACTTAAGACCTGGCGACATTACCTCCTCGGTAATCGTTGCGAAATATTCACTGATCACCAAAGTCTGAAGTACATTTTCACCCAACCGGATTTGAATCTCAGGCAGAGACGTTGGGTTGAATTGATCACAGACTTCGACTTAGGAATAACCTACACCCCAGGGAAAGCCAACGTCATGGCTGATGCGCTAAGTCGTAAATCTTATTGTAACAAACCTGATGTTACAACAAAGTCAACCGCTTCTCCATGAGGAATTTCGGAAACTTAACCTTCAAATTGTACCTCAAGGTTTTCTTTCCACCTTGGTGGCAAAACCTACCCTTACGGATCAAATTATCAAAGCACAGAAGGTAGATCCGGGAATCTCCCGCATCAAGAGGAACATTCAGAAAGGAATTGTGAATTGTTTCTCCATTAATGATCAAGGAGTCGTATACTTCGGGAATAGACTAGTGGTTCCCAAAGTGCGCAACCTAAGGCGATTAATCCTTAAGGAAGCTCATGAATCTCCTCTCACCATTCATCCCGGTAGCTCTAAAATGTATCAGGACCTACGCCAGAGGTTCTGGTGGACTAGGATGAAGAGAGAAATTGCTCAGTATATTGCAAATTGCGACGTCTGTCATCGTGTAAAAGCAGAGCATCAACGGCCTGCTGGCACCCTTCAACCCTTAGCTATTCCTGAATGGAAATGGGATAAAATTGGTATGGATTTCATTACCGGTTTTCCCAGGACCAAGAGAGGGAATAATGCTATTTTCGTCGTGGTCGATCGTCTTTCCAAAGTAGCCCATTTCTTACCTGTTCGTGAGAGTATAACCGCTAGTCAGCTGGCAGATTTGTACATCTCCCGAATAGTGTCTCTCCATGGTGTTCCTTTGGAAATTAACTCGGATCGAGGAAGTCTTTTCACCTCTCGATTTTGGGAAAGTTTCCAAAATGCTATGGGAACTCGTCTCTCCTTTAGCACCGCTTTCCACCCTCAGTCGAGTGGTCAAGTGGAACGCGTCAACCAAATTCTAGAAGACATGCTTCGAGCCTCTGTTATCTCATTTGGAACGGACTGGGAGAAGTGCCTTCCATTTGCCGAATTCGCTTACAACAACAGCTATCAATCTAGCTTGGGTAAAGCCCCTTTTGAAGTTCTCTATGGACGACGATGTCGAACACCCCTTAACTGGTCAGAGACCGGGGAAAGACAATTGTTTGGTCCGGATATGATTCAGGAAGCAGAAGAACAAGTTCGTATCGTTCGTGAAAAATTGAAAACAGCCCAATCCCGTCAAAAGAGTCAATATGACCGAAAGCATAAGGCTATGACTTTCGAGGTTGACGAGAAGGCTTATCTTCGGGTCACCCCTCTGAAGGGAACCCATCGTTTCGGTATCAAAGGCAAATTGGCTCCTTGTTACATTGGACCTTTTCGCATTCTTGCCAAACGAGGAGAAGTTGCCTACCAGTTGGAACTACCTCCGCACCTCTCCAGAGTTCACGATGTCTTCCACGTTTCTCAACTCAGGCGTTGCTTCTCGGATCCTATCCGTGGAGTGGACCACGAAACGCTTGATCTCCAAGATGATCTTACATATCGAGAGTACCCCATTCATATCCTCGATCAAGCCGAACGTACCACGCGACGTCATAATATCAAGTTTCTCAAGGTTCAATGGTCGCACCATTCTGAGGATGAAGCAACTTGGGAAAGGGAGGATCGTCTTCGACTCGAGTATCCCGCCTTCTTCCCGGAGGAACCCAAATCTCGGGACGAGATTCTTTTGAGTGGGGGTGAGTCGTCACATCCTAGTTAGCCATGCATTAGAGTGTTGCATCATGTTTACTCTTTCATCAGAAACTTGAAATGGGGATCTGTGAAACCCTCAGAATCTTTTTGAAAATGATCCAAATAAAAATTTCTCCAAAAAGGTCCAAGAAAATGCTCATGTTGCTCTCTGAAAATATTGGACAGAGATAAAAATCAAACCAATATTTTTAAGAGCTCACAGGTATTTATTTTGGGCATTTGGAATTAATGCATAATTATTTGCATTGGAAATATATTATTTATATATATTAATATATGTCCAAATATTATGCCATTTATAAAGGAGCTCTGGAATAATATATATAGCTCCTGCAAAAATTGGCATAAGTTAAATAAATGATTTAATATATTTTTTAAATCAAAACAAATGTCAGAAATTAGAAAACAGAAAATAATTAACAGGAGGAGCTTACCTGGGCTCCTCCACTGTGCGGCCCAGCCAGCTGGCCGGCCCAGCCAGCAGCCGGCCCAGCCCATCTCCCTCCTCTGTCGTCTTCGTCCCGACAGAGGGAGGGGAGTGTGGCCGGCGCGCGCGCGCGCCACCGCGCCACGCCACCTCTCTCCCTGCCTGCCTGCCCTCCCCTCCTCGCCTCGATGCCCTGGACGACGCCACGCCTCCCCCCTGCTCTCTCTCACTCTCCCCCGGCTCTTCCTTCCTCTCCCTCGCTCTCTCTCTCACACGGCCGAACACCACCGTCGCCGCCGTTCGCCATAGCAGCCATCTCCGGCCACCCCTCGCTCCCCCGACTAGCTCAGAAGCTCCGCCACGACCCCCTCTTCCTCCCCACCGCTCCACAGCTCCCCGGAAGCCCTGCATCGCCGCCACGTCGCCGTTCCCCTCTTCGGGCTCCGACCATCGTCGCCGTCGAATTCGTCGTCTCCAGCGCGTCCCCGAGCCCGCTAACCATCCCTGCAGCTCCGCGGTGAGCCCCCGGATCGTTTCCCCCTTCTCCCCTGGCCTCTTCCGACCTCTAGGCCGTAGCCCCACCTTGGCCGAGAGCTCCACGCCGCCGGCGATGTCGCCGTCGTGGCCACGGTCACCGTAGCACCCAACCGAGCACACTATCGTGCTCCACACCTCACTAGGAGCACGCAGCACGCACTAACGCCTCCCCAAACCCCCTGCAACACCGATCCCGACCGCACCCGAACTCCGGCGGCCGCAGCCGAGCTCGCCGCCGTCGACTCCGGCCACCCCAGGCCCAGCCACGGCCACCCTTCGACGCGCGGGAGCAAGAGCTTTCCAACGAGCCCAAGCACGGCCTCGCCCGTGCCCTGTAGCGCGATCCCGCGTCGCGCCGCCGTCTCGGGCCTCGCCGGCGTCACGTCGCCGGTGGGTTTGACCCACTTTGACCACGGCAGGACACCCCCTGAGTCCCTGACAGGTGGGCCCAGCCCTGTAGCTAATTAGGATTAGTGCTAACCACTGTTAGTTAACCCCCTGACACTGACTAGTGGGCCCCAGCGCCACTAATTAGTAATTAGGATTAAATTAACCCTGTTTAACCCCCCTGTCACTGACGTGTGGGCCCCACACGTCAGGTTTGACTTCAGCCAGCCGCAGTTGACCACTGACGTCACACTGACGTCAGGCTGACGCAGTAATTGATTTTCTGGATTTAAATTTAAATCAGGAAATTCCAGAATATTATTTAAACTTTAAAAATTCATAACTTTTATTCTGTAACTCCAATTTGGACAAATTATATATGAAAAATGATCAGAAAAATCCAATCTATCCATCTGTACTATTTTCATGCATGATCAAACAAGTTAAATTGATGTTTTAAGCAGAACAAGGAAAAGCACTTTAAAAGGCCATGTTTGAGTTTGAAATTTGAATCTTTGATTCAAATTTGTTCAAACCCTTCTGGTTCTAGTTGCATTAGCCCAACACACTCATATTGCCATGTTTCATGCATGCATCATATTGTTGCACATTGTTTGGTGATGCTTGTGTATCGATGTCCTTTGCGACAGGTTCTGCCTCCGAGGAGTACCGTGATTACCCTAACGAAGAACCGTATCAGTGCATCGAACCATCAGGCAAGCAACCAACCATTTGATCATATCGATACAATCCCATGTTCTCGCTCCTGCTCTCCTTTACTACATTAAGACAACGCGTTTCAAACTACTATGTGCTACGGTAGTTGAACCCATTTCCTCTGCATGACCTGTCATTGCCACAGTAACTAGATGAAACCCACTAGCATGTGTAGGAGTTGAATGAGCCATATGTATGTGTTGTTCCTACCTTGCTATGCCTGCTATGCTTAGAGTCGTGTCAGGTCTGGTTCATCTGGGTGATGGGCTAGAGTGAAATGATTATGTCGGTAATGGGAGTGGTGTGGTGAACACGATTTGGTAAAGGTATCGATGAGAGGCCATGTAGGAGTACATGGTGGGTTGTTTCATTGAAGCCGACCTTAAGCACTGAGATCTGTATGTGTGATTTAAGAATCAGCTACTACCATGCATTGGGCCCGAAACCAATGGACCCTCTCGGCTTCTTATTCACCCTAGTTCTCCGTCCAGGAGTTGCAAGTAGTTTCTGGTGTTTGTAGCCTACTGGAGGCCGTGGACAGCGCTGACCGTAGGGGTGGGCTGTGATGCGGTAGGTACGTGGCCGGGTGTACCGAATACCCGTTAGGTATCTCGGGAACCCTGTTCACATCATTCGGGGCCGTATGGGAAACCTCGGCTGGACTCCCTGCGGATGGAACCTGAATAGGCGATAAACCTGGACTGGAGGCTTAGGTGATTAGGTAGGTCGTGGCCGACACCCACGTTGGGCTTCCGCTTGAAGGTTGCCGAGTACATGTCGTGTAAGCGACGGTAAGTGGTGAGAGCGTGTATGAAGAAGTACACCCCTGCAGGGTTAACATGATCTATTCGAATAGCCGCGTCCGCGGTAAAGGACTACTTGGTTGCCTATACAGTTCATAGACAAGTAAATGGAAACTGTTAAAAGCCTCAAGATAAGTGTGAGTGCCGAGGATGGCCCTTCCGTAGGAAGACGGAGGTGGATCCTCGGTAGTGTATTGAAGTGGTGAGTAGTGGACTCGTGTGCGCAAAACCATTTCAAGTTGGAGTATCGTAGGATAGCCTAGCCAAGAGTCAAAGCTGGCTTGCTGCAATAACTCCACCAACCCTTCTTGATACTATGCATGTATGTAGGATCTGATGTAAGTCTTGCTGAGTACCTTTGTACTCATGTTGCTATAATCTACATTTTTACAGAAGACGCTGCAACCCTTTCTGATGGGTTCTATGTAGACGTTGACATCAACGAGTAGGCTAAAGACCCAGGTGGTGACCCTGAGCTTGTGAAGGACCACGTAGTATAGCTAGGCTTTCCAAGCCTCTTTTATTTTACTAGTTGTCTGTACTCAGACAAGTTACTTCCGCTGCTGGTTTGTATGACTGTATGACTTGTATGTGGGGTCGTGAGACCCGTACCTTTGTGTATGTTATGTATGGCTCCCTGAGCCTTAAATAAAGTACTTGTGTCATAGAGTCATGTTGTGATGCTTCGTTGTATTTGCACATATCGAGCATATTGTGTGTATGATTGAAATGCTTGGTATGTGAGGGATCTGACTATCTAGTTGTTTATCTTTAGTAGCCTCTCTTACCGGGAAATGTCTCCTAGTGTTACCGCTGAGCCATGGTAGCTTGCTACTGCTCTGGAACACTTAGGCTGGCCGGCATGTGTCCTTCTTCGTTCCTGTGTCTGTCCCTTCGGGGAAATGTCACGCTTTGAGTACCGGAGTCCTGTTAGGCCGCTACAGCCCGGTTTACCGGAGTCCTGCTAGCCCAGTGCTACAGCCCGGACCCACTTGCTGATGACCGACACGTTCGAAGCTGGGTCATGGATGCCTGTCCCTGTAAGTCTGTGCCACTTTGGGTTTACGACTAGTCATGTCAGCCCGGGCTCCTTATCATATGGATGCTAGCGACACTATCATATACGTGAGCCAAAAGGCGCAAACGGTCCCGGGAAAAGGGAAGACGACACCCGTGGGGATACCGTGCGTGAGGCCGCAAAGTGATATGAGGTGTTACCGGCTAGATCGATGTGACATCGAGTCGGGGTCCTGACAGCGTTGGTATCAGAGCCGGACTGCCTGTAGGTTCTCCAAGCCAAACTGGTCGATGTTGAGTCTAGAAATTCTTTAGTTATATGTAGGGGAATTGTTTGTGGGTTGGAACGTAAGGCTCTTTTTACTCCTTATACCTTATGACTTTCTGATCTGAGTCAGTCCATTCTTCCACCGGGGGGTTAAGGAATTAGGATCTGTTCTCTCTATCAGGATCACGAGTTACTAATCAGTAGTACCTTATAAGTTTGATGGTTACAAGCCTAGTTCAGTTCTACTACCACCTTATGTTGTTAGAATGGTTTCAGAACTTGATATGATGATGTTAAGTATGTACGAAATCCTTTGTCAAATGTCTCAAATCCTTCTTGAGCATTTACAACTGTTATGCTGCCGAAATTTTGCTAGAAGTTCTAATGCCTTTGCAATATGATTGTGCTTTCAGATGGCCACTCGCGACCTCAATCAAGTGGTTCGCCTGACTCGATGCCTAGATGTACCCGGCCATACTGCTAAGTTGGTCAGGGTAATGACTGAGGCTAGATACCGCTGGTATCCTGAGTACACGGTCGAAGAGCAATTCCGGGACTTCAATCAAAGCCAGTATCTCTGCACTGTCAGGATATTTCCATCTTATCCTGGATCCACCGAGCCTCTTCACTGCTCCTATGGACTCGGGGTTACTATTGAGATGGCTGTGCAGGACGCCGCCTACTCTATGATGACCATTATGCGAGTCAGATCTGGTTTATTTCGGGACTCTGATTTCCGGTATATGCCAGGATCACTTCCGGGAGCACAAGTGTATCTCCAGGCTATCTATGCTGACCCCACTCAGGAGGATTCACGGACTCGCACCACTGCTGAGATGCTCGAGGATAAGGACCGTGAAAATCGGGCCTTAAGGTTAGAGCTCTTCAATACCCGTGCTGACCACTGGGCCACTTTGACTCGGTTCGCACCGGCGGTGCAAGCTGGATATTTGGATATGCGCGATCTCTATCCTGTGAGATCTGCTCTGCCGGACGTGATGGTTTGGCGTGATGTAGGAGGCATCACCCCACCTCGCGGTCCCCGCAGGCCACCATCTGTTGGTCCAAGGCCTCATCCTAGCCCCTATGGTCCACAAACTCCGCGAGACCGTCTGTTTCCGGATGATCATGTTGAACTTCCAGGCTATGGAGGCGACTTCTACGAGGACTACTACGGATCGGTCTGAGTTAGTGGTAGTATCACTAGTTCGCACTAGCTGTGTCTTCTATCGTCCCGCGTGACTCATGGGATATGACCTAGTTTGTACTCTTTCCGGAGGTGTAGAAAAATAATGTATAGGAGCTTGGGATGCCTTCGATGAGATGTAATCCTCTTTTCACCATAATAGTACTTTGTTTGGTCTTGTACTAAACCCTGTATGGTGTGTATGACGATGGAATAAAGAAGCAGTTTCTGTATTTTACCATGTCATACGGATGATCATCTTGCATTCCGAGTTATTCCTTACATTTTGTATCCTATGTTGGAATTTTATCATCCTGACTAAATCATTGTCTTGTTTACCTAGGATGGTCAACACGCGCACTAACCCTGCTCCTCAAGAGCAGGCCGAAGGCAGTGAAGTCAGGGATGCAAATCTGCCTCATCCTCCTTCCCTAGCCGAGGTTATGATGGAAGCTGAGAGAAACAAGCGGGAGACCAACCGTTTGTTGGAGCGTATTGAACAGAATACAACACACCATCAGAGGACTAACGTGGTGTCACTCAGTGATTTTATCAAATTGCATCCACCCACGTTCCACCACTCCGTCGAGCCTCTCGACGCTGATGACTGGCTTCGCCAGTCTATGGTGGGAGAATTATGGAGCTATGCGCCCAGCGGGCCATGTCACTACTTGGGCTGAGTTCAGCGAGGCTTTCCGTGAACATCACATTCCGGAGGGTCTCATGGACCGTAAACGTGAAGAATTTTGCAGTTTCACCCAAGGCCGACTTTCTGTGGATGCTTACAGCAGGGAGTTTGGTAATCTCGCACGATATGCAACTGAGGAAGTGTCTACTGACGCCAAGAAGCAAGCAAGGTTCCGTAAGGGACTTAGTCCTGAGCTTCGCCGCGACCTCCGTCTGCATGAGTGCACATCTTTTCAGAAACTTGTCAACAAAGCCATCAGTGCTGAAACTGGTCAGACTGACTATGACGCAACACGCAAGCATGGCCGTGACATGGGTTCCTCATCCGGTGCTGGTCCTCAGAAGCGCCGCGTGTGGGTGCCCAACACCGCCCTGCCACCCAGGTTCACACCGAGGCCATCCTTCCAGGCGCCTCGCTCCGTTCAACAGTCTGCACCGGCCAAGCCCTATGGGGGTCCAATCAATAATGCTCCTCCACGTACCAGTTCCGTGACTTGTTTCAAATGTGGGGAATCTGGTCACTATATGCGTGAGTGTCCCCAGACCAACCCCAACCAGTCTGCTAAAGCTGTTGGCCGTGGCAAGCCGACAGGAAAAATATTCCACGCCAAGCCGGTCACCGCTTCACGTGGCCATGTCAACTGTATCTCTGCCGAAGAAGCTCAAGAGGATCCCAACGTCGTTCTCGGTACGCTTCTTGTTAATTGCCACCCGGCATCTGTTCTTTTTGATACAGGAGCCTCTCATTCTTTTATATCTGAAAATTATGCTCGTTTGCATAACGTTGCATTCTGTGACTTGCCATCCACTATGGAAATTTCTACCCCTGGTTCTAGATGGCAGACCTCTAAGGTAAGTTATGGAAATGAAATCCAAGTCGACAGACTTGTTTTCCTTGCGTCTTTGATAGCCCTTAAATCTTCAGATATTAATATCATTCTGGGTATGGACTGGATGTCAGCTCATCATGCCCAAATTGATTGCTTCTCTAGGACTGTTCAACTCACCCATCCTTCGGGGAAGATAGTCAATGTCTTGACCCGAATAGCCAAGCGACAATTATATTCTCTTAACGCCAGCCCTTTGCCAGACCTTGAGGACGTGCCGGTAGTCTGTGACTTCCCGGATGTCTTTCCAGAGGAATTGCCAGGTGTTCCACCTGACAGGGATGTTGAGTTCGTAATCGACCTCATCCCCGGAACCGTTCCGATTGCTAGAAGACCTTATAAGATGGCACCACTAGAACTAGCCGAGCTTAAGAAACAACTCGATGAATCCTTGAAAAAGGGTTTCATCCGCCCTAGTTCATCTCCGTGGGCTTGCCCCGTCCTATTCGTCAAGAAGAAGGATGGTACGGACCGGATGGTTGTAGATTACCGACCTGTCAATTTGGTCACAATCAAGAACAAATATCCACTTCCCAGGATCAACGACCTGTATGATCAGCTCGCTGGATCCTCAGTCTTCTCCAAGATGGATTTGAGGTTGGGCTACCATCAAATAAAAATCAGAAGCGGGGACATTCCTAAAACGGCCTTTGTTACTCGTTATGGCCAATACGAGTACACCGTCATGTCCTTCGGTTTAACCAACGCTCCAGCCACCTTTTCTCGGTTAATGAACTCAATCTTCATGGAGTATTTGGATAAATTCGTCGTAGTTTATCTCGATGATATACTCATCTACTCCAAGAACGAGGAAGAACATGCCGAACATTTAAGGCTAGTGTTGAAGAAACTTCGAGAGCATCGCCTTTATGCCAAATTTTCTAAATGTGAATTCTGGTTGTCAGAAGTGACCTATCTGGGTCATGTAATATCTGGTAAAGGTATTGCTGTTAACCCTGAGCGAGTTCAAGCCGTCCTTAATTGGACTCCACCTGAATCGGTCAAGCAAGTTCGGAGTTTTCTGGGCTTAGCGAGCTATTGCCGTCGCTTTGTCGAGAACTTCTCCAAGGTTGCTAAACCTCTAACCGAACTCCTCAAGAAAGATAAAAAGTTCGAATGGACTCCACAATGTGAGCACAGCTTTCAGGAACTGAAAAGACGCCTGACCTCTGCTTCCGTACTGGTACCGCCAGACTTCTCCAAGGACTTTGTTATCTACTGCGACGCCTCGCGACAAGGACTAGGTTGCATTCTCATGCAAGATCGACACGTAATTGCCTACGCTTCACGGCAATTGCACCCACATGAGGAGAATTATCCTACTCATGATCTAGAGCTTGCAGCCGTAGTCTATGCACTTAAGACCTGGCGACATTACCTCCTCGGTAATCGTTGCGAAATATTCACTGATCACCAAAGTCTGAAGTACATTTTCACCCAACCGGATTTGAATCTCAGGCAGAGACATTGGGTTGAATTGATCACAGACTTCGACTTAGGAATAACCTACACCCCAGGGAAAGCCAACGTCATGGCTGATGCGCCAAGTCGTAAATCTTATTGTAACAATCTGATGTTACAACAAAGTCAACCGCTTCTCCATGAGGAATTTCGGAAGCTTAACCTTCACATTGTACCTCAAGGTTTTCTTTCCACCTTGGTGGCAAAACCTACCCTTACGGATCAAATTATCAAAGCACAGAAGGTAGATCCGGGAATCTCCCGCATCAAGAGGAACATTCAGAAAGGAATTGCGAATTGTTTCTCCATTAATGATCAAGGAGTCGTATACTTCGGGAATCGACTAGTGGTTCCCAAAGTGCGCAACCTAAGGCGATTAATCCTTAAGGAAGCTCATGAATCTCCTCTCACCATTCATCCCGGTAGCTCTAAAATGTATCAGGACCTACGCCAGAGGTTCTGGTGGACTAGGATGAAGAGAGAAATTGCTCAGTATATTGCAAATTGCGACGTCTGTCGTCGTGTAAAAGCAGAGCATCAACGGCCTGCTGGCACCCTTCAACCCTTAGCTATTCCTGAATGGAAATGGGATAAAATTGGTATGGATTTCATTACCGGTTTTCCCAGGACCAAGAGAGGGAATAATGCTATTTTCGTCGTGGTCGATCGTCTTTCCAAAGTAGCCCATTTCTTACCTGTTCGTGAGAGTATAACCGCTAGTCAGCTGGCAGATTTGTACATCTCCCGAATAGTGTCTCTCCATGGTGTTCCTTTGGAAATTAACTCGGATCGAGGAAGTCTTTTCACCTCTCGATTTTGGGAAAGTTTCCAAAATGCTATGGGAACTCGTCTCTCCTTTAGCACCGCTTTCCACCCTCAGTCCAGTGGTCAAGTGGAACGCGTCAACCAAATTCTAGAAGACATGCTTCGAGCCTCTGTTATCTCATTTGGAACGGACTGGGAGAAGTGCCTTCCATTTGCCGAATTCGCTTACAACAACAGCTATCAATCTAGCTTGGGTAAAGCCCCTTTTGAAGTTCTCTATGGACGACGATGTCGAACACCCCTTAACTGGTCAGAGACCGGGGAAAGACAATTCTTTGGCCCGGATATGATTCAGGAAGCAGAAGAACAAGTTCGTATCGTTCGTGAAAAATTGAAAACAGCCCAATCCCGTCAAAAGAGTCAATATGACCGAAAGCATAAGGCTATGACTTTCGAGGTTGACGAGAAGGCTTATCTTCGGGTCACCCCTCTGAAGGGAACCCATCGTTTCGGTATCAAAGGCAAATTGGCTCCTCGTTACATTGGAACTTTTCGCATTCTTGCCAAACGAGGAGAAGTTGCCTACCAGTTGGAACTACCTCCGCACCTCTCCAGAGTTCACGATGTCTTCCACGTTTCTCAACTCAGGCGTTGCTTCTCGGATCCTATCCGTGGAGTGGACCACGAAACGCTTGATCTCCAAGATGATCTTACATATCGAGAGTACCCCATTCGTATCCTCGATCAAGCCGAACGTACCACGCGACGTCATAATATCAAGTTTCTCAAGGTTCAATGGTCGCACCATTCTGAGGATGAAGCAACTTGGGAAAGGGAGGATCGTCTTCGACTCGAGTATCCCGCCTTCTTCCCGGAGGAACCCAAATCTCGGGACGAGATTCTTTTGAGTGGGGGTGAGTCGTCACATCCTAGTTAGCCATGCATTAGAGTGTTGCATCATGTTTACTCTTTCATCAAAAACTTGAAATGGGGATCTGTGAAACCCTCAGAATCTTTTTGAAAATGATCCAAATAAAAATTTCTCCAAAAAGGTCCAAGAAAATGCTCATGTTGCTCTCTGAAAATATTGGACAGAGATAAAAATCAAACCAATATTTTTAAGAGCTCACAGGTATTTATTTTGGGCATTTGGAATTAATGCATAATTATTTGCATTGGAAATATATTATTTATATATATTAATATATGTCCAAATATTATGCCATT
Organism: Triticum aestivum; assembly: GCF_018294505.1. Taxonomy (NCBI): domain Eukaryota; kingdom Viridiplantae; phylum Streptophyta; class Magnoliopsida; order Poales; family Poaceae; genus Triticum; species Triticum aestivum. The sequence goes on along the minus strand of NC_057804.1, from coordinate 248,896,857 downwards.
TATAAAGGAGCTCTGGAATAATATATATAGCTCCTGCAAAAATTGGCATAAGTTAAATAAATGATTTAATATATTTTTTAAATCAAAACAAATGTCAGAAATTAGAAAACAGAAAATAATTAACAGGAGGAGCTTACCTGGGCTCCTCCACTGTGCGGCCCAGCCAGCTGGCCGGCCCAGCCAGCAGCCGGCCCAGCCCATCTCCCTCCTCTGTCGTCTTCGTCCCGACAGAGGGAGGGGAGTGTGGCCGG